>NW_020837954.1:25482976-25544244 GCF_003676395.1 Aethalodelphis obliquidens | reverse complement strand
TGTGCTCCGCAACGGGAGAGGCCACAACAGTGAGAGGCCCGCGTACCAAAAAAAAAAAACAAACAAAAAAACAAACAAACAAACAAAAATAATAATTGGTTCCCTTCCACAGTGAAGTAATCTAGGGCTACATGGTGAGAAGCCTAGCTTGGCAGGCATTTCCAGTTGGACCAAGATTTTAACACAACCTGACCAAGCAATACATGGACATGGTATCCTTTCTCAGTCTTTGTATCCTGTATGGTACTCATTATACCCCAGGATGTTTAAGGATTTTATTTCTTACTTTTCTGTGAAAGATTTTTTTTAACTCAGCAGATCAGTCTCAAAAAATTGTCTTTCAAGTGCATTTTCCCCCAAAGTCTTATGAAAGGTCACTCTTTATTAATCCCACCTATGACCTTTGCTACTTTTAAATGGCCTTATTTCAGGAAACCATCCCTTGTCTCCTGTGAGACCCAAGAAGTATATATTCTAGTGTTTTTAAAGGAAAAAGAGAGACCAAGTGGCTTTTGCTAGTCTCCAAAGCTAAGCTAGCTTTACTACATCATCACTTCTTTCATTACAACTGAAATTGAGTCAGAAGGACACCTAATTTTATCTACCATAGCCATTGTTCACTGGGATGGGATTTTAAAAAGCAAACATAAAAAAGAAACTGTTTCCGTGAAAAACAAAAAATATCTTCCAGGAAAGCAGAATGCCTTTTGGGGGCATGGTCACTGCTCTACTCACATCAGCTACATGGTTGCTCTTACAATGGAGAAGGCTGATGAAAATTGCACAAACTAGGAAGATTTTTAAAGGTTGATAGACTTTCAGTTTTTGAAGGCTCTCTTCAAGGAAGATTTGCAGTAATAAAGTGTGTGTTGTGAACTCCACCCCACCCCCCCCAAGGAAAACAATTTTATTGCTCAAATGCTTGACTTACCTCGAACTCTAATGGGGATCATTGAAACCTTCTCAGGATAGTCCTCTGAAAATGACTGGCCACTGGGAGGAAGAGGGGGAAAGGCAGTTGCGACAGCCTCAAGTTAAACAGTCACACACTAAAGTTCTGAGTGGAAAGACGCTGTTAGTAGAAATCTCAGGGTTGAATCAAGCAGTCTGCTGGAACATTCTTTCTCTTAGAACCCTGCTATACCTAGCCATGCACAGTTCACATTACCCAGCAAGCCTCCCTCTCCTGGCCATTGTTGAATTCCTGGTGTTCCCCAGAAACATTTACCAATGACTGGTACCATCAGAAAGCAAAGTTTGTTGACAACTCCTGTTGGTTGCTCACTGGTTCTTCATGTCCCGTGTATCCCACAGTTGAGGGGAAAAGCGTTTCTTCGAATTCAGTCACTCACAGAGGCCCTGAGCTGACCTCTGCTTCCATGCTGGCTGGAATAGATCCCACCGAGTAATCTCTCTAGGAAGACCCCAGATCCAGCTGCCATGCATCCCCCCACACACACACCACCACTGCCACCACCACCCAGGCGGGCACGCTGCTCCCCACGCCACAGTCTCCTGCTTGCTTTGTCTCAGCTCCTTTTCATCTGGGATGTTCAGATCCACACAGCCCACTTGTATATAAATGGAAGCTCTCCTCCCGTCTGGCCCCTGCCCTTCATATGGCTCAGCAAGCTAGTGCACTCAGGGATCACTGCTAACGTGGAAATCTAAATTTACAGACCAGTTTGTTGATTTGTTGGAAGAAAGCAAGATAGAAAGGAGGTTTATCACCATCCCGCAGCCTCTGTGGATTGAGCTGGGGTGGCTGGAGGCAGTTCTCTCTTTCTCCTCTGATCTGCTCAGACCAGCTTGCTTTTATGAAATATCTATTTTTCAATTTACCTTAAAAACAGGCTTTGCATAACTGAGGGAAGTGTTGGCTGATTTCTTGCCAAAATCAGGAAGAGACTCAATAAAGAGCAGCAAGCTAGGAGTCCTGTTCTCCTCCAGAACTTGTTAACCCAGTGAAATGAAAACCAGCCATTATTTGGCAGGAAAAATCAGACCAACATTGAGAGTGACTGGCTGACTAGTCCCTTGTTGCTTAACAGCATGTCCTCAAAAGAGCAAATGCAGCTTCTGATTTGCAAAGGAGGCCAGGAGGGGCCGGCCAGTGGTGGGAAGCCCAGTGTTCAGCCTCTCTTGTACGGGCATTTCACAGTGCTTGAGGGGAGAAGAGTCTGCTTCTGCTGCATTTTGCAGCAGAAAATATCTTGTCAGCTCACCTGTGGACATAATTTTCGAGAGGAATGCTGTTTCTGCCTCCTCGTCCTCCTGGTTCATGTAAAAACTTAAGGTGTATTTTACAACAGTTCTGAATGCTGAAGTGAGGCAGATAGGCCGTAAGGTTCTTTCCTGTTACAGGAAGCATTGTGTGTTCACATTGACCAGTAATTTGAAACCCAGAACACTGCTCTTGCCTAAGTGCAGCGTGAAGTGTTTTGTAAGTCAGAATGTTTGATCTTTGTGCATATCCTCATTTATTTTTCATAGAGTTTCTAGTTATTAACACGAGCTAGAGGACTCTAACTTAACCAATTTCTTATCAACTGATAAAATTCAATCCTTTCCTTGTTAAATTTTAATTGTATTTTTGTTCTCTTTATGAATGGGATAGCCGAAGTCTCAATTCTGAATTACAGTTCCTGACTTTGTATCGCTGTGTAGCTCCCTGCTGCACCGTGTACCCGCTGGCTACATGTTAAGATGCAATTTTTTTTTTTTTGCGGTACGCGAGCCTCTCACTGTTGTGGCCTCTCCCCTTGCGGAGCACAGGCTCTGGACGCACAGGCTTAGCTGCCATGGCTCACGGGCCCAGCCGCTCCGCGGCATGTGGAATCTTCCCGGACCAGGGCACAAACCTGTATCCCACGCATTGGCAGGCGGACTCTCAACTACTGCGCCACCAGGGAAGCCCCAAGATGCAAATTTTTAAATGGAAAATTTAAGACCCCTCCCCAGACTGCCTGAGACTCTGCATTTTAACAAGGTGCATTGTACTGATTAGCTCACATCTAGGTCCAGCCTTCCCTAGGCTTCATCCTGCATCTGCTACACCCTCCTGCAGCTCTCTAATTCCAGACCTTCTATCCGAAGATGTTGTTTCTGTGTGTCCCCTTTTCATTCATCATGATGCTGGTAGCTCTTGTTAATGGGCAGCTTACTAGCATTCCCAATATGATCAATGTTTGAATAAATGGATGTGTGTTTGCTTGTCTGGTTGTTGACATTAATGTTTTGTCTAATATCTCAAAAGATAGCTGTGTTTGTTTGCCTCTCTCCACACTGTGCCTGGGGCAGACACTGAACTCATACATAGGTGATCATGAAGGATCCAGCATTGTGTCATAATTCATCATTAATATCTTTTTAAACTAAAGCTGAGTTTTCTAAGAGGGAAGGATGAGGAATCAGGTAGGTAAAATAACCATATTGGGGGTAATCTCATTGACAAGGGAGCTTTGTACTAAAAACCTTACCCCTCCCTTCTTGCCAGAACACGATTGCATTTTTTAATGTATATGGAATATTTTAAAGGTTTCACTCATAACACCTTTACTTTAAAAATGCAACCCCAGCCCCACCATGTGTCTTTTGTTCTTGTTTTGGCATTTTTATTTGTTTCTTTATAGAAAACAAAATGCATTTGATGTCCAGGATACCCTAAATACAAATTAGATTTTTAAATTTTTATGAGAAATATTTTGTTATAAATTGACATAAATACATGGGAAAATGTTGTAATTGTCAATAAAAGAAATTCCTTACATTTTAGTATATGTCATTTTCAAAACGAATTAGAAATAATAGTTCATGGGACTTCCCTGGTGGTGCAGTGGTTAAGACTCCACGCTCCCAATGCAGGGGGCTCGGGTTCCAGCCCTGGTCAGGGAACTAGATCCCACATGCGTGCTGCAACTAAGAGTTCGCATGCCGCAACTAAGGAGCTGGTGAGCTGCAACTAAGAAGCCCCCCCACCCACCCCGGCTGCAACAAAGGAGCACACATGCTGCAACTAAGACCTGGCATGACCAAATAAATAAATAAATAATCATTATCAGATCAAAATTCCATAAGGATTCAATTAAACAAAGACTACAAAATGTGTTCTGTTGATGGGAATGTAAATTGGTGCAGCCACTATGGAAATAAGTATGGACGTTCCTTAAAAAACTAAAAATAGAACTACTATATGGTCCAGCAATTCCATTCCTGGGTATATATCTGGAAAAAATGAAAACGCTAATTCAAAAAGATACATGCACCCCAGTGTTCATAGAAGCACTGTTTACAATTGTCAAGGCATGGAAGCAACCCAAGTGCCCATCAACAGATGAATGGATAAAGAAGATGTGGTGTATATATATGCAATGGAATATTACTCAGCAATAAAAAATGAATTAAATACTGCCACTTGCAGCAACATGGATGGACCTAGATAATATTATGCTTAGTGAAATAAGTCACACAGAGAAAGACAAATACTATACGTTATCACTTATATGTAGAATCTAAAAAATAATACAAATGAATGCATATGCAGCACAGAAACAGACTCACAGATATAGAAAACAAATTTGTGGTTACCAAAGGGGAGAAGGAACGGGGGGAGGGACAAATTAGGGATATGGTATTAACAAACTACTATGTATAAAATAGATAAGCAACAAGGATATACTGTATAACACAGGAAAGTATACCTATTATCTTATAATAACCTATAATGGAATATAATCTGCAAAAATACTGAAACACTATGCTGTACACCTGAAACTAACACAATATTGTAAATCAACTATACTACAAATTAAAAAATGAAAAAAAAAGTAATAGTGTTCTGTGCCTATACTGAAATAAGCCTTATTAAGGGAGCTTTCTATGAGTAGTTTTTCTCAACCGATTCTGTGCTTTCAAGGCACAAAGCTCTTGACAGAAACCATAATGTAGGACCCATCAGGTCCAGGTATCCAACAATAAACATCCCTGGGAAGCCTCTCTCTTTCCCTCAAGCTAGACAATTGGATTCACAGATGTTAAGACACAGGCTTTAGAACTCACAGACCTACCATCAAATCTTACCTGTATCATTTACTATCCGTGCAACTTTGAGCAAGTTACAATTTCCTTAACAAAGGGAGAAGCCATAGATCCCTCCTATATTTGCTATGAGGATTAAATGCAATAATATGTATAAAACATTTAGAGCAATACTAGCCAGTATTGTTGTTGATTTAGGCTGTACGACAATAACAAAGATGAACTGAAATTGACAGAACCAACATCTTTCTTGCCAAAACAGTATTCTTGAGTTGATTCAGTCAAAAATATATATATATATTTTTATAAATTTATTTATTTGGCTGCGTTGGATCTTTGTTGCTGCACACGGGCTTCCTCTAGTTGTGGCGAGTAGGGGCTACTCTTCGTTGCGGTGCGCGGGCTTCTTATTGCGGTGGCTTCTCTGGTTGCAGAGCACGGGCTCTAGGCGCATGGGCTTCCGTGGTTGCCGCTCACGGGCTCTAGAGCGCAGGCTCAGTAGTTGTGGCACATGGGCTCAGTAGTTGTGGCTCGCGGGCTTAGTTGCTCCGAGGCACGTGGGATCTTCGTGGACCAGGGACCGAACCTGTGTCCCCTGAATCGGCAGGCGGATTCTTAACCACTGCACCACCAGGGAAGTCCCCCCAAATATTTTTAATTTGATATAATTGAAGGGCTAGGTCCACCGCTCCTGAAAAACAAATTCTAAGCCATGTCCTTTTTGCAGATAGAAGAGGCAGATGACTGGCTCAGGCACGGAAACCCCTGGGAGAAGGCCCGCCCCGAGTTCATGCTGCCTGTTCACTTCTACGGGAACGTAGAGCACACAGAGGCCGGAACCAAGTGGATCAACACGCAGGTATTCTGAGAGTCCTCGCGCTGAGCATTGTATAGAGGATGGCACAGCGTGTGACGTGTATGTGGTGTTGAGTATAGTGTGTTGTATATTGAATAATAAAGTATATTTTTATAAATAAATCTGTTACGTCTCTTGGTGAACCCACTCATTTTGGAGACCAGGGAGCTGAGGCCAAGAGAGAAGTGACTTCCCCAAGGTCAAGTGACTTACCAGGGTCATTTTGTCATCTGGTTTATAAGAAATTAATCAATTCTATAATCCCAGCATGCTTAGCTCTCCAGTTTTATATAAAGCTGTTGAAACCAAGATTGAATAAAGTTAAATGTCATTCCTCACCCCACTGCCATATGTACATTGACTTGTAAATTCTAAGGGGTAAATATTTTTAAAGTGAAGTATTTATTCAAAGGATTACCAGAGTTCTTCTTCATTACAAAGTCAAGAAAAACAAGGCAAAATATTGCAAAATGCACTCTGTTACTGTGTGCCAAATCACTTCTAGAGAAATAATGCTGGTGTCGGTCCAAGTGTGCTTAATTCACGGCCGTGTATTTATCCTGCCACCACATTCGAGTGTTACCCTGCTACTGAACAATTTACTTTTCAGCTCCTCTAGGGGTGGTTTGTGCTTTGCTGTCTTCATACGTCCTGATAAATAACCCCTAAGAACTACTGGATCGCACTGTCCAACCACTGGAGGCTCCACTTGAGATATCTGTTTAGTAAATATAGTCTTAGGCCAGAAAAGATGTCTCACTGGCCACTTTAAAAGCTTAAAGAAAATGGTAAAGACCAAGGAAATGCTGTTCTTATATGGCAAAATCAGGAACAAAATTCAGTATCATAATGCTAAATGCAGTTTGTTTGCGGACTCTAGACCCATGTTATAGTGGACTTCTAAGCTGATGCTTTATTCTGCTAATCCATGCAAGGCTATTCACAGTTCACAAAAGAAAGACTGCTTTTAAAGTTTTTCCTATCTGAACGTGATTTTTTCAGCATATGAAATAATGGATTAGAAGCTAAAATCGGTCATTATATATAATAAGGAAGAAACTAATACTGTAATTTCAAGATGTTTCCCTCTATCCACCACTCCCCTTTTATTTTGGTTAAACAATAGACCACAACTGAGTTGCAGTTGATTACAAATATGACCATAAGAACTGCAACAAATCAATTGTTAATATGCCTAAAGAATTCTCACATGTTTTGGGTATTAATCTAGCAAGTATTTGGTGTCTAAAACTTCCAGTGGCTTCTGATCTGTTTAAACGTACGCAGGTTATACTCCCAATCCTGGAAGCATTCTGTTTACTTCGTAAGTCCCACTGATGACCTTATGATGACCTGATGATATATTTACAAAGCACCTCTAGACATTTTCATAATACATCCAGAAATTCAATTAGGGAGAGTGTGTTTTTCTGTGCCCACAAAGGCAAGTTTATGGGGCAGATGTAATAAAGGGTGAGCTGACCCAACCTGTGCAGAATTTTATGGATTGATGCCACTGCCTGATCAGCCCCAGATTTGTAGCTAGTGAGGTCAGACCTCATGTATGCCTGCTGTGAAGGCTTCCAGTAAACTGAGTTACTTGTTTCATTTCTTGTGTCAGTTCAGGTCCTCTGGGAAGCAGACAGAAGGGAGAATTAGAAGTACAAGTGATCTATTGCAGAAATGCCTGTGAAAGATAAAGGGAAAGGGGACTGGAGGAGGGGGGAAGTCGTTCAGACTGCAACGCAGGTGTGACACCTGTGAAGAGAGAGAGGGAAAGAAGGATTCTCAGGAAGGAGCCTCACACTGCAGTGCATCTCTGAACAAGTGCCCAGGCTGATGGGACATTGCTCATGAGGGGAGTCCTGGCTCTCATGCTCCCACCACGATGGGAGCATCCCAAAGAAAGCACAGCCTCGTGTGAGCTCTGAGGTGGCAACTTCTCCCTGAAGTTCTCTAAAGGGACCTCCAAGCCATGTGCTTCCCCAGCTGCCTCAATTATGCTTTGAGGGTCAGAAGGACAAGTCATGTTTGGACCCAGACTCAGAGTCCCACTCTGTAAGTGACTTCTCCTGATTGACCACAACTTGCTCTTAGAACTCCAGAGATCTTTATTTCCTAGTAAAAGATATTCACATAAATGTGATTTATTACTCTGTGGTTATGATGTTCATGAAAGCATGACTGAATGTATGTGACTGATTGATATAGGCTAGAGTGTTTCATTCCTTCATAATTCAGCAGACCAAATTAAAGAGATCTGTGGTTAGGTTTCAACACTACCACTGACTATGACCTTGGGTAAGTCACTTCTCTCGCAGCTTCATTCCCCTCATATCCAAAACACCTTAAGTTGCACTAGATGATCTCTAGCATCCTCCAATTCAATCCATCTGTCATTCCCCTTCCTTAGAGCTTGATTCTGATGAGGCAGGGAATAGAAAATTGTCTTCTCCCACATAAATTTTAAATTCATGTGAAACATGGTTCATCTTCCCGTTCTTCTCTATTTCCATGACTGTCACAAATACTGAGCTAAATTTTCCAAAGCTCACCTCTTAGACACATCTCAGCTAATTATCAGCTTATTTGTTAGATCACTAAAATAACTCTTCTTCGTGCAACTTTGAAAAATCCAGCATAGCATTTTAAACATCATATGTAATATTTATCTTCATAAATTTCCTATTCTGCTAATTTTCACCATATTTGAAATCAGATCATTGAATAGCCTACATGAAACTTGTCTTGATTACTGTTTTTTAATGGGTACAGATTCACATTTACCACTTTGCACATCATATTTTGCTATCTTTAGAGCAATGGCTTGATCTTGAAACATGAAAGATCTGTGTCCAGATCAGGGCAAGGGACACAAAGGGAAGTCAGCGTGGAAATGATGTGGAGGACCATCTGGGACCATCTGTCTGGGTCATTCCAGCCATCCATATTGTTCCAAGTGGGAGAAGGACCGACATGGCCCCTAATACCACCTCCAGCCTTGGGACCCTTAGCTTGGTTTAGGGATCATACAGTTTGAGTTGGTGATGGAGCCAGGAACCAAATTCCAGCTGCTGTCTCCCACCTCTGTTCAACCTCCTCCATCCACATGGGTAACAGTAAGTAGCTGCTTTGGTTTCACCCCGCAGGTGGTCCTTGCTCTTCCATATGACACCCCGGTGCCTGGATATCTGAACAACACGGTCAACACCATGCGCCTCTGGTCCGCTCGCGCACCCAATGACTTTAACCTCAGAGACTGTGAGTACAGCGTGGGCTCCCTTTCCTCATGTGTACCTTTAATCTTTCTGTCCAATAATTAGAGCCAAGTTGCACTGAGTTTCTGATCCAAACTCTTTAGTGACTAAAGCATTATATGGAGCAGGTATGGGGCACATGGTTAAATCAGTCCTTCAGTCTAGACTGTCATGTGAATCACAGCATGAAGGTTTGCTGAAATCTCTTTGGATTTTTAGGAATCCCACATGGTACCCAACAAGCATCAGGTGAGATCAGGGGGCTTCTGAAAACAGTGGTTGGCTCGTCTGTTTATTCATTTTTCTAACGTTTCCCTCAGTTAACGTTGGAGACTACATTCAGGCTGTGCTGGACCGGAATCTGGCCGAGAACATCTCCCGGGTCCTCTATCCCAATGATAATGTGAGTGATCAAGCTTGCTTTCTCAGTGGAAACAGAAGCAGCTTATTTCAGAAGCACCTATTCAGTAGCCATAAAGCACATACTTAATACTGGGGTTTTTCCTTCAGTGAGGAATAATCACCATATCTCTTCCTGACTTGTGTAGATTTCCCCTCCCACCCATGTAAGGAAAACGAATTTGTACAATTCATGAAGTCAGAATTGGTGTTTCGCCCTTGATTAGTGACCCCATCACTAATTGGGAGGCTCTGTACATGTATTTCAAAACAAAACCTGGCTATAAAAGATGAGGTGCAGTACAGGTGAAGCACTCCTTCCTTTCCAAACAGAAATTTCATCCACAGCATCAGAAGTCCCTGGAGGTGTCTTGCCTGTCCTCTTCCCCTCACTCATGGGTCTCCTCTGACCCAAGGCAAGGTGGGGTCATGGACCTCAGAATAGACCCAGGAGCAGACACTTGTTTCTTATGCCACTTATTTATCTCATTAAACTTTTTCTTATAGGTGATCATTCCAAAGTTTACACGAAAAATAACTTAGTTTAAGAAAAAAAAAAAACACTTGGAACTGGATCTCAGATGACTGTTACGGATTTTTTTTTTTTTTGCCGTATGCGGGCCTCTCACTGTTGTGGCCTCTCCCGTTGCGGAGCACAAGCTCCGGATGCGCAGGCTCAGCGGCCATGGCTCATGGGCCCAGCCGCTCTGCGGCATGTGGGATCTTCCCGGACTGGGGCACGAACCCGTGTCCCCTGCATCGGCAGGCGGACTCTCAACCACTGCGCCACCAGGGAAGCCCACGTTATGGATTCTTAGTGGGTTAAAACATACTTAGCTCTAACTTCTCCATGAGTAAAATAATTTTCTGGACGCTATAATGATTTTTCTTTTAAATAATAATCTCAGAAGTAACCAAACTAGTACTCTGCTCCACAAAGATGTCCACAAAACAAGGATCTTGGGGACTAGGACATAAATGATCCTAAGACCAGATGTCCACTCAGTGTTAAATCCATCTCCAAGGAGGATTAAGTGGATTTGCTGCAGCATTTTTAGGAACTTAATGGTATGTGTTATTTTTCCTTTGGGAGAAACGATGTGGCTTCAGTACCTTAAAAGAAATCTGTAACTCAAAAGCAAAAGACTGTTCTGTTTCAAGGTCAATTAAAGTAAGAATCCTTCCAAGACTGGGGCCACACTGCCTAGCCAAACCCAAGCCTGCAGGATTGTTTAACTAGAAGGGGCTTGAAATTCATCCTCCTGTCTTCAGTAGGGCCCAAACCTAACTTTACTTGGAAATAATCATCCACAACAATTGATAACACATACTAGGTTAGCATGGGGTGCAAAGTTGACTAAATGCATTGGGCAGAAAAGGTAGCTCTCAGAGTTATGCTTGTTTTTAAGTAGAAGTTGATAAATCTTTTTCGTACTGTAACCACAAGAACAGACTCATTCCCTCTCCCCAACTTGGCCATAGCCCTATTTGTCTGTCTTCCAAGAGTCTCGCCCCCTGTCCTCACTCTGCAACTAATGAGATTTTTTTTTTCCTTGCTTAAAATTCTTTAAGGCTTTTGCTTACCCCTAAGAGAAGTACAGAATTGTAGGTGTATCTTCATCTATGTGGTCATCAGTTCTGACACATCCTCTGTGATCTTGCCCTAGCAATAGGTCCCAGCTGTAGAGGATTATTTGCCCTGTTCTTTCTAACCTCCATGCTTTGCCCAGGTTTCCTCTGCGTGCAGGGAATACTCTGGCCCTCTGCGCTCACCTCAAATTCCTACTTAGCTTTCAGGGCTCAGATAAAGAAATCACCTGAGTATTCAGGTCCCCAAAGTACTGTGTATACACTTAAATACAACATAAATGTTTTTAAAAACTGTCTTGTTTGATTTCAAGCCTTGATTATACATCTGTCTCTCCCCAGTAGTTTGAACTTAACTGAGGTCAGTGATTGTTTAATTAATCATTTATTTCTAGCACATTAAAAATTCCCTAACTCAATAAACATTTAAATTCATTGTGGATGGATTCATGTGCTTTTTTTAGAATAATGATTTCATTATATTTTTTACTATGAAACATGCTATTAGAAAAAGAAATATAAGCAATATAAAAAACTACCAAGTAAAAAAAAAAATTCCGAATTCTACCACCTATAAATTCCCATTGGTAATATCAATCCAGACAGTTTCCTATTAATGACTTTAAATTTTTCTTTTGGTTTTTAAACTTTTATCAAAGTTGTACCTGCACATAGTTTAAAGAGAAAAGCAGCTCTCTGAGGCTTACTATAAAATCAGTCTCCTATTTCCCACTTCCCCAAAGCAACTACATCCCCTTGCTTTGAATTGCTTTCCTGGATACTTAACCTCCATATTTCTAACAACATGCTGTTACTGCTGCTTCGTGATTTCCTCTTTTTACAATATTGACTCCCCGCTACTGAAGATGAGAGTTTAGCTCCCTTCCTCCCGTAGACTTCCACCCCCACCACAAAAACACGTTTTCTATGCCCACTCTCTCAACATAATTACATGGTGATTTGCACTAGCTCTTCAGCTAGTGTTTACATTATTATGACGCTGTCAGTGCTACAGACAGCTGATCTGTGCACAATACATGTCATCGTCTCTTGATTATTTTTCCTTTCCTTAAAATGTTCTCCTTTCCTGGAGTTAATCATTGTTTTGTTTGTTTGCTTGGTTTTCTGAGTACTTTTCCCTAATTTAGCCTACACTCTACCCCAGTCGTAGAAATTTCCTCTCAATATATTCAAACACCTTAGGTATTCTGTTGACTCAGTCTTCTTGAAGTCTCTTCTGGATCTCTTCTGGTTGGCTGCTCCGCTGTCATCCTGGGATCTACGTTTCCCATTGTTCTGAGGACGTCTGTGCTCATATACTCTCGGGGATCATTTGTTTCCAGGATCCCACGTCTTGGTTTGCTCCCTTGTTTTGGTAGTACACATGCCTGGGGCTTCCTAGGAAAGGGTGCAAGTGAGGTCAG
This sequence comes from Aethalodelphis obliquidens, assembly GCF_003676395.1. Classification (NCBI taxonomy): domain Eukaryota; kingdom Metazoa; phylum Chordata; class Mammalia; order Artiodactyla; family Delphinidae; genus Aethalodelphis; species Aethalodelphis obliquidens. The sequence continues at coordinate 25,531,684 of NW_020837954.1, read as the reverse complement.
TTTTTTTGAGACCTTGCATGTTGGAAAATGTCTTTATTTTTCCCTCTCATTGGGAGTTTGCCTGGATACTGAAGACTCAAAGTTTTTTTTTTTTAATCTCCTAGTTGTTGGTGTTGCCGAAAAGTACAGTGCAATTGGATTCTTGATCTTTTGTTTGAATTCTGCTTTTTTCCCCCTTTGAAAGCTTCTAGTCTCCCTCTCCCCCTCCCTCTGTCCCTCTCCAAAACCCCTCTCTCCGAGTGTACTAAAAGTTTTGGGGGGTGTGCTTTGGTGTAAGTCTGCTTTCACTTATCACGCCTGGGTACCCTTTCAGTCTGGGGGCACAGGACTACAGCTCTCTGACAAACAGTCTGGAATTGTTAAACATCCTCAACTGGTTCTTTAGTCTTCTTACCTTTTTTCTTTTATTTATCATCTCTTTGTCTTCCTGCTCACGTTTTGGGCAATCACAACTCTCTCTTCCAATCTTCCTATTGGGTTTTTCACTTTGGCTGTCATGTTTTAATTTCCACGTAATCTTTTTTTGCTCTAGATATTTTCTTGAAGCATCTTATTCGTATTTCTTGAATACAATATCTAATCTATCTGAGGATACCGGTAGTATTCTTATAATCATTCTTTTCTCTAATCTCTGTTACCTCTAAGTTGGCTTTTATTATTTTAACATGTTTTAGAAGTTTTTCTTAGCTGTCTAATGGTCCTTAGCTGCCCACTGAAACTTAAGAGAAAGGTACCAACAAGTTTTGGGGAGCTCTGTACACTTGTTTGGGATTTATCTATTTGGTTTCCCTCACCTGTGACCTGCTGGGGCTGCTTCCTGGTGGAGTTCCTCATGTCCATGTCTTTAGGTCCTCCCTCCTGTGCTGGTTGAATTCCCTAGAGAAGACGCTTGCAGCTTCTCTCCTGGTGGAATTAACACTGGCTGCCTGTGTTCTCAAATTCAGTTGGGAGAGAAGACTGAAAGCATCAGTATTTAGTACATAAACTTTCACTGAGCCTCTTCCCCCATTTTTAGTATGGGATGGTACCCCTGCCTCCCACTTTACCTCCTGCCCTCCAGTCCAGAGACCCCTGTTATACCATCTCCAGAGAACAGACCTCCAGCTTCTGCCTGAGTTGGCAAAGGAGATTGTCCAGTTGAGGGAATTGGAGAGGAGGTCTGAGGCCAACTGCTTCTTAGGCTCCCCACTAACCTTTTCCCCCTCTTCACCCCTACTTCTGGAGGCACCCAATGCTGACACTTCTTGGGCCTTTTGGGAGCTTCAGTGTACACACTGGGTTGTTCCTTTGGTTTTTCTCCACTACCAGGTCAGGATGCAGCTTTCCTGGATCTTCTGGTTCGGTTTACCATTTATCCATCTGTTTTTCAGCTTCTGAAAAGTTGTTGCTGTTGTCTTCTCTCCATTCCCTTCATCCTTTATCATGCCTTTTGTCAATCCCTTTACTGTCATTTTAGTGGAGTTTCAGGAGGCTGATGCTTGGCATTCAACCTGCCAGCTTCCACCAGACATCCCATGGGCTTTAGCCTTAAAGTCCCCTGCTAGGGGACGCCACCCATGTTCTGGCCACTCCTAGCAATGTGAGCCCTCTCACTCAGTCTCTCTGGCTTGAAGTTTTTTGAAGGGAAGGAGCTGAGACTGAAGCAGGAGTACTTTGTGGTGGCTGCTACCTTGCAAGATGTCATCCGACGTTTCAAAGCCTCTAAGCTTGGGTCCAGCAGGAGTGCCGAAACTGCGTTTGATGCCTTCCCAGATCAGGCGAGTACTCAGCCTGAACGCAGGCGGGAACAACTGAGGGCATCAGGACTTCCATCAGATTTACTCCTCTGTCTCCATGCTAAAAGAAATCTGAGTGTCTATATACCAATCAGAAACAGACTCACAGACATAGAAAACAAGCTTGTGGTTACCAAAGGGGGTGGAGGGAGGCAAGCTAGGAGTATGTGATTAACAGATACACACTGCTATACATAAAATAGATAAGCAACAAGGATTTCCTGTGTAGCCCAGGAAATTTACTTACCTATAATGGAAAACAATCTGAGAATATTTATATATAACTGAATCACTATGCTGTACACCTGAAACTAACACAATATTTTAAATCAACTATACTTCAATTAAAAAAAAAAACTGAGTAGCTACAGTATACTTAAAGCCTTCCGTAGAGGGCAGACGTTTTGTTTGGTGCACGTGTGAGGCATGGATGAGAACAAGGGCCTGGGCCGTCGGTGACCTTCACGTCGGTTTTCCCCTTGCAGGTTGCCATCCAGCTGAACGACACTCACCCTGCGCTCGCCATCCCCGAGCTGATGAGGATTTTTGTGGACATTGAAAAATTGCCCTGGTCCAAGGTCCGGATGCTTTGGCTTCTTTTTCCTTTGACTGGCCAGAATATCTGTGCTTAAGAGATTCTGCCCAAAGCGCCTTTCACAGTGTTTCAAAATAAGTCACTGTTGCTAACTTCCAACAATTAAAGGTAAACTTTGGCCTGGCGCTGACATGTCTCAGCTCTTACTGCTTTACAGGGAGTAAGACTAAGAAATAAATAAACACATTGCTAATGGGACACAGCTCAGTGGCTATATTAAGGCTTATATTGTGTTTGCCATTTTTGTGTCTAAAAGGATTCGAAATTAAACTCTCTAGCCTCAGAATACAGCTAACTGAAGGTGTCTCCACCGATTTTAAACATACTTGGTACTTTCTCAGAACATTACTGAAGTTTTATTCCTCAAGTTTTGTTTGTTTAATAAATGAAAGACAAGTTAGGATACTAGAGAAGATTTATCAGCATATGCTGTCCTAAATCTTATCAGACAATTTACTGCTTTTCCTCCCGCTCCCCCCCCCCAAAAAAAAACATGTTCCCATTACCTGGACCATCCAGGAACCTAGCGGAATTGTGTCTGACTGTATACATGCAGATAGAATTGTCCTGTTGCTGACGGGCAGGAGTTGAGGAAGTGTTTGGCCTGCAGGATGGGGCACACCTGCAGCCCGCCTTTCCTGCAGAGGCAAGCACTGAGCCTCCCTCTCCCCGCAGGCATGGGAGATCACCCAGAAGACCTTTGCCTACACCAACCATACAGTGCTCCCGGAAGCCCTGGAGCGCTGGCCTGTAGAGCTGGTGGAAAAGCTGCTTCCTCGACATTTGCAAATCATTTACGAGATGAATCAAAAGCATTTAGATGTAAGTCACTTTGACAGATTCATAACCCTTTTGAGAAGGAGGTCTAGAGATGTTAAGGGTGGCTGCAGTCTTCCCTCTTACCAAACCTGAGGCCCATCTTTCAGTCATTGATACATCAATGTATCATTCATTGTATCATATCATTCAATGTATCATATCTTTCATTGATACATCAAAAGCACTCAAGTCCGGGTGGGGCTCTGTTAATGACATCCTTTTGAAAATACTAACCTGGAGGGATGGCATCTCCCTAGGCATCTTCACTCCTCTCTGTGGGAGTGACGTCTTACCTTTGCTCCATCAAAGGTTTTGGTTGGGAAGTGAATGACGTTATCCCAGGGTTGCTGGAAACCTGAGTGACCAGTAAGGCCTTTCTCTTCCTTTGCCTAGAAAATTGCCGCCTTGTTTCCTAAAGATGTCGACCGCCTGAGAAGGATGTCTCTGATAGAAGAGGAAGGAGGCAAAAGGATCAACATGGCCCATCTCTGCATTGTGGGCTCCCATGCTGTGAACGGCGTGGCTAAAATCCACTCAGACATCGTGAAGAACCAAGTGTGAGCCTCCACCCCTGTCGCAGTGGGTCTCACATTGCTCAGGAATAGAACGGTGCTAGCGAATGCAGGGGTGCGGTTGGAGATGAGGAAAGGCCCCGTGAAATATTTAAAAGTAATGTCTTCTATACAAAGAACCCTTCTCTAAAAGGAAAAGGCCTTCCTCTCTGAACAGTCCTAATTCTAGACTTACAAGAAAAAAAACAAAACTCTTCTGCTCAAAAGTCTGATATATATGTCCGTGCCGGGAAATCATATGAAGGTGATTAGATTGGATTTTTTCTTGTAATTATTTTGAATTGCAAATGGATTTCTATTTAGAATGACACCCATAGCTGCTGTCAGCCCCTCTCTCCACTTTTATTTAACCTTTCTAAGCCTACACTCTGCTCCTTAGATCTAACCCTGAACTACATCCAGCATGCGGGAACCTGCCGTTCCAGCCACGTTTAGTGATGTGTCTCTTCCATCTCCAGATTCAAGGACTTCAGTGAGCTAGAGCCAGACAAGTTTCAGAATAAAACCAATGGGATCACTCCAAGGCGCTGGCTGTTACTCTGCAACCCAGGACTGGCAGAGTTAATAGCAGAGGTAACCGGGAAGTGCCGAGGGAAAGGGGGTTTCTGACTAGAATTCAAGAGGCAGAGAGTGCGCTTATAACTTGCAAATCCAGTCTGCAGCAGGGCCTGCTTCATCCCCAAGCCAGTGGCCTGTGCAACCCCACAGGGCTCCACACTGGTTTCATTCTCCGCCGTAGCCAGCTTGAAATTCTTGATTTCAGAAAAAGGAGACCCCACGCATTACGCAGCTGGCCCTGGTGAACAGTGCTCATACGACACACAGATGGTACCCCTGTTTAATAAAAGAGGATAACAGACATCCTCTAACAGGACCTTTGTCCTCTAATAGTAACTAGTAGAACCTGGGTTATTTGTCACCCTTTTTAGGTAGATTTCCTGTTTTTAACACTTAATACCACTGAAGGTATAGCAAGTGTTCTTCCCACATGGTGTTTTCAGCATCTCCTGTGAATGAAGCCATTCCGTGTGCTGTGGGGTGTGAGTGTTAGGGGCATGTGAGCCCTTGCCACAGACTGACAGAAACTGCTCATGTGGGCTTGACTGCCTTCCCTGATTCGAGTCACCTTTTCCTTTAAACTGAAAGAAAATCGGGGAGGACTGTGTGAAGGACTTGAGCCAGCTGGCGAAGCTGAACAGCTTCCTGGGCGACGACGTCTTCCTCCGGGAGATTTCCAACGTGAAGCAGGTGAGGCTTCCCGGTGTGGGTGCTTCGCCCGGCGGCACTTGCTTGGAGGGTTCATGCCCCACTCTTTAAAAACAGACCACCCACCCAATGCTTCTGAGTCCAAAGGGCCCTGGCCCCATGCACTGTCTCAACAGGAGAACAAGCTGAAGTTTTCTCAGTTCCTGGAGAAGGAGTACAAAGTGAAGATCAACCCATCCTCCATGTTTGACGTGCAGGTGAAGAGGATCCATGAGTACAAGCGGCAGCTCCTGAACTGCCTGCATGTGGTCACCATGTACAACCGTGAGTCAGCCCTGCAGCCCCCGACCAGCCCCCAGAGGTGGAGCGCACACCACCCTGGCCGTCCTCCGTCCTCCGTTCCATCCCCTTCTCCATCTTTTGCAGGCATTAAGAAAGACCCGAAGAAGCTATTCGTGCCCAGAACAGTTATAATCGGTGGCAAAGTAAGTTGCTTCTCTTCCCTGGGTACTTGGGGGCTCTTGTCTCTTTGGCCGTTTCTCCACTTCATCATGCCTGCATTCTGTCATGTGTCCACACCCTTCCCCAAGGCTGCCCCAGGATATCACATGGCCAAACTGATCATAAAGCTGATCACTTCAGTGGCAGAGGTGGTGAACAATGACCCCATGGTTGGAAGCAAGTTGAAACTCATCTTCCTGGAGAACTACAAAGTGTCTCTTGCTGAAAAAGGTAGTGCTGTCCTCACAAACCATGCGGGGCCAGGGCACATGCTAGGGATGGATTACACATTATAGAAGAATGGAGCAGCTGACCTCGGGAGCCAGTGACTTAGGATAGAAGGTGTCACTCTTAGGCAGAATACGACCCTAAGCTAAGAATGTTTAAGGTGACCCAAATGACACTGAGATGACTGTCCCCAGACTCCACATCAGAGGTTACATCTGCAAGCACATTTTCCTCTTCTCAGCTGCTCAGGGCTGGGTGTTGGAGGAGGTGGCCCTGAGGTTTTGGTAAAGTACAGAGCATGCTCTACAAAAGAAAAAAAAGATCTTCAGTTCCCAGCCCCAGTTCTGCAATAGAACACCAGTGCCCCAATCCCCGGATATTCCTCTGGTCACTCCATGGAAAGAAGGGCTGTCATTTGTTCATGTGGCAGCAGGGAATGAGGGCAGATGTCAGGCTGCCAAAGCCCTAGGCTTAGACGTGCCTCAGACAGGCGCTCAGAGCAGGCGTGGAGTTCCCATGTGGGGACAGGCAGACTGGCAAGAAGCCAACATCCCTTTCTTTTCTTATTTGCGTCACAAAGCACCACCCACATGCAAATGCCAACTGTGTGTTCGCCCTTTTCCCAAATTGAAAAGGGACCTTTCTCTTTCTGAGGTGTTTTTGGGTCCTCTGATGTTACAATTTAAGAACTGTCTGCATAAAGAAAAAAAGAGCCAGATTTTTATGGGCGCAAATGAAGATATGTCTAATCCACAAATAAGCTCCCAAAGTAAAGCTCTCAAAGTAAAACAGGTCCTGTGCTTTGTAGCGGAGGCACCGGAGGGATGCTGCAGGCAGCAGGAACTTCTGTGTGAATCAGACTGAAAGGTCTGCCCTGGGCACACCTCAGTTGCCTGTGGTTTATTTCCCTGCAGTGAAAGCGGAAGGAAGGTGGTAAGGGGTGGAAGGAATGGCACAATCCAGTTTCCTCAGATTGCAAAAGAGGGGTCAGGGAAGATTCTGAATCTTAAGGATCAAGAAAGAGAAGTTTAGATATATTTTATAAAGTTATGAAATAGAAGAAATAAAAATAAAACCATAACAAAAACTGAAAGGAAGAAGGGGGAGAAGAGAAGTGTAAGGTTGATAAAAAATTAATCAGCCCATCCAAGAAAGAAATGGAAAATTTTATTTGAGCCAAACTGAGGATTATAACCCAGGAACAGCAGATCAGAAAGTTCCAAGAACTGTTCCACCCATTAGAAGTCAAAGCAGTTATATAAGTTTTTCGAGACGGGGCTCTCCATTAAATGCTGTATTGTTGACAGTTTACAGAATCCAGATCTTCAGGTACAAAGTGGTGGGTCATTGTGACCCCTTGCAAGATCAAGGAGGAATGTTGTCTTTTAAGGAGTTGTCTTGTTGGTGCCAGGAGAACGTTGCTCTTTATGGCTGAGTAGATATTTCTGCTGATGGGGAAGTTTGGTCCATGCCTAATGCAGATACACAATGCACAGGAGAAGGGAGAGAGGAGGCCAAAGGGCAGGGAAAAATTTTCATGTTTAACTTTTTCTTGTCTGGCCATAAAATAGGAATTTTACTTCACAGTAGCGTCGACTTTTATAGCAGAGAGTCAATAGATGCTCTTTAACGTTTATAGACCAAGGAAGAGTAGTGTAAGCATAGAGTTATTCAGCACTGTGGCCATAACCACCAAGAAGCACATCAGAAAGGGGCAAAAGTGGTTGCCAGAGTCAAGGGGAAGCGTGAGATCCATCCTGCACCATTTGAATGTTTATCTTGATGTACACATACTACTTTAATGATTAGAACAGGCCAGCTAGGTGAATGCTTGGGTACCGTACAAGCGGATCCAGAGAGACAGGATCACTAATTCTGTCACTAATGCCTTGCTTGCAGTCATTCCAGCCACAGATCTGTCGGAGCAGATTTCTACTGCAGGCACCGAAGCCTCGGGGACGGGCAACATGAAGTTCATGCTGAACGGGGCCCTGACTATCGGGACCATGGATGGGGCCAACGTGGAAATGGCCGAGGAAGCCGGGGAAGAGAACCTGTTCATCTTTGGCATGAGAATAGAGGACGTGGCTGCTTTGGACAAGAAAGGGTGAGAGAGCACTCCTGCTTGTTGAGCAGGTATCCCCCCAGGAGGGTACCTGCCCACCCAGGTGTCCCATTGAGGCAGGTCCCATGAGAGTGACAGCAGAACATCTCCCATGAGTCAGGGGACCCTCCTGACCACAGATTAGTCTTGTTACACGCAGCAAGTGAAAGTGAACGGAGCTTGGGCACAGGTACGTGGGCTCGTTGCTATTTGTTATCAGCCATGGCAGAGCTGGCCTCATGAGCTGTTCACTTCTCCACATCTGTGATCTCTACTTTGATCAAAACACTGAACCAGTGTGTAGTTGAAGTTTTTGCCTATTATTTAAACCATCTAGTGTTCCTTTAAGACCTCAAAGAGATGGACTAAAATGTGGTAGATGATAGGCCTGGTTGTATAGAAGCACCCAGGATACTTGTTCCACTTACTATCTGGATACGTTTATTAACCTGGATTCAAGTAAGAAGTAAAGAAAGATGCTGCTCAAAGGAGCCAGAGCAATCACAAAATCTGGAGGGTGTCGAATATACTTCCCAACCCTTGGAAGTAAACTTTTGTTCAGTAGCAACAAATTTGGGAATCTGTGGGACCAAAGAGCAACTGTCGGGGACCTCCCTGGTGGTCCAGTGGTAAAGAATCCGCCTTACAATGCAGGGGATGCGGGTTCGATCCCTGGTCAGGGGACTAAGATCCCACATGCTGTGGGGCAACTAAGCCCGCGCGCCACAACTGCTGAGCCCGTGTGCTGCAAACTACAGAGACCACGAGCTCTGGAACCCGTGCACCACAACTATAGAGCCCAAGCGCCCTGGAGCCTGCACACCACAGCTGGAGAAGAGAAAACCCGCCTCCACACTAGAGAGAAGCCCACAGGCCACAATGAAAGATCCCGCGTGCCGCAACTAAGAGCCGACGCAGCCAAAAATAAATTAAAGAAAGAAAGAAAGAATAAATCTTTTTTAAAAAAAGCAACTGTACGACGCTTGTTTAGAGCCATAAAGCCTGCTTTGAAATGAATCTTACTGTATTTTACCGGATTAGACTATTGCTCTGTGACTAGGATTTTTATTATCTACTGTCCTTAGTGTCTTTGGTTACAAGGAACTAATCAAATTTAGTTGGGAAAAAAGATGTCAGGATCTAGTTAAGTATTATTTATACCCTGTTGAACTCTATAATGACTTTATAAATGCCATATTTCTGAATGCATTTTTCACAGCTAATGTAGCGTCCAGTGTGTCATTAACAAACATTAACAGAACCTTTTCTTATCCCCCGCCCCGACCCTACAGGTATAAGGCAAAAGAATATTACGAGGCACTTCCAGAGCTAAAGCTGGCCATCGACCAAATTGACAAGGGCTTCTTTTCTCCCAAGCAGCCTGACCTCTTCAAAGACTTAGTCAACATGCTATTTTATCATGACAGGTGAGTTCCCACAAGAAGATGGTGCTGTTTGGGCCGTGGAAAGGGGATGAGAATATCTTAAACCAACTGCAACACATGTAGATTAGCATAGATCTGTGATCTAATAAGCTAACGTAGACTTGGAAAGGAAAATTAGATATTCTCCACTAACAATGCAAGGAGAAGACTTAAGAATAAGACCCACAAATTTGGTATTCTTTTTCTCCTTCCACGGGTGTACCCAACTTTCAGATGCATCCGTGTGATAACATTCTCACGTGTGGGAAGAAAGGTTGAGGGCTGGTTGAAACCCTTGTGAATAGAAGTGTCAGACTGGTAAGCCAGCCATGCCTGACATTAAGCAAAAGAGAATTTTAAATGGAATCTTAGCACACATCTATTAATGAAGCTTTTTGTCTTTTCCTTCTAATCACAAAAAAAGGTTTAAAGTTTTTGCAGACTATGAAGCCTACGTCAAGTGTCAAGAAAAAGTCAGTCAGCTGTACATGGTGAGTACATGGCCGAGACTTACAAAGGAAACCAGTTTACGGTTCATTAAAATTTTGGTTTCTTTTTATTAAATCTAAATAACAGGGCCCCACCAACCAATCAAAAATGGGAAGTGAGGCAGCTCTTTAGGTTTTTCAGATCAAAACTTAACTGTACCCAAATTCAGGCAAAGGTTGGCATTTGACATTTCAGTTGCAGTTGTAGGTTTTTTAATATCCAAGTAAAAAGTCACAAATAATTCAATATTTATTGAGCACCCACCATGCAGCAGGCATATCCTAGAGACTAAGAGTATAAAGCGAAATTAAATACTCACTTTACCCACTCATTTATTCAACAGAGAGGCACTGGGGCATTGGGTGCCTCCATGGCAGGCCATGCTGGGCACTGAGGCCCCAGCATGGACAAAGCCAAGGCCCCTCCAGGAGCCTATTTAGGGCTGGGGCCCTTAACCAGAAGTGCATCAGAATCACCAAGCAGTTTTTTCAAAGTACAGATGCCCACCGCCCTCTAAGAGATTCTGACCCAGTAGCGGGTGGGACCACCATCAGCATTTGAAAAATCTGCTCAATTGCCCGGAGATGGAAACAACCTAGGTGTCCATCATCGGATGAATGGATAAAGAAGATGTGGCACATATACAATGGAATATTACTCAGCCATAAAAAGAAACGAAATTGAGCTATTCGTAATGAGGTGGATAGACCTAGAGTCTGTCATACAGAGTGAAGTAAGTCAGAAAGAGAAAGACAAATACTGTATGCTAACACATATATATGGAATTTAAGAAAAAAAAATGTCATGAAGAACCTAGGGGTAAGGCAGGAATAAAGACACAGACCTACTAGAGAATGGACTTGAGGATATGGGGAGGGGGAAGGGTAAGCTGTGACAAAGCGCGAGAGAGGCATGGACATATATACACTACCAAACGTAAGGTAGATAGCTAGTGGGAAGCAGCCGCATAGCACAGGGAGATCAGCTCGGTGCTTTGTGACCACCTGGAGGGGTGGGATAGGGAGGGTGGGAGGGAGGGAGACGCAAGAGGGAAGCGATATGGGAACATATGTATATGTATAACTGATTCACTTTGTTATAAAGCAGAAACTAACACACCATTGTAAAGCAATTATACTCCAATAAAGATGTAAAAAAAAAAAAAAAGAAAAAGAAAAATCTGCTAAATTGATTCTAAGGCTGAACCTTCGTTTATCGGGAAAGGACTGACCCCCCTAGTATTTGAAAATTGTAAAGTAAGTTCCTCTCCTGGATTACCCATGGAGTGGTGCTATATGAATAGAATATAAATGTATAGAAAGAGGGGAGGTTTCACATTGGAATTTAAAAAAAAGAAAAAGAAAAAGGAATGAAACAAAGAAAGAGAGAGAGAGAGGGAGGGAGGAAAGAAGGAAAGAAAGAAAGAAAAGAAAAGGAAAGGAAGGAAAGGGAGAGAGAGAGAAAAAGGAAAGAAAGGGGCTAGAGCCACGTGAGTAACCCTTCATGTGCAAAGTCATACATCTTTACCAAAAAGCCCAGCCCTCTAGGTACATTTAGTAAATATATGGAAAGGCGATCATCTCTGATAGGAAAGACTTGTAGGGAACTGCAGAAACCACAGAAGAACAGATACAGGAGGAGGCTGGCCCTGTGCTAAGACTCCAGCTTGGGCTTCTTGAGGTAGCCGTCCTTGCCCACACAGTCTCCATTTTGGCTTTCCAACTAGAAAGCCATTATAGACCAGACCATTGGGAACGCATAAACTCTCCACCTCCTGCCCTCTGGACACATCAGTCACTATTTCCGAGAGAAACATACTGTGCTAACATTTCTTTCTATTCCTTTCCCAAAGCCAGGTGACAAGGTAGTTCCCATAGTCATCCCAGATATCCCTTTGGGGTTTTAAAACAGGATCACTCAAGGCCTGTGCTGCTTTACAGCATATCCAGCCCCCCAAAAGTGTATATAAACCAGAGTTTTATATACTTCCCAAGGAGAGGCAGTGCTAGATTTAAGCAGAGTGGCTCACTTCCTGCTCCCTGAACACTGGAGAGAGCAGCCACATACAGCCTCCAAGAACTCAGAGGAAAGAAAATGGCCCCCTCTAGCTCCTTCCTCTTGATCTCAACCCATGCTTGTTATGTAGAAAAGCTGTATAGGAAAAGAAACAGAAGTGAAACAGAGCAGGAGAGGAAAATATGAGTGAGGGCATGCACCAATGTGCATGTTGGTTTTGCACAATGGTCCCTTCTGTTGAAACGATGGCCCTGATCCAAAGGATGCCCACCTAGAAGGCCAGCATTCTGTTCCATCTTCCTTGTTCATTAGTGCAAACTGCAGCTTTTACTCTTAACAATAATTGTATTGTTGAAGCGTAGAAAACATGGCCCACATGGTTGGAAAGTCTAGTCATTATCCCTTTAAATAAAGAACGTGAAGAGAGAAAGCTTTTATTCTCTTCTTATTTTAGTAAGTTTCCAAAGTCTGAATAAACTAATTTCAGACTGTGTTTTAGTTTTTCTTTTAAATGTTTGTAATTCATTGCTGATTGTTTTCAAATAACATTCTGGTCATTTCCATAGAACTCCTTCTTAGAGTTCTTTACGGAATCACGAGGCTCTAAGTAGATGCTCAGCTGCATAGCACAGGGAGATCAGCTCGGTGCTTTGCGACCCACCTAGAGGGGTGGGATAAGGAGGGTGGGAGGGAGACCCACCAAAAGGGAGGGGATGTAGGGATATACATATGCATACAGCTGATTCACTTTGTTGTACAGCAGAAACTAACACAACACTGTAAAGCAATTATACTCCAATAAAGATGTTAATAAAAAATAAATAGCTTCTTATACTTTTTACATAAAATTATGAGAGATATATATTTTATTTAGATATATAGATGTATATTTTTTATTTAGGATAAAACCTTAATTGGTCCTGTTTTCAAACCCCAGTGGAGTATTTGGGATTCAGTGTAAACCTATTGGAGTATCTACCTTCTGAAAAAAAACAGGAAAAGAGAAGTCGGTGAATAAAGTCTCCCATGGGACTGTTTGCCTGCATGTTAGCTAATGTTCTAGAGTAGTGTTTTTCGAGCTCTGGCTGTGAGCCACGGGATAAATTTCTTACGTGGCATCTAGCAGACAATGAACGTTAGTCTCTTCCTTTCCCCCGTAGTTTAAAGGGAGATGAGGTATCTTCGTTCAAAATGAAGCATGGGAAATAAGGCTTACATGCCAAAACATTGTAACTATGGCAGAAATTACCAATTAGGTTTTCTGTAAGAGTGAAAAATACTTTCTTTTTCATTTTAGAGAAATATAATCTAAAATAGGAGAAAAGCACAGTCTGCCCTGTCCAGCTCCCAACTGTGGAACAAATGTATTTATGATTCATTACAATTTACTCCTGTCACTTTCCCCATAAATTGTACTTGGATGTGCTTGGCCTGATGTTTGTCATACAGCTTGTTGGGCACTCAGGCCCTGAGCCTTAGATGCACGTCAATTTAATTTAATTCAATTAAACAAGTATAATTCTTGTTTACAGAATCCAAAGGCCTGGAACATCATGGTACTCAGAAACATAGCCGCCTCAGGGAAATTCTCCAGTGACCGAACAATTAAGGAGTATGCCCGGGACATCTGGAACATGGAGCCTTCTGACCTAAAGATTTCCCTGTCCAGTGAACCCAGCAGTGGGGTGGACAAAGCCAATGGAAAGTAAGTTGTAAAATGTCCTGAGAAAAAATAGCTTCTTACTGGACTTCAACATTTTCACAACATTCTTTGATTTTGTTTTGTTTTATTAAATAATAATCTAGTTAAGTATCTCTGGGAATTGGGAGGGAAAATGTATGACTATATTAGGGCTAAAAATACAGTGTTAATTTCCAAAGGCTACATGAGTGCCGAATCTTACTATTTTATAGCAGATTGAATAGCGTGCTAAGACTTTCCCTAGTGCTATTCAGAAGGCTAGAAAACAGCTTGGAACTTTTTAATGCCATTTAAATTAACTAAACTGAAATACAAATTATTTAACTACATTGGAGCATCTTTCTTGCTACTGCTTGCTGTCTAGGTGCAAATCAAAAACCACCTTATCCACAGATATCCCCAGAATGTTTGGTAACTGTACATTTTTAGATGGGATCAAATTTTTACCAAATTCTGATTCTCCACAGTGAAGTTTTGGCATGTTCCACAAAGTAGACTATGACAAGCTAAACAAGGACATTCCATAATGCCCAGCATCCGTGCTTTCCCTTACTAAAATGGCAAGTGACTTGTAGAAATGTCAGTAACGTCAGCTCACCCAAGCAGCCCAGTTTTACATAAGAAAGATACACCACAAGTGGTGTTTGGACCAAGTCTTCGCTCTCCGCTGTACTCAGACCTCACGCCCACTGCTGGCTCAGGAAACCTCTGCAGGAAAAGGACTTAGATGAGCTCACATGCGTTCCCCACCTCATGGTCTAAGTAAACCAGAGCAGCCCCCATTGCATTTAGCAAAGCAGATCTTACCTCACGGTTTTTAACAGTGTGGTGCCTTTACACAGGAAGGTGTGTTGGAGGCCAGGAGGAAAGATCACCATCTTCACCCTCTCTTTGTTCCTATATGCATTGTGTGCAGTTTCATAGAGCTGCAAGGGGCAGAAAGACAAGGACTCAAAGGCTGATCATTGAAGCAGTTGTTTTCCTAGTCGAATTTTCCTAAAAGGGTATGGAAACAGCCAACTTAGGGAGTTAGTCCCATTAAGTCAGAGATATGGGCACCCTGCATATCCCTGAGTGGTTGCCTCTACAACCAAGGAACTGAAAGCTGCATAGCTCATGGAACAGTGGCAACAGTGTATTGTATACACCAGGCGGCACAGCAGTTCAGGGGTGCAGAGAACCCCTTATAATGTCAGAGACCCTTCTTTAGGCCCTAATCAAAGTTTGGCTGGCTGAGAAAATGGTGAAATTAGTATAGTATGTTTATGTCAGCCGCTGAACTTAGTTTACCTTTTTTTCCAAATTCCAAAGGCACCGTTTTGTCATCCTCACCATGTATGATAAGAAGGGGAGAAGACAGGAATTTAACACTAGGAACAAGTGGAAGAAAAGCTTTCAGTTCAAGAAATATACATTGAGAGTTCTCCTCTTCTAAGTTAAGGCTTTAGCAAAACATGAGGTTTGCCCAAAATAAAGGAATGCTCTTTCCATCCCTCCCAGGAAATACAACTTCATATATAATAAGCTTCATATAGTGACTTTTTTTTCCTCCAGGCAAGATTCTTCTGTTTACTCATACAATTTACTTAGCTTATTTGATTTAATTTATTCCTATGTGATTTTTGAAAATAAGGAACAAAAACATTGAATTTGTACAGAATTAGCAGAACCTCACCTTTTCCTCATTCTGCCTTATTTCATAATACCTGGAATGTTTTAATTAAACGAAAACAAAGTAAGTCAAACCAAAAAATAACAAGAACTACCACAGGACCAAGGAGAACGCTTTGTAGCAATTTGTTTACATTTCCCCATAAATGTACAGGATGGACATGAGATCAATAGGTTTGATTAGCCTCCTGGTCAACTTCCTATCTGGTAATTCGAAAAGGCTATGACATGAAGGATGACTAATAGTACTTCCCTGTCCCCTTCCAAATTCTGATACCATCCACCCCTGCCACAGTGACTCGCTGTTACTCCTGAGGATGTTAGATCCCTCAAGTGTGCTGAAATAGAAAAAATACTGATAACGACTGCCTATTTGTAGGCACTCGAGATTCTCCAACTGTGAGAGGCTGACTTGCCAGATTCTCGTCACTGGACTTGCTGTTGGGTTATTCGGCTGGACGGTGTATGGATTTTGGTTACATAGGGAATAAGACCTAGAACTCAGAGATTCCTCCAAGGAATGCTAGGTTAGACCGTACAGGACCTTTAAAGGGTCCTGAAACACCCTAAACCTACAACTCCCTTTATAACTTCAGAGAAAGTACTGAATCGGTAAAGTCATTAAATTAGACATAAGGATAATACCAAATACTAAAAATTTGTAGATACTGTAGATACCTTACCCCAAATCCTAGTGCCCATCTAAGAATTCTCATCTACTCATTCAGACTGGTCATCTCCCCATTCAATAAGTCACATGATAATTACCCACCAGAATCCTATAGATATAGTAATAATGGACATCTTTACGTCATTAAGTTACTTTTCATCACTGGGGAAGACTAGTTCGTCTTTCCTCAGGGCATCCATAACCGTGCTTAAAAATCCTGGAAGTTTCCAGTAAATCTATTTTTTAAAAAGGAAAAAAAACTTGAAACATGGCCTATAGCTATGTCATTTGTTATCGTTTCCCACTATGAACTGTAGTAATAAAGAGAGTAGTGAGTTTCTAAATATAATAAACTTTTTTTTGGAAATATAACTTTTATGTTTTAAAAGTAATTCATGTTATTGTAGGAAACTTGGAAAACAGAAGAAAGAAGAAACAAATCACACATAATCCCACCATCCATAGATAATCACATTAGACATTTTGTGGTTTTTACTTATCTTTTTTTAAAGTGCAAATAGCACCACTAACTTATTTCTTCATACTCATAAGGGAGCAGTGATACGCATAATCTAAAAATTGCTTCTACCGTGAACTGCAGAATAATTAAGTGGTTTAGTTGGGGAAAAGAACATTCTGATTAGTTAGAAATTCTGATAAAGTATACAATACAGAGATAATTGGTTTTAAAGGATTTGAACATTATAAACTCTGTTGAATATGATTTAATATTGCAATGTTTTTAAAAGGCATTTTAGGTTTTAATAATGACCATAGGATGCCAAATATAATAATTATCATTCTAAACATACTGAATTTCTTCATTAATGGAAAATTCCAGTAAAAAGAATGCTAGCTAAATCAGCTCTTGCCATATTTTGATTAAGTCAAAAGGTAAATTAGCTTATATGCCCTAAAAACATCCATTTCAACTGAAAATGAGGAAAGGACATAAACCCTGAGCCAATACTGCACCTTCCTCAAACTTTTAACCCTGCCTCTAAACTACTCCCAAGTCCATTCAGTTCTCTCCATTTCCACTAATCACCCAGCCTAACCCAGCCCTCATCTCTTGCTTGGGTTACACCAACAATCCCAGGTGGCTTCCTGTTCCACCCTCGCCCTGCTGTAACCCAGTTCCCACAGGGAAACCAGAGTGATCATTTTAACGTGCAACTCTCATCACATCCCTCTTTTGCTTCACATCCTTCAAAGGCATGTGGATTAAACCCAAGCATCACCTTGGCCTTGGAGACCTTACAGAATCTGGCCACAGCCTCTGTCGCCTATCACTAAGCCCACTCCTCTCCACCCCCAGGCCCTGCTGTCTTCTGCTCCTGGAACACGTCAGCCTTGATCCCACTGCAGGGCCCTTGCCTTTCTCTTCCCTCAGCCGAGACCTCCAGATTCTGCCATGACAACTGGCTCCTTGTCATGCAAGTCTCAGTTTAGATGATATTTCTTCAAAGAGGTCCTCCCCTAACTAGCCATCGAACCTTGTCCCCCCCATCACCTCCCAGTCATTCCTTTCACATCATTTTATTACCTCTACAGCACTTCTCACTATTCAAAATCCTCTTATTGCATACTTGTCTTCTATGTGCCTCTCCAGCAACTATACAGACTTCATAGGAGCTTAGACCACATCTTTCTTATTCCCTGTGGTATCCCCAGAACCTAGAAAAGTTCCTGGTACCTAATAGACACCTGATAAATATTTGCTAAAGAAGGAATGTATCGACTGTGCAAATATCCCTGATGTACACTTTAAGCTATTATCTGTCATTTTCATCTCAGTGTGACTGAATTTCATTCAGAGTTTATTCCTTGGAACAGATTTGCAAAGAGAAAAGACCAACAACGTATATTATGTGTATTCCTCTGCGGTGCTGAGCAGGGAGGGGGGTGCAATGTAGTAAGTGGGACGTTGCCAAGGGAAGGGAGTGGGTACAGAATAGGTAGGCTGGGGCCATAAATGCAAACGTCTGCTTCGCAGTTTAAAAAGAAAAGAATTATGTTCAGGTTCAGTGTAGAAGCAAGTTTTAGATTTCTGCTTGTCACTGCTCCTTTATGAGTATGGAGAAATAAGAGTTAGTGGTCATTGCCCCAGCGCTATAATATGTCATTTGCTGTAGTCTCCCACTATGAACTGTAGTAATAGAGAGAAGAGTAACTTTCTAAATATAAGGACCTTTAAAAAAAATTTTTTTCCTGATTATAAAAAGGAAATTCATGCCTGGGAAATTTGGTACAGAATATGCAGGTCGAGGTCAGTAACGGCAAACTTCTTCTGCTTCACAGTTTTGACATGGGCCTGCTGCTTGCAGAAACCTGCGTGGTTTCCCAGGGTCTGTCTGGCCTGCATTTTTTGCGTGGTCTCACAGCAAATGACTCGCGTTCGGGGACAGTCTGGAAATCCCAATACTGCTTCTCTTTCCCTTCCTTCCTTTGCCCTCCTCTTACCGTGCTAAGGGCAAGATTTCTTGGTTTTCTCTTTCCTTTGTCTTCTGGTTCTGCTACCCCTGGAATGAGGACTCCTCTGAGGAGAATTCAGTAAGAGAAGCCCTTCAGCAATTCATCTCAAATTCTGAAGGCATAAGGAGAAAGCAGGCCCCAGTCAGTCTACTCCCCTTATCCCTCACTCCTCTCCAGCCAGAGGTGCCCCTCGAGACTCACAGGTCAGACCACCCCTCCAGCCCAGACCACAGCGAGGGGCTCCTAATTGGTTTCCCTGGCTTCAAATTCCGCCAGATAAATAGTCTTAAAATACCAGTTACCTGAAATCTGCTGTTACAAAGCTTTGGGAGTGGAACACTATCTATTTAAACAGACAAAAATCTCCTATCTTGGCTGTAAGCCCATCCGCATCCGGCCACAGTCTTGCATCCCAAAAGCTGCGCACCTCCATCTGACTGCCTGGAGTTAGGAAATGCAGGATCGAGTCCTGTTTCCTCTCTATAGGGTATGGGGCAATTGGGCGAGCCTTTAAGCCTCCATTTCGCTCAGTGGAGGCAATGGTGCCAAACTCAGAGGTGCTGTGAGGATTTATAAGAATGACGAGTGTGAAAGATCTTATATAGAGGTCCTCTGTGACTCTCAGGTATTCATAACATAATCACCCCATTCTGGCCCCGTGCCTTGGCTTACATTCTCCCCTCCTGTCTGTGTTTTCTAACTGTTGTCCCTCGCCTTCAAGACATGAGCTTAGATCCTGTCTCCCTGTAAGTCATCATTGGTCACACCTGCACACAAGACCCTTCTCTTCCCTGAATTCTCCCTACCCTGATATTATTGTTCTGGGTCCTCCCCTAACACCTAACTTAGTCTACTGTATTATAGAAAGAGTGGAAAAAAGGAACAAGCATTTGTTGAATGCCCATATTTTTGCATGATTATTTTACTTAATTCAACCTTCACAACAACCCTATGCAGTACCAACCTCATTATAGAAATAGGAAAAATACAACAAAGGGAGATAATTTACCAAAGTCATAATTGGTTAGTGGCAGAGGCCAAATTTGAACCCAAATCCAAATCTGTCTAGCTTCATAGCCCATGGTCTTTTTCCACTATGCTGAGTAATGAAATCGACTCCCAGGTGATACTCGGAAATCCACATCATTACTTTATACCCCCCGTTAATTTCCTATCTCCCCAACTAGACAAGAAACGTCTTGAGGGTAAGGACCTATGCCTTTCACTACATCCGTGTCTCATCCCACCTACACTTTTTTATTCAACAGTACTGTTCAGAGTTATGGCACTCCACTGATAATAAAAATAGCTAACGGCCATTGAGTGCTTACTCTGTATCAGGCACTATCGTACATGCTTTTCATATGTGAATCTATGACAACAATCTTGATAGACTCTGATTACACCCATTTATAGATGAAGCATTAAAAACAGTTAGTCCAAGATTACACAGCTGTTAAGTGACACCCCTGGGGAAAAAAACCCAGAAAGACTGACACCAGAGCCATTGTTCTTAAAGAAAATATTTTTAAAACGTTTCTGTGAAGGTATCAGAGACCTACCAAAGTAATGAGGTCTTGAGTGGCCTGGATCCCAGAGAGAAGGGAAGCCTAGTGAGGTGAGCCTGACACTCAACACACTTTCCTCCTTGAGACAACTGACAAGTCAGAAGAAAGCCAGAAAGTAGAGGCAAAAGAACACAGAACAGATGACACAAATAGAGAACAGAGAGAGTAGATTTAAGCCTAAATAATATCATAATTACATTAAATGTACACAGACTAAATACTACGATTAACAGACAACGTTTGTCATACTGAAAAAGAAATCAAAACTGTACTATATGTTGCTTACAAAAGATATATATTAAATATAAGATTTCAGAAAAGTTGGAAGTCAAGAAAGAGAAAATGATATATCATGCAAACACTACTCAAAACAAAGGTATATTAATATTGGACAAAGTTGACTTTATGTTAAGAAGCATTGGGACTTCCCTGGTGCGCAGTGGTTAAGAATCTGCCTGCCAATACAGGGGACATGGGTTTGATCCCTGGTCCAGGAAGATCCCACATGCCGTGGAGCAACTAAGCCCATGCGCCACAACTACTGAGCCTGTGCTCTAGAGCCCGTGAGCCACAACTACTGAGCCCACATGCCACAACTACTGAAGCCCATGCGCCTAGAGCCCATGCTTCACAACAAGAGAAGCCACTGCAATGAGAAGCCCGTGCACCGCAACGAAGAGTAGCCCCTGCCTGGCGCAACCAGAGAAAGCCTGCACGCAGCAATGGAGACCTAACACAGCCAAAAAATTTTTAATTAATTAATTTTTTTAAAAAGTACCCTTAAGATGCCTTCCAAGATTAATCGACAGTTTATAAACTTGGGCCATATGTCCCCTCTAAGAATCTTACCCACCCCCCTCTCATTTGCTAACATTTCTATGGAGGTATGACTA
Source organism: Aethalodelphis obliquidens (assembly GCF_003676395.1). Classification (NCBI taxonomy): domain Eukaryota; kingdom Metazoa; phylum Chordata; class Mammalia; order Artiodactyla; family Delphinidae; genus Aethalodelphis; species Aethalodelphis obliquidens. Next base: position 25,510,976 of record NW_020837954.1, on the reverse strand, counting down.
TAAGCAATTGAGCATCAGACATGGAATGAAATTATAAAATTAGGATCATATATACAACAGATTAAAAAAAAACACATCTTGTCAGTCAATTCTTTATCTTCTTGGAAAGATCATCCTCTCTACCTGGGATGCTGTGTAAAACCATTCAGCAACTTCCTTGAATTCTCTAGAGACTTCCTTCTCATAAAATAATGAAAGATGTGGTTGACATTCATAGGGCTGAAAATGATGTATGAGAGGTTTGTTTTCACTTTAAAAGGAATAATAAACGAACAAACCTAAGTCAAGTCTATCTATGAAAAAAATTATAAAAGATACGAGGTATAGTTAGTTAATGGGGAAAAAAAGCTTTGGCTCAATCTATTAGAAGGAAATAAAAGGACTACAAAATCCAAAAGCCGTTGTGCCCCCCTTTAATAGCAACTGGCTAATAACCTATCACAAGTTAGAATAACTTAGAAATACATAAAACTAGTTACGAAAAGGAAAATTGTTAATAAACGTGTGTGGAAACAACCTACACTTTGACATCTTGTAAAGATCTATCACTCACCTTTAACAAGGGATAATTGATACTTGCAACCCATATGTTGGTAAATGGAGCCTCCAAGATAATAGCATCAACTGGAAATCCTTGAAAAGAAGAAAAAAGAAATAACTCCCCTATTATATTTCAATACTGTCTTTCCTAAATAAGGGATCTTCAAGGTCTTGTACATGAACTACCTGCATCAAAATCAGTTGTGAATCTTATTAATAATGCAAATTCATGAACCCACACCAGAGTCCAGTCAGAAGTCAGTATCTAGGGGGTGGGGAGCGTGAGAATGTGCATTTTTAACTAGCACCCTCGCTAAAGAGATTTCATTCCTAGGTACATGATAATTGAAAACCACTACCTTCTTCTAAAACACAAGCAGATTTTCATGACTTGGCTAATTTAAGAAAGCAGAGTACTACAGGAAGGGAGAGTGTTCAGCAGAGGCTGATGAGGTTGTTTTGGCCAACACTCCCTCTGAAAACAAAAGAGCTAAACATTGGAGTTACTGTATATGTACTTTAAAATAACTTACTGAAAATAACAAACGGTAAAATAGTGAAATATTTATTAAAACTTATTGTTAAAGAAAATTTCGTATGATATATTGAACAGGGTATAATGTGTAAAATATATGTAAATATATTTAAATTAGAGCACAAAGAGAAAAATGTCTGGAAAACTCAGAAAAGAACACTGGAAACATATAAGACATGGGAACAGATAAATATATATATATACATATATAATTATAGTCCCAGATAAAGAGAAGACAAAGAATGGAGCAGGCATAATATTTGAAGATATAATGACCAACAATTTTCCAAAATGGATGAATATCAGGCCACAGTTAAGCAGGATAAGTACCAAGAACACCTAGGAGAATCAGAGTAAAAATGGTGAAAAACAAAGAAAAAAAGAAATCTCAAAAATAACCAAAAGAAAACATTATCTTTAAAGGAGCAACAGTAAGACTGGCAGCTGACTTTCTAATGAAACTGTAAAAGCAAGAACAAAGTGGATGACATCTTAGAAAGGTTGAAATAAATGACTGCCACTCTAGAACTCTATGCCCAGGAAAAATTGCGTTCAAAAATGAAGATGACATAAAGACATTTTCAGACCAAAACATTTTCAGACCAACAGACAGGTGGAAGAAAAATCCCAGATGGAAGCACAGCGATGCTGGAAATAATAAACAGCAAAGAAAAGGGTAAATCTAAATACTGACTTTATAGTATGAGAATAATCATTTTTATGGAGTATGTAATATAGAGAAAATTAAAATACATGGTAGCAAGAGTTCATAAGTTGGAGACTTAATGTAATTAAATTTTCTAAGGTAATTGCATTATCCAGGAAGTGAAGTATTCATTTATGTGGGAATTTAATTCAGGTAATTCATTGTCAACACTGAAGGAGCCATGAGAGTTTAGAGGACCAATGAAATGACATTTGTTTTATTTCCATAAGTAATTAAGATTGTGTATAGCAGGTGACACACTTTAAAATGTTTACTGTAACTCACCCTCACCTGTATTGCCAAGTAAAGTTTAAGATATACTGCAAGTGATTACAAGCTTTTAACACGTATCAAGATCACCTGTTCTTAGTCACAGAGATTCCAGTTTATGAAGATAGCTAGGATCTACCTAGCTGTCACCTGTGTTTCTAACAAACACCCCCTGCAGATTCTGACAAAGGCAGTTCTCAGAACACTTTGAGAAACACTGATATAAATATTATGTAAGGAGGGCAGCAGAAAGCAAGTCCTGCCTATTACTTCATAACGTATTATTTTCCTCCCCTGTAATCCAGATTACTCCATAACAACACTTATTATCACTTCACAGTGAGGGCTCTTTTAAGGTAATTTTAACTCTTTCCTTAGTATTTACTTTTAATTTCATAACTCTGAAAAGCAGGTATTGTGTATATTAAATAGAAAAAAGAGAGTTTATTAGACTGTCAGGAACTGTCTAAAGTTGGGGTGCTCCAGGTATCTCTGTGTTCAGATTGTACACAATAGTCTCTTCACTGTCTTTCTTTTCCCACATCAAGCCAAGAAATTATACGATGTAAAATAAGCATTTTATCTTACCTTTCTCTTCTAGAACTTTTGCAGCATTTGTTGCAACTCTGTAAAGCAATGAAAATTAGTACATATGCGAAGCAGTGACTTAACAGTCAAGTAAACAGTACAAAATGCAACATCCAGTATGAGCATCTGATGAAAGCTCTTGACCCTCGAATGTGCACAGACACAAAATTTTTCACAGGATTTCAAGAGGTTCCACTGGCCCTAAACAAGAATGCTTTCATTTAAAACGCTCAAGGAGAGTTCTGGAATGGGCTTCAGTGTCATAGACAGCCGGAGAGCTAGACCCTCCCTTGTATTACAGACAGGCATGCTGAGGTGTGAGGTCACTAGCCCCATGTGGAACCTGAGAGAAACCATCTCCTAGCTCAAGGGTCCTCCTGCTGCCCACTGCTGCCTATAATATGACACTAACGCCCCAAGGACCCACCTCAGCATCCATCTTCAGACCCCACTTACCCTGTTCCCAGAGAGTGGCCCCAGAGACACACAGGGGTGGTACCATTTCTCGCCTCGGTCCATTCATAGACACAGACAGCATCCGCAGTCAGCCCATCCTCCGTGGGTTTACCCGTCGAGTCCCTGAACCCTGGCAGCAAGGAAAGGCAAACACAATATCACTGCCTCCAAAATGAGGGCTATCAAAAGGCCCCTTCTTACTGAAAAATCTTCGTACACTTTTCCTAACACATACCTCCGTAGTCAACAGACAAGACATGAAAACCACTGTCACTCAGCACCTAGATGACAAAGGAGCTGTTATCACTTTAATTGGGAGATGTAAACAAAAGTGGTCTCACCTCCTCAACACTTCCATAATCCTGGTTACGATGGCTTAATAGGTAGGGAAAAATACATTTCTGAAATCTGGTGTTTGACTTCAAACTTGAGAAGATCAGGCTCAACGGGAAAGAAGGAAAGCAGCATGGCAGAATAGGACCACACAGCCTGGGTCACACCCTGGCTCTGTCACTTAGCAGCTGTCTGACCTTGGGAAAGCCACTTAACATCTAACTGTGTAAATATAGTCTGAGAAGTGAAAAATAAAACCTTCAGGATCGTTGGAAGATTGCATGAGATGATGTAGTACCTTGGTACATAGTAAATGCCAGAACTCCACACAGAGTTGTAGTAGAAGCAAGCAAATAACGGGAAGATATTTATATTAAGTATGAACAGATAAAGAGTTAATATTGATCAAAAATAAAGAGATCACTTGGTTACATGAAACCACTGCCAGCCCCAAATAGATAAATGAGAAAAGAATATAAAGACATAATTTTTTTTTTTAACATCTTTATTGGAGTATAATTGCTTTACAATGGTATGTTAGTTTCAGCTTCACAACAAAATGAATCAGTTATATATATACATATATTCCCATATCTCTTCCCGCTTGCGTCTCCCTCCCTCCCACCCTCCCTATCCCACCCCTCCAGGCGGTCACAAAGCACCGAGCTGATCTCCCTGTGCTATGCGGCTGCTTCCCACTAGCTATCTACCTTACGTTTGGTAGTGTATATATGTCCATGCCTCTTTATCGCTTTGTCACCGTTTACACTTCCCCCTCCCCATAGCCTCAAGTCCATTCTCTAGTAACTCTGTGTCTTTATTCCTGTTTCACCCCTAGGTTTTTCATGACATTTTTTTTTTTAATTCCATATATATGTGTTAGCATACGGTATTTGTCTCTCTCTTTCTGACTTACTTCACTCTGTATGACAGACTCTAGGTCTATCCACCTCATTACAAATAGCTCAATTTCGTCTCTTTTTATGGCTGAGTAATATTCCATTGTATATATGTGCCACATCTTCTTTATCCATTCATCCGATGATGGACACTTAGGTTGTTTCCATCTCTGGGCTATTGTAAATAGAGCTGCAATGAACATTTTGGTACATGACTCTTTTTGAATTATGGTTTTCTCAGGGTATATGCCCAGTAGTGGGATTGCTGGGTCATATGGTAGTTCTATTTGTAGCTTTTTAAGGAACCTCCATACTGTTCTCCATAGTGGCTGTATCAATTTACATTCCCACCAACAGTGTAAGAGGGTTCCCTTTTCTCCACACCCTCTCCAGCATTTATTGTTTCTAGATTTTTTGATGATAGCCATTCTGACTGGTGTGAGATGATATCTCATTGTAGTTTTGATTTGCATTTCTCTCATGATTAGTGATGTTGAGCATTCTCTCATGTGTTTGTTGGCACTCTGTATATCTTCTTTGGAGAAATGTCTATTTAGGTCTTCTGCCCATTTTTGGATTGGGTTGTTTGTTTTTTTGTTATTAAGCTGCATGAGCTGCTTATAAATTTTGGAGATCAATCCTTTGTCAGTTGCTTCATTTGCAAATATTTTCTCCCATTCTGAGGGTTGTCTTTTGGTCTTCTTTATGGTTTCCTTTGCTGCGCAAAAGCTTTTAAGTTTCATTAGGTCCCATTTGTTTACTCTTGTTTTTATTTCCATTACTCTAGGAGGTGGGTCAGAAAGAATCTTGCTGTGATTTATGTCATAGAGTGTTCTGCCTATGTTTTCCTCTAAGAGTTTGATAGTTTCTGGCCTTACATTTAGGTCTTTAATCCATTTTGAGCTTATTTTTGTGTATGGTGTTAGGGAGTGATCTAACTTCATACTTTTACATGTAGCTGTCCAGTTTTCCCAGCACCACTTATTGAATAGGCTGTCCTTTCTCCACGGTACATTTCTGCCTCCTTTGTCAAAGATAAGGTGACCATATGTGCGTGGGTTTATCTCTGGGCTTTCTATCCTGTTCCATTGATCTATCTTTCTGGTTTTGTGCCAGTACCATACTGTTTTGATAACTGTAGCTTTGTAGTATAGTCTGAAGTCTGGGAGCCTGATTCCTCCAGTTCCTTCTTTCGTTCTCAAGATTGCTTTGGCTATTCGGGGTCTTTTGTGTTTCCATACAAATTGCAAAATTTTTTGTTCTAGTTCTGTGAAAAATGCCAGTGGTAGTTTGATAGGGATTGCATTGAATCTATAGATTGCTTTCGGTAGTAGAGTCATTTTCACAATGTTGATTCTTCCAATCCAAGAACATGGTATATCTCTCCATCTATTTGTATCATCTTTAATTTCTTTCATCAGTGTCTTATAATTTTCTGCATACAGATCTTTTGTCTCCTTAGGTAGGTTTATTCCTAGATATTTTATTCTTTTTGTTGCAATGGTAAATGGGAGTGTTTTCTTGATTTCACTTTCAGATTTTTCATCATTAGTATATAGGAATGCCAGAGATTTCTGTGCATTAATTTTGTATCCTGCCACTTTACCAAATTCATTGATTAGCTGTAGTAGTTTTCTGGTAGCATCTTTAGGGTTCTCTATGTATAGGATCATGTCATCTGCAAACAGTGACAGCTTTACTTCTTCTTTTCCGATTTGGATTCCTTTTATTTCCTTTTCTTCTCTGATTGCTGTGGCTAAAACTTCCAAAACTATGTTGAATAAGAGTGGTGAGAGTGGGCAACCTTGTCTTGTTCCTGATCTTAGTGGAAATGCTTTCAGTTTTTCGCTATTGAGGATGATGTTTGCTGTGGGCTTGTCATATATGGCCTTTATTATGTTGAGGAAAGTTCCCTCTATGCCTACTTTCTGCAGGGTTTTTATCATAAATGGGTGTTGAATTTTGTCAAAAGCTTTCTCTGCATCTATTGAGATGATCATATGGTTTTTCTCCTTCAGTTTGTTAATGTGGTTTATCACATTGATAGATTTGCGTATATTGAAGAATCCTTGCATTCCTGGAATAAACCCCACTTGATCATGGTGTATGATCCTTTTAATGTGCTGTTGGATTCTATTTGCTAGTATTTTGTTGAGGATTTTTGCATCTATGTTCATCAGTGATATTGGCCTGTAGTTTTCTTTCTTTGTGACATCCTTGTCTGGTTTTGGTATCAAGGTGATGGTGGCCTCGTAGAAGGAGTTTGGGAGTGTTCCTCCCTCTGCTATATTTTGGAAGAGTTTGAGAAGGATAGGTGTTAGCTCTTCTCTAAATGTTTGATAGAATTCGCCTGTGAAGCCATCTGGTCCTGGGCTTTTCTTTGTTGGAAGATTTTTAATCACAGTTTCAATTTCAGTGCTTGTGATTGGTCTGTTCATATTTTCTATTTCTTCCTGATTCAGTCTTGGCAGGTTGTGCATTTCTAAGAATTTGTCCATTTCTTCCAGATTGTCCATTTTATTGGCATAGAGTTGCTTGTAGTAGTCTCTCATGATCTCTTTTATTTCTGCAGTGTCAGTTGTTACCTCTCCTTTTTCATTTCTAATTCTATTGATTTAAGACATAATTTTAAATGAAAAAAAATACAGTGATAGACGAAGAGAAGGGAGATAAAAGGGGACAAAAGTTTACTGTGCAGGCACTTTTAAATCTTTACTTAATTCTCACAACAGTCCTACAAGGTATGTGTTCTCCACATTTTACAGAGAAAGAAACCGAGCCTTGGAGAGCTTAAGTAACTTGTTCACAGACACCCAAATGGCCAGCAGCAGAGCCAAGATTCACACCTGGGCCTGCCTGTGTCCAAACGTTGTGCTTCCCCTACTACTGCATAGATGTGAGAGACTGAACTTTAAATACAAGCTGAACTAATAATGAGGAAGTAAATGAAACTTTTAAACATGTCATATTATAGGCAGCAGTGGGCAGCAGGAGGACCCTTGAGCTAGGAGATGGTTTCTCTCAGGTTCCACTTTTAAACATGTATTTAAACTACATTCCCTCCAAACAAGTTATCCAAGACACAGGGCAGTTCAGCATCCAGGGAAACGGGAACATCCATGTGTTTTTTGTGGTGCCATAAATTGAAGAGCCACTTGACAATGCAACTCAAGCAACAGCTCCTACTCCTAAGACAATGCAACTCCTAAGACAATGCTACTCAAGCAACAGATCCTACTCCTAAGACAATGCAACTCAAGCAACAGATCCTACCCCTAAGAATTAATCTCCAGGAAAAAAAATTCCAAAAGAAGAATAAACTAACTGCTTAAAGTTTTCCATAGCAATACTATTTTAAAAGAATTTAGGAGGAAAAAAAAAACTTGTATTAAATAGCAGTGAAATATTTAAGTAAATAAACAATTGTCTATAAATATAATGGAGAATGATCACCCTTTAAATTGGTAACTATGATGACTATGGAAAAACACGGAAGAATATTTTTTAAATGGTATTAAGTAAAAGAGCACAACGTAAAGTTATACAGAGATACAATCAGTAACATGAAAAACTTTATAGAGATAAAAACTAGGTGGGAATGCAAATAAATGAAAATAGTTTTGCTGGGTGATTGAAGTGATGAATGAATGAGAAAGGGGGAGAGAGGGAGGGAGGAAGGACAATTTAATAACAAAGTTTTAATTTTTAAAAGAAATCGCCTATCCAAAGGAGAAAATGAAGAGCTAGGGAAGTTTGGTCAGGCTGGGAAATGGTGACTGTGGTGTGTGGAATCCAGAACCCGCCTGGAGGAGGTAGTCTTATCATACCATCCCCACACATCCCACACACCACAAGGCTGATCTGGCTACTTTTCACACCTACAACTCTTCTTCCTGTGCACATCAGAGACATACAATTCACCTTGGCCAACAGTAGGAGGGGAAAAAAGTACACGTTCCCACAGACCTCAGCACCACACCATCCCACTTAGTGAAGTACAAAGAGTGGAGTTCCAGGTGGAAAGTAAACCTAAAAATTAATAGACATCATCACCCCAGGCAAAACTGCATCCAGCCCACCACTCCTTGGAGTGATGAGAGAGGGGAGTAGACAGGAGAGGATGGCCATGTCTGAACAGGGGAGGGAGGATGAAGAAGGTGCTGGGGTGCTGGGCCTGGCAGGATTCCGGGCCCCACTAATGCTGTGAAATCAGGAGAGGGCTCTGGAGTGGGAGCTGGCTTGTGGGAGGAGAGACCAGGTCTTGGGATCGATAACTAGACAAGCAGCTGAATCACCTAAGGGAGAGATTACTGACTACCTGAGGGGAGTGTGGGAGGGCATAAACAGGAGCCCTCCAGCCAGCCGTCAGTCAGATAAGGCAAGGTGGAGAGCCTGCCATCTTCCTCATGCTGGGAGATGCAGGGGCTGCCCCCCAAAACTGGAGTCTGTAGCAGGCTGGTGAGGACACCAAGGTGTGGCCACCTTCCCTCGGCCCAGCCTCTTATGGGGCTGAAGAAGGGCCTGAATGACTTAAGAGAAGACACTCTACATCTTTATCCCATACCACCAAAAAGGTTGTTTCTGGTAGAAGGAGTGGTTTTTGCACTTAATATATTTTCTCAACCCATTCCCTAGCCCTTAGAAAAAGCAAATAAATTCAACTCCATCTGGTGATGAAAGGAACAAATTCATTAAAGTGTTTGGGACTCAGAGATGTTCACGTCTGTTTTGATCCCCCAAGGTCAAAGCTGGAAGAGAAGTCTACTCATGGGACTTTAGGCCCAGACACCACAAACCCACCCTCACCTCCAGGAGCTCTCAGGAGATAACCATGCTGAGGGCGCAGGAAGATCTTAGGGCTGTAGCCCAGAAGAGAATAAATGGAGACATAAAATCGGTGCCTTGAGGCCCCTTCAGACATACCTTTACTAGCTCAAGTCTATGAGGAGCTGCCCTGTAGAGGAGGTTTAAAAAAAAAAGAGCAAGAATTAGGAATTACAATGACAAATTCAACAAAAGTCACTACCATGCTGCTGGCATCTGATCTCACGCCTTTCTTTTTCAGGTTAGACAAATAACCAGGAGAGAGGGCAATGCTTCTTGGTGTCATAGCCCACGCGCCTGTGTCAGGGTGAATGACCCACAGCTCTCCTCTGCTGCCGCCTTCCCCCAAGTGAGCACCGGCTGCCCGGACCGCTAGCGCTTCTCAACGTAAGCATTTGATTGAACTGCTGACAATCCCATCTCCTTTCACTGCTGCACAGCAAAACCTATTGCTAAGAATACTTCTAGAAGCTAAAGGAAACTAAGTTCCAGAAAGTGGCTTTTCAGAAAAAGGGATGATATAATCAAGTTCACTAAAGGAAGATCTGCCTGCATCCTGTCCACTCTGCCATGAGGTGCAAGATGAAGTGAAGGAGAGAGACTCAGAGCCCTGGAGGTACAAGAAATACATTTTTTCCAAAAGAACCACAGCCTACTCTGTATTAACCACATAAAAGGGAGATAAAGGTGATTCAAAAGGCAGAGGATTCTTTAAAAAACCATTTGAATTTGTTTTAGAGCCAAGTTTCTTAAACCTTAGTGGGTCATGGAGCCCTTTGAACATGTAATTAAAGCTATGGACCCGCTGCCCCGAAAAATGTATCCACTCTTCAAATTTTGTGTACAATTTTGGGTTGGGAGTTCATGGACCCTCTGGGGCTTCTGTGGATCCCAAGTATAGAACCACTGCTTTCATCAAGGTTCCCTGTGATCTGTCATTTGGCCTCCTTCCAGCTCAGTACTGCTGAGAGCAAGCTGAGACTTCCGGGCAGGAGACAGAGGAAGGTACAGCTGACCCCAAGTCAGGAAATCTGGGATAACTGAGGGCAAGAGCGGATTCACTCAGAGGGCAGACGTGACTGTGTGATTCACATGACCCTTTAAATAAAAATGCATTGTAACACCGTGCCCAGGTTTACACAATCAGAACAATGTTAAGCAATGTTGAAAAATGTTGATTTCACAGGAAATCTCTGTAAATGTGACTCTGAAACATACACCTCAAGAAAGCCCCTTGAGCAAAGGCAAGTCTTGAGAAGGCCATCTTCTGACACAAAAAGACAGTGAGTAAAAGAGACAGAGGGAGGGGAGCCGAGGGGCAGATTCCAGACCTTGTCACTGAGTTTGAAGTGTCCTCCCAGAGACAGAGCGAGGTCTGCGGGTCTCTGAGGCACACCGCCCCTCCCCCATGCTGAGACCCGCAGTCACAGCCAATACTCATCACCCACCATAATGACACAGGCCCACAGAGGGACTGGCAGTGCACCAAAGGACAGCCAGCCTCCTGGGAGGTGCTCTTGGTTACCAAGCAAGGTTGGGACCACAGAGAGCAGGCTGAGGCATCAGTATTCCAGACTAGAATTAGTCAGGTGGCCCCCAGTAGCCGTGATCAGAATTCCAGGTGGTCTCTCCTAGGGAATCCATACTTTTGATTAATAGGATTCATGCCAAATAAATGAATCTCCATGTGGTTCTGTGAGAAGACCACTGATGTGGAAACTGCTCTTCCTCTTCTCCATACCTCATGCCTACTCCCTACCCAGTCGTCCATGGATTTGATCCATCATTTCCGACACTCTTGGGGAGTAAAGGAACCATTGCCTTCTTTGAAATCAGTATCCAAATTTTGGAAGTTAGTTTCCCTTTCAGTTAAGGATCCACATTATTCTACATATAGAATATATAGATTTTTTTAAAAGTGAAGCCTATTGCCAGAACACCCTCAAATTTCAACAAAGGGAAAAAAATATGTGAAGGGATGCGTACAGACCTAAAAACTGAGCTCTGCCTTACATTCCCCCACAGGGCTGAAATACTCTTTCACTCTGTAAAAAAAAAAAACATCCAAGCAAAGGCAACTGACTTGTGTTCTGCACTGCCATGAAGATAAACAATAATTGGGTTGCCATCATGGAGGGCTGCTTCGTAGCAGCTACGGCCCTTCCCCTTAGCATCCTCCCCGCACCGGCAGCTAGAAACTGTATGCCTGAAAAGCAAGGAAAGGTTTCAGCCAACATGGACAGAGAGAAGACTTCTCTATCCTTGCCGAAGTCTGAAACCTCCTTATGTCAATCAGATACATATTTATATTTATATGTTTATATACTATTAGAATATATAATGGATTATTATACGTAAATAGTCAATATATTTACATACAGATATGTATCTGCTTAATACATATGCACATGGTAAAAATTAAAATATAATGCCACAAACGTCTTATAATGAAAACCACTACTGCCTTACCCCCCCTCTCCCATGCCGAGATAACCCCTTTTAACCATTTACTGTTTTAGTTCTTCTGACTCCTATACCAATCATGCTTCCAAGACTGCAATTCTTAGGTGTGGTTTGTTGAAATGCAATCCACTGGGTGGAAACAAGTAAAAGATAATAGATGTCTGCCACCTGCTCTCGGTTTGGCTGAAGAAACAAATTGGAAACAAAGGGAAACCAGTTTAGGTAGGAGAAAAGAACTTGAACATGAAATTAAGCTATTCTACTCAAGAAACCCAGTGACCTTGTGATTTTAAACACCTGAGTGAGCTCCAGTTCCTCCACCTTGTTAAACCAATGAATGAACCCTGCTAACACGAACACTGCCATATGACATGTCACCAGGAGACCTGGAGAACTGGCCATGTGATGATAAATCTTCAGTCCCTCAATCTTTTTTTTTTTTTTTTTTTTTTTTTGTCACACGGCGTGCAGCATGTGAGATCTTAGTTCCCCAACCAGGGATCAAACCCATGCCCCCTGCAGTGGAAGTGCAGAGTCCTAACCACCAGACCACGAGGGAAGTCCCAGTCTCTCAATCATTTAGAGGCAAAAAGTCTGACATCAAACCCCAAGGCCTCTGTACTGCGAAGACGGGCATTGCTGCCAGCTAGATAAGCTAGTCACGAGGACAGCTGACTCACCAAACAAGGACTGATGGGGCAAGAGTAAAGAAGAAAGATGTTTTCAAATTCCAACACTATTAGTGGGACTGTACCCTGCAAATTAGGAAGAAGTTATGTGAACCCATCCATATTGGCCCCTAAACATTCTGTGATCACATGTTTAAACTCAGGGAGATGAAATATAAAACAGGGCACAGGAAAACTGGCAACCACGAACAAGTAGGTGAACCAAACAAGAAAATATTGAGATCAGCAGAGCAAAACAGACAGTAGGATGCTCACGGCCTTGATAGACAAGTATTTATGGAGTGCCCTCTGCCAAGCACTGTGCTGAGCAATGGAAACCCACCAACAAAGTCCCCCACCTATGAAGTTACTGTCTCATAAGGAAGACAAACATTCATCAGATAATCACACAAGCACTTATTCAATTACAGTGGGGATAAACGCAGTAAAGGACAAGCACAGGTTGCACTAACATATGCCGAAAATGGGGGCGGTGAGGAAAGGGTTTCCTGAAAATTACCGTTTAAAATGAGACCCAAGAGATGGGTAAGCAGTTAGGCAAAAGGAGGGAACAGAGGGAGCAGAGAGAGAAAGAAATGCAGACAGAGCATGGCTTCTATACACGGAGGCCAGTGGGTCTGGAGCAGGGTGGGAAGGGGGTGAGGCATAAGGCAGGGAAGAAGACAGACCCAAGGCACCTGAAAGACTCCAAACTCCAACGTAAGATTCCTGAAAAGCAAATGCAAGCAAGTCAAGCATCAATATAAAGGGAAGCTGTGTGGAACAGCTTCCTCCAAGGAACACCGACCTCTCCCCAGGCAAGTAACACAGCACTGCTCACCTCTGCCCTTGTGACCTGAAAGCCACACCCACCAAGCACCCCAGGGTCCAATCAGTGCACTCACCATGTTCCCAGAATCACCCTAGGTTCACCTTTGATGTAGAAGCTCACTGTGTGAGGAATCTTTAACTCCGGTTTCTTTAAATCCACAAGAAATGGTGCTTTGACTGGAAAGGAGAATTCATTGTCAACTCCCAGAATCGAATTCCACGTCTCTTAATCACAATCAAAAAAAGTAATTAGCCTCATGATTGACATGTTTCTAAGCTGCAAGCTACTACACTCAATTCCAAGCAAAGTATTTTTACTTTATAAACTAGGACTACCCCGCAAAAGAGTTGCCCCCCCAAAAAAAACTAAAGCTAGACTTAAAAATACCACCAGTGTTATATATAGCCTCTAATGGAGTTTATTCAATCTTCATCCCCGTTTCAAGCGAAAAGCAAAGGAGACCATTCACCTAAAAAGTAAGAGGGTCTAGAAGAAGGTAGTGAGTATTTTGCTACTTAAGTCATGAGTTACTTTTTGCACTAAGTAAAACCTAGTCATTAGCCATAAGCCACTAAATGTCCAAGATAAACATACACCTGGAGACATGCAGGTGAGAGCATCACCTGTGCTCTAGAAGAACTGTGTGTCGCACTGACTAACGCAGCACTTGGTAGAAAAAACACGAGAAAATAGATTTCTCACATCAACCTCTCTCTCTCTCAAGGGATACAGGCAAGAAGAGGAAGAGAAAAGGCACAGAATACAGGAAGCAGTAAGGTATACAGATTAATAGCCAATTTGAAGACTGAGCTCCTGAATTGAAACCCTACCCACAAGGCCATATTTTTCTATCTATCCCAACAGTTTGCAAGGATTCATCCTAGACCCCAAAGCCAATATTAAATAGGTTTCAGACCATTTAAGTCTAGCCACAATTTTATAACTGACATATCTTTTTCATTATGCCATAACTGTAAGGGCAGTAAGTTCTCTATTTGGGAAAAAAATATATAAAGGCAAATTCACAAAAGGTACATACTCACAAAAGTTGAAAAAAATGACCATGTGCATCAGAGGAGGGAAAATATGTTCGTTTAATGATTTAGTTGTAAAGCTGTCACACAGAGTGGCAATTTTTCTTCTGAGGGTTGAACAGGAGTATGGGAAAGATGTGTAAGATACTGTGAAGCAAACAAGGTATTCAAAATCAGTCCAAGTGTTGTCTCGGTTTGTTTCTCCTTTTAACCTCCAAATCGAATTTCACAGACCGACACTGGGAATTACAGGCAGGTTGGCATTTAAGCAAAATCCTTTACAGAACTGTATGTAATTAGGGCAGATCCAGATCTGGCACGAAGGGAGAACCAGGAGAGGAAAGCAATAAGTCAGGGCCCCTACCAGCTGCTCAGAAAGCCCAGGTGTGACAGGACAGGAGGGGAGGGGACACGGATGTACTCGCGTCAGACTTGTTTCCTCAGTGTACCAGGAAACAGGATTCAGACTGTTTTAACAGTTGCCACAGTTTTCAGTCACATCACAGTTCAGTGCTGTATGTGCCAGCTAGTATTAGTATTAGTCTAAAGCAGTGAATGAATAATCGTCAGATTCCCACCGCCCCTTCTGGCTGGGTCTTGGGAAGCAATGAGACAAAACCCTCACATCTGAGGTGACATCCCTGCTGGGCGGGGCTGTGAGGAGCAGCGTGGGGTGCAGGGGGGGACCTGGAGGCTGGACGCAGCAGGGAATGGGACACGGGGGGCCATGCACATCTTGTTCATTCTACTGCCCCCTGTGACACGAACCATCCAAACTGGGGACCACCAGCAGACAAGTTATGGTTTGTCCATGAGGGCTCACTCAGGCTACCTCTGTCTCTAGCCATATCTCCCGTGAGGACTGTCTCCTACCTTTGAGAAACGAGGGTCACCATCTACTACTCCCAGTTTTTGTCCACATCGTCCATGACAAGAGTCCCTTTCCCTACTGTGAACAGTCAGTGTGATCAAATCGTGAGGCTGTAGGGGATGGAAAGCATTTCTGATGCACTGTCTCCCCTGCCCTGATTCCTCTGCTAGACCAGAGGCATCTTAGAAGACAACTGTTATTACCTCTGCTTTGCAGATGAGGAGGATGAAAAGTTAAGGACCCTTCCCAAGGTCACACAGCCAATGAATGGCAGAGCCACGTGAACCCAGGTCTGTACAACCCCAGAGTTCCATGGTGATCTCCAGTGAGCTGTCACAGTCCTGGTGAGTTCTACTTGTCATCCTTGAAGCAAAAATGAGCCCCAGGAACAAGGCTGGGCTCTGGTGAAATTCAGCTCTTAGAGTTGTTTCAGGATCCTTTTCTCCCCTTCTGCACCCTTGCTCCTCTCAGGGTCCCTCCTTCCTCCCACTTTCTTCCTTCCTGCTCCCGTATCCTCAGAAGATAGCCAAAGGCATCAAAGAAAGACCTCTAAAAAAATTCTCCCTCAAGTGTTAATAACTTAAATATCAGGGCACTTACACATGTTTGGAAAAGGCATGGAGGCAGAAGATAATGAATCTCTGATGAATTTCCAGCAATTCTGCTGGGAGTGGAAAAGATAAGCAGGCTAAGGGTGATGGACAGCTCTTCAAATACATCAGCCATGGGCAACTGCCTACACATAAAATCAGCAAGAAAGAAACGAAAATGATTGTTTCATACTTTAAAATAGCCTCCATGAAGGTGGTCGGAAGCAGAGGATATGGCTGTTCTGATTTTAGAGATAAGAAATCAAAACCCAGAGGAGCCACTTTGAGCCACAGATGACGCCCAGACAGATGAGCAGAACTGAATTCTTATTCTCCCTTCCAGTTGGCTGGCTCTGGCTTTCTTTCTCCTGACTCTCTGAACTCCCACTACCCTGCCTGTTAGACTCCCGCTAAGTTACCTTTTGCAGGTAGCAGGGTGCTTGGGAAGCTGGGGCAAGAGAGGGAAATATGTTTCTGTTTTTAAAGAATAATTCATACAGGACCCTTCTCTCAAATAGCTCAAGGCACTTCTGTGAGAATTGCTGCGGGAAGAGAACAGAGTGACCACATCCCTCACAGCATCAATAATGCACAACGGCTCCTTTTAACTAGGGGGCTGTCAGTTTGACTTCCCCTAGATCAATAGGGGATCAAAAGTCACCAGTGGCTAATAGACCTTATTTGAGCAGAGGATGCAGTTTCAGCCCGATCCTCGCTCACGGCCAGCACATCAAACAGCCACCTGGATGCTTTGATGTTCTTCGCCTGCCCTTTGATTAGCTGTGGCTGTAACTGCACCGCATCCCACAGGGGCTACAGAACCTAACTGGATGATTCTTACTGTCAAAACCTGGTGGAACCAGCTGCTCCAGGGCGAATCATTTCTCCTTCATGCTCAGAGGTACCAGCTTTGGGAAGCCCAACTCTGACCACATTTGGCAAGACAACGATTCCAAATATTAAGACATGCCACACATCCACCCTGTGCCCATTCATCCCGCCAACATGTATTGATCACCAACTCACCAAGCACCAAGTTACATCTGTGTTCTCCTCCCTTCTTTCCTCCCAACCAAATCCTCCCTTTCCTTCACATCCACTCAAGTGTCCCTGTTTTTTTTTTCAAAGCTTCTCTAGACAGATCTTCTCATGGTGACTTTTCCTCTTTTCACCCCTCCCACTAATTATAATCGGGGCCTCAGTTTGACCCTTAATTGTTTTCTGATTGTTTTCCCACTATGAGTCCTGTCTCCCTAGTGACAAGAACCACGTGACAGATAATACTGCTTTTACATTCCACTCTGCCTAGCACAGGGCCGAGCTCCATAAATATTCATTGAATGAAAGGTTGAGAACAGAAAGAAGAGTGTATTTCTTTCATAAAGGAGAAGGAAGCAAGGCTTATTGGTAGCTTTGGGGGACAGGGGAAGGGATTCCTTCTCTGTTTTGAATTATTGATACAACTGAAAATTAATCAATGTGAGCTCCCCAAGAGCAGGGGTTTTGCCTGTTTTATTTATGGTTGTGTGCCCGGGGCCTGGATGAGTGCCTGATAGGGAGTGGGATGTCCAATACTCTGGTGAGGATGGATACGTTTATCAGCCTTCTCATGGGGATTTTCTAAGCACTATCTAGAAAAGTAAAAACTTGGGATGAAATAGGGAGAAATGAAGAGGAAAACAGCCCTTCGGCTTCCCCCAACTTCTTTCCTGAACATGGTTTCCATTTTTCTGATTTGAAGAAAATCAGTTGCAAGTGGAGATTTACTTTCCTGGGCCCATCCATCTTCAGAAGCAACTACATCTGATGAGACTTTTGTAAAATAAATAAATAGATCCCCAAGGCATTAAAAAATAATCACTGAAACAACATGGTTAAATGTTCTCCCTGAGTTTCACAACATATCACAATAGATCCACAGCTACAGGCTGTTCCAGGTGCACAGCAGGCCCTCCATGAATGTTTGCTAAACTAACCAGGGTTCAAGAAACAAAAAGGACTCGGGATGCTGGATATCAGTCTGTGCCTCAGCACGGCCTAAATTAGATCAGTGATTTTCTGCTCAGATGAAGAAATGCCCAAGTATTTTATTCTTTCACGAAGCATCTCGAGAATTATTTTTAGTAACTACGAAGGCAAGTAAGGGGCCCCAAATCCCCATCTCCACTCCACTATCAACAAAGTGGGCTGTTCTCTAAAAGTGTGAACTGCAGCTTTGATTCTCTCCCAAATAAATGTTAAATAATCAGCCATCCACTGAAAGGTGGTAAATGCTAGCTTTCCCAGAACAACCGTATCTGGGAGGTAAGGCCCATGATGGTGAAAAGTGTAGCCAGTCAGGACATTCTGACTGGTGTTCAGATCCAACACAGAAAGGGGGCTCCGGCCTGCACCGCGGGGCCAGGAGAGGGCCGCTCTCTGCTTCCTGCCTTTGGCCATAGCAGGAAGAGAGGAAAGGAGATTGGTGTTCGTCTTCACCACTCAGACATTCCAAAGTGAAGTCTCCTGTGCCTGGATATGATTTTTGGATATCTTGTAATCAGCAAAAATTTAACAAAGCAAAACAAAGGAATAGAAAGAAGAAAGGTAAACAAAACTGCCAATACCTTCCCACACCAACAAGACAAAACAAGACACGCAGTCTTTCGGGTCCAAGGTCTCCAACCAATACCTGGCTTCAACGCAAACAAGACTGTCAGTGCATTGCTGGTCGATTGAAGTAGTCTAAGATGACTGCTCAAGCCAAGGATTCATGGAAGGAAGAAAATGAAAAACCTGTGCTGACCTACACATTTCACATTTGAAGGATATAAGAACTAGGCACAGGCAGTGATGCCAAGTTATGGTTTCAATGTACCATGCATCTCTAGCATTATGGAGAGGCGTTCTTCACACGCCAGACGCTTCACACTCAGGGAGGTGGGCTTCCGATCCTTCTCCATCTACACAGATAGGCCCTTGACCTAACAGAATGCCTTCCAAGACCACAACACTGATTATTATTGCCACTATTATTATTTTTTAAAATCCGTCCTGCTGTTAGTAAAATGTCAAGGCAGATAAGAGATTGGCACAGGAACCTGAACCAGCTTTCTGGAATCTCTAGTTCAGAAGCCCCAAAGGGATATAGGTTCCTGAAAAATCAAACGTGCGAGTCTCGCCGGCGCGGGTAGGGGTTGGGGCTGAGGATACAGCCGTCCAAGAGCTCTGGGGGCCTCCGAAGCCCCGGGAGTCAGCGCTCGGCCACCAGCCCTGCGTCACCGCCCGGCGGTACCCACCCTGCCGCATTCCGGGCGGTCGGAGCCGGCGGGGCGCTGCCGGGGCGCACAGGGCGCGGCGTGCACTCACCTCAGGTTCCACGTGACCATGTGCCACCACGCGGGCACGCAGCCCTGCTTGTCTGTCTCCATCCCGCGTCGCGTCTGGATCCGCCGCCGCCGCCGCCGCGGGAGCTGCCGCCGGTAGCCCAGAGCCGCGACCCGGTCGCTCTCCTCCCTCGCGGGTGTGGCGACCCGGGGGCCCTGCGGCGGGTGGAGCGGGGCGTCTGACCCAGCGCGCGTCTGGGCGCGGCCCGGGGGCGGGCTGCCCTAGCGCCCCCGACGCCACACGCACTGATGATGTGTGATGGAAATAAGTGCCCTACTCTTCTAGCTGGCTACGCGCAAACTTATTTTCTGTTTTAGTCTATACATCTCTGTGTGTGTGTGTGTGTGTGTGTGTGTATGTGTGTGTGTGTGTGTATATGTGTGTGTGTGTGTGTGTGTGTGTGTGTGCGTGCGCGCGCGCGCGCCCTGCGTGGAGTAAAATACATTTCTTACTATGATAGTAATAAAACAAAAGTCTGAGAGTTGCAGCTTTAGAAGATCCTCCTGAAGGACATATGCTTTCCTCCACTTTAACCCTTCTTTTTTCTTTCTCCCTTTTGTTTTTCCCTTTTTCCCTGAACCTTCCCTTCCCAACCCCCATCTTCTTCCTCTCTCTCCCTCTCTCCTCTCTCTTTCCCTCCCTCTCTCTTTCTCTCTCTCTGTCTCTCTCACACACACACAAACCTGTCATCATTACTGTAGTAAGAATTTCTTTAGCTCCCTTTCATTGATTACTACTTTATCTGTCCACAGGGTTATGAACTACACAATTACTCCATGTGTCCAAATGCACCACCTTTTTGGTGTTTTGTTTACCTAGCAGCAGGTAGCAGAAACCTCCACCTCCACCCCCCCTTGTATCAGGAGTTCAGGCTTCGAAAGGTTTGGCAGCGATGCGCTTACATCGTGCACTGTCTTCTGGAGCAGAAACCGTCCTTCACCGGAGCTGTTCCAGGGAAGCCACGGGGCAAAGTGTGAGGGCAAAGGGGGACAAAGGGAATGAGGTTCCATTTGGAACCAATTTGATGCCAGCACCAAGACTGCATCTGGGAGGCAAGGTACAACCTCCCCAGAGGGAAAAAGGGGTCTCTCATGTGCCTGAGCTGTTGGGCCTTTGCCAGCTGAGCAGAGGGCCTAGCAAGGACTGCCAACCCACAGAAAGTGCATAGGGACGCATCAGCTGGGGGCAACTGGCCAGTCTAGAGGAAAGCACCAACACCTTTCAAGAAAGGGCAGTTCCCTTCGAGAACTAGGCCATTTCAGATAACTAGTCAGACAAGGGGGAATTTTGTTCACCTCTTCTTGTCATTTCTCTAGGAATGTCAACTTTTGGATGCACATCAAGATAGAAGAGGAATCAGGTGAGGAAGGACCAGAGGAATCTGAGCCCGCCTGATGAGCCAGCTGCAGCTGGGTCACACCCTGCATGATGAGAAACGTTAAGCCACCGTCAGATTCCACCCCCGGAGTCATCCGTGAAATGGGTCTGGAATCTCACAGAACTTATTCAGGGGAGCTCCGGAGGATACCCTGGGCCATGCCCCGTGGAGGTGGAGGGATCCGAGACAGCAAGAACAGGGGGAGGAGAGAGCAGCAGCTGCGTTTGGTCCCAGCTTCTATTTCCATCTGTTTATTCAGGTTGAGAGGTCAGAGGCCCACGTGCTGGTTGAGCAAACAAAGTTGTAAGTCCCAAGTCTAAGGAAGTGGTTGAAATGCTCAGCAAAATCTCTGAAGTTAGAAATAACTATGGCCCATTTTTTTTTTTTAAAGACTGTATAAATTAAAACTCTAGGAGAAATCTTTCCCCAGCATTAATAGCCCCTTTTCAAACGGCACATCCTGGAAATCAGAGAGCAGAGTCTCTGAAATGATTTCGCAAAACCTGAAAAACAAGTGATTCATTTATTTTTTAAGCACCTATTTCCTGAGCACATTTTGGGTGCCAGGTACCACATTTGGCTCTACAGGGATACAAAGCAGGATCCTGCGTGGTAGAGAGACTTACCTAAAGAGAAATGATAACACAAAATAGGGATGGAAGAGTGCCCTCGGGACAGAAATCAAGTAAGATGGTGCGGGGGGCGAGGCTGCCAGGGCCTAGATGTGGAGAAACGGCGTGACTACAAAGGGACATTTTAGGGTGATGGAAATAGTCTATATCTCGTTTGTCGGTGATTACATGACTGTACGCGTTCACCAAAATTCACTGAATTGGAAACTTTCCAAAGGTGAATTTGACGAAACATAAATTATACCTTAACAAAGCTGAGTTTTAGAAAAGGGACCTGGGGGGGGAGGGGGTGGGGTCAAGATGGCGGACTAGGAGGACGCAGAATTCGCGTCTCCTCACAACTAGGGCACCTACCAGGCACCAGTGGGGGACCACGGACACCGAAGGGGACGGGAGGAACCCTCAGCGACCGGGTAGGACCTGGGGCATGGGGGGAGTGAAGGGGGAGGAGACGTGGAGGCGGGATGGGACTGGTGCCCCTGAGGGGCGGCTGGGGGAGGGGAAGGGATCCCACGCCCGAAGAGGGAAAGTGGGGGACCATTGAGAGGGCAGAGGATCAAAAGGGAGCGTGGCCAGGTTTCCCCTGCCCACTTGGGCCCCTGGGAGCCTGCTGAGATCCCGGGCCTGATCCCCTGCCCACCGAGGACCCTTCCAGCCACTCGGGTCCTGAGGGAGTGGGAGGGAGGGAGGGAAAGGAAGAGCAAAAGTAAAGGCCAGGGCTTCCCTGGTGGTGCAGTGGTTGAGAGTCCGCCTGCCAATGCAGGGGACACGGGTTCGTGCCCCGGTCCGGGAAGATCCCACATGCCGCGGAGCGGCTGGGCCCGTGAACCATGGCCGCTGAGCCTGCGCGTCCGGAGCCTGTGCTCCGCAACGGGAGAGGCCACGACAGTGAGAGGCCCACCTACCGCAAAAAAAAAAAAAAAAAAAGTAAAGGCCAGACCAAGGGGACCAGCACCCCTGAGGGGCAGCTGGGGTAGAGGAGGAGTTCCTACACCCAGGGGGACCCACCCACGGTTAGGGGTCCAGCAGGACAGGGGAGGCCCTCGTCCTCGTGTTACCGTATGCTAACACATATGTATGGAATTTAAAAAACTGGAACTGATGAACCTACTGGCAGGGCAGGAATAAAGACGCAGACGTAGTGAACAGACTTGAGGGCACGGGGGTGGGGGGTAGGGGGCAAGTGGAAGCTGGGATGAAGTGAGAGAGTGTCATGAACTTATATATACTAACAAATGTAAAACAGATAGCTAGTGGGAAGCTGCTGCATAGCACAGGGAGATCAGCTCAGTGCTTTGTGATGACCTAGAGGGGTGGGATAGGGAGGGTGGGAGGGAGATGCAAGAGGGAGGGGATATGGGGATATATGTATACGAATAGCTGATTCACTTTGTTATACAGCAGAAGCTAACACACCATTGTAAAGCATTTATACTCCAATAAAGATGTGAAGAAAAAAATAGAAAAGTGACCTAAAAAATGTACAGATAAACTGCATAAACAAACATGTCCCTTCTGATGTCATAGAAATGGAAAGACAAAGCTGTGGGTACAAATCCGTCAGAAACCAGTAGTTGAATGTTATTTGCGCTTCTAGCAGAAAAAGAGATCTCATTAGAGACAGATTAATTTTACCACCTCAAATTATTCTAGAGAAAACGAACTGGGGACAAGAACAGCTGTCTCTCAGCTGCCGTACAGCTGTGGAGGTAAACCAGTGGTGATAAGAGCATTTGAGGGACGAAGAACTAGCAAACAACAGGTAACTGATTTTCCATTATTTGGAGAATGTTTTTTCTTGAAAAGAGAGTATTTATCCACCTTGAATTTTCTTCTTTTTTATTGAGATATAATTGATATATAATATAATATATTAGTTTCAGATGTACAACATGATTCAATATTTTTATATATTTTGAAATGATCACCATATTAAATCTCATTAATATCCATCACCACACATAGTTACAATTTTTTTTCCTGTGATAACTCTTAAGATCTACTCGCTTAGCAATTTTAAAATATAAAATACAGTGTAATTAACTATAGTCAAGCTGTACATTACATCCCCAGGATTTATTTATTTTATAACTGGAAGTTTGTTTTGTATCTTTTGACCCCTTCACGTATTCATCCATCCCCATCCCCACCTCTGGCAGAAACAACCAATCTGTTCTCTGTATCTATGAGTTTAGGTTTTGTTTGTTTGTTTTTAGATTCCACATACAAGTGAGATCTTTATCTTTTGTCTTTCTCTGACATTTCACTTAGCATAATGCTCTCAATGTCCATCCATGTTGTCACAAAAGGCAAGATTTTCTTCGTTTTATGGCTGAGTAATATTCCACTGTGTATATATACATATATGTATATCACATTTTCTTTATCCATTCATCCATTGATGGTCACAGCTTCTTTCCATGTCTTGGCTTACTGTAAAGCTACAATGAACATTGGGGTGCATATATCTTTTTGAGTTAGTATTTTTGTTTCCTTCAGATAAATACCCAGAAGTGGAATTGCTGGATCATATGGTAGTTCTATTTTTAATTTTTGAGGAACCTCCATACTGTTTCTCATAGTGGCTGCACCAATTTACATTCCTAACATCAGTGCACAAGGGTTCCCTTTTTTCCACATTTTTGCTAACACTTTATTTGTTGCCTTTTTGATAACAGCCATTCTAACAGCTATGAGGTGATATCTCATTGTGGCTTTGATTTGCATTTTCCTGATGATTAGTGATGTTGAGCACCTTTTCATGCACTGCTGGCCATCTGTGTGTCTTCTTTGGAAAAATGTTCAGATCCTCTGTCCATAGCTTTATTGAAATATAATTCACATATCATAAAATTCACCCTTTGGAAGTACAGTTCAGTGGTTTTACTATATTCACAGAGTTGTGCATTTATCACCACTATTTAATTTTAGAACACTCTAATTCACCCCAAAAGGAAACCCCATACCCCTTGCTGGGTCATACGTTAATTTTATGTTTAATTTTTTACGGAACTACTAAACTGTTTTCCAAAGTGGCTACATTGTACAGTCCCACTAGCATGAGCCCTACATAAACTACTGCCTTGTGTTTTTCCATTCTTGTCCTTTTCACCCTTTTTTCAACTTTCCATACACAGATGTGGGATATTGAAAACAAAACAAAACAAAAACACAAAAAAACAAATGCTGTTGAGATTGAAACGCAACATTAAAGGGAAGTTTGAGGATAGTTCCAGAAGACAGGGAGTGAGTCAGATAACTTATTCAGGTCATTTATTTTTCTATGTTGTTTAGGTTTTGTATTGTCTTATCCTATATCAGATCTAATTTATAGTTACATATATAACTATATATAGTTATATAGTTAGATTATAGTTATAAGCATGGATGTTGTGTTGTTCTCATGGTCTTGGATTTGAGCATGTTGATACGGGCTTCCTTTTAACAAAGGAGGTGATTTCTTTGAGAAGAGACAGTGATGAGAGTTGGACTAGAAGTGCCTGAGTGCCTCCTTTCTTCCAAAGAAACCTGCACTTTCCAAGACATAGCCCAGAGGCTCTCTTGTTCCTTGGCAAGAGATGGAAGTTGGTTTTCCCATGTATCTGTGGAAGGAGTGAGCCAGGATTAAAAGCCAGGGGTGAAAACTCCCTCCTACATCTCTGGATGCTCCTTTTCAAATTCCTCCTGCCAGTCCTTAAAAGTTAGTTGTCCTGCAGGCTTCCTTCATAGCCCTGCTTCTCTTGTGTTATATCAGTGTGTCCATAATCATGTTCAATTATTTGGGGAGCTCTAGGCTACACACAGTAAAATAAGTTCCTTTGTCCAGGATCTGACATCTCAAAATCGTTACTTGGCTAATGTTCTTTGAGGATCTCGAAGAAGGAGGTATAGAATGCAGCTTGTTACTAAATTCACCTCGTCCCCACCCTCCTCCAAACCTGTTCCTCTTGCAGGATTCTCTCTCTTGAAGAACAGCATCATCACACACCAAGTTTCCCAAACCACAAACTTGGGACTCACTGTTGATTCTTCTGCTTCCCTTAGGCCCAGAATTCCCTATGGATGATTTCTTGCTGTGATATCTGTTTATGTAACAAATATTTACAGAGCACATTTTATAAAGTATCTGGCTTGGGAAGCTTACACTCTAATTGTAAGGACAGGACAGGATCTACACAGATGAAAAGCTAAATACCAACATGAGATGTGTCACCAGATAATAAATAAATGTGTATTACAGATAATGTAATGCTGCAGGCTCAGGGAGAAACATCTTTTTAGGCTGAAGAGGTCAAACAACGAGTTCAGGGAAGTACTGTTCTGTTGCTTAGAAACAGCTTTGGCGATGGGAGATTATTTTATTATTTTTTAAAAATACTATTCATTTATTTTATTTTTTAAAGTATATATTTTGTTTTATTTATTTTATTTTTTAAAGTATATATTTTATTTTATTTATTTATTTATTTATTTTATTTATTTATTTGGTTGCGCCAGGTCTTAGTTGCGGCAGGCGGGCTCCATAGTGGCAGCTCGCCAGCTCCTTGGTTGTAGCATGTGAACTCTTAGTGGCGGCATGCATATGGGATCTAGTTCCCTGACCAGGGAGAGAGCCCCGGGCCCCCTACATTGCAAGCATGGAGTCTTAACCACTGCACCACCAGTGAAGTCCCAGGAGATCATTTTAAATGGCTATCCAAAAGGACCCATAGAATGTTCAAACTGGAAGATATAAAGCAGCCATTTGCCAATACTCTCATTTTACGTAGAGGAAATGAGACTCAGTGACACCAAATGATAGATGTTAGGCTGCATTCATTCAGTATTTATTGAGCACCCACTGCATGCAAAGGCACAGAATGTACTACACTTACTCAAAACAGCAGGCAAGGTGAGGCTAATTCTCCAAGGGCACCTGGATCTTGTAGGAAACTAAACCTGTGTCAGAGTGTCCCAAGGGGCAGGGCTGTGATGGCAAAGTGGTGGGACCAACTGATAGTTGTAAACTGGGTTATTGGTCCTTCCACTAACCCTTCAAGATAAAAGAATTAAAATAGTTAATCACGGGTTAGTTATTTCTGCTTTGTGAGCAATCAGGGTGAAGGAATTTACCACCACCTACAGTGTCCTGCTGTCTCATTAGATATCCAGCTAGGAGATTCTGAAGGAATCTTTACTCTGTCCACTGGAGGGAAGGTGACAGCGGAGTTCTTGTGAAGTGGAAACACTGTGGTTGATTTCAGGACGATACAGACTGGGAGGTGCGGAGAGTCTCATCACCAAGGATTTTTTTTTCTTCTACTTGCGTTATTTTTTAAATGATCCTCTAACAAATTCAGAGTAAGGGCACTTCATGGTCCACGTTCCAGCCTTAGGGAAAACAGTGACATGGGGCTTTTACTCCAGAGGAATTCATACAGGAAAAGCTAAAAGCTCAGGGAAGAATATGTAAAAATATCTTCTTGAAAATGAAGGCACATGCATGGAGAAAGTGTTGACAGGAAAAAAGTCACAGCTGTCGAGAAATAAACAGGAACTGACTTTCCAGTCCCAGAAGACTAAATGTTTCCAATTCTGGGCTTTCTGGATGCCAGACATTAGTTTGACATCATCTATGCCTCAGTTTGTAGAATCTCCAAAGACAGAAAAAAGCCTCACTTCCTTAGTTCCCCTGTTCATGACCTGAGTGTATGTGTGCTTTCAGCACAGCTTGAAATTAGCATATTTTTCCATCTTTGCCTTTAGTTTTTTAACAAGCAGGGAGAGACCCAAGGGGACCTGGACTTGCATGCACCTTGGACTGCAAAGCCGTGTCGGGTAGCCTGAGGCGGGTCTGCATTATCCTCAACCGAGCTGGGCATGCGTGGAACAACCCGCCCCTAGAAAGGAGTTTTAAAATCATATTATGTAGTGTGAAATGAGATCATAGATATGAAAGCTCTTCTTTGAAGTTAAAAAAATTTTCAGCCCACAAATGCACAGTATTGATATTATTTATTAATGAATGTATTTGATACTCTCTTTGTCCGGTTCCTAGCCATATTCAAATGCATTCATTTAAAAAGACAGTCATCAGCCTTATGGCTTACAGACTAACATAGAAATTTAATTACTAATAAATACTAATATATACACAAATGTACTCCCTGAGGAGGCCACGCAGCCACTCTCTTCTACTTCACCACCAACCAAAAGGAATTAAAAATTGATGTCAGCAGGAGATTCCCTCCCTTCCTTATAGTGTGTGAGACAAAGGAATGTAAGAGGTTGTGGGTGGGGGGTACTCCTCAAAGAGGATAGGAACTCCCAAAGGAGCCCACCCCACCCAGCAGTCACAAATGACTTAGCAAACACCAGCTCATTAATCCAGATGTGACTGTGAGTAGTATTGTGAGGTGGCCTGAGAAACAATTTTGAAGCAGAAAGGTTATAGTGTTTAACAGGCAACCCTATAGTCTTGCACTATAGGAATTAGGAATCCTTGCGTTTGACGTTACTTGTCCAGTTTGGAACAAAATATCATGCACGCAGGCTACATGTATCCCCAGCACCTAGCATAACACCTGGCACAAAGCAGGGGCTCCTAAGTAAATGAAGGAGTAATTGAATAATTGCAAAACTTGAATCTATCTGTACAGCAGCCAGTCCAGTGCCACACAATTCCAATCTTTCCATCGCATGTATTCTCGATAGGCCCCCTGGCATCCTCTGATTCAAATCTATAAAAGTCTGAACTGCATGATGATAGGAAGGAAGAATCCAGGACTGGAAGGTCTACTGTGGAAGCCGTCGCAGGGTCCACTGCCTTGTTCTCACCTTCCCCACCCGGAGCCAACTTCCCAGCTCAGTGTAGCCATCATGCCCTGCACTACCTTTGACCCCTCTGAGGATTCGACAGGTATTCCTTCTCTTGTGCGATCCCACTCCACGAGCATTCATCAAATGCCAACTGCATGTATTATTACACCCTGCTAGGTACTGTGGGAGTACTGCTAGGTACTGCTAGGTACTGTGG
>NW_020837954.1:25474850-25482966 GCF_003676395.1 Aethalodelphis obliquidens | reverse complement strand
TGGGAGTACTGCTAGGTACTGTGGGAGTACTGCTAGGTACTGCTAGGCACTGTGGGAGAGAGCAGAAATATAAGATCAGGCCCCTGATCTCAAGAACTAACATTATGGTTAGGGAGACTCTTCATTATTCTTCATTTATTCTACAGACATTTTGAGCATATGTGCTTAGTACCATTCTAAGTGCCTGGGATTCAGTGTTGAGAAGACAGATATCTTCCTTGCTCCCATGATACTGACATTCTAGAGGGGGAAGACAAAAAAAAATCATATAAACAAATAAATACATGACGAAAATTCAGACAAGTGCTACCAAAATGAAATCAGGTCATAGAGAAACTATTTTATCTGAGATCTTAGTGACAAGACTTGAGAGCAGACTTCCAACCAGAGGAAATAGTAAGTTCAAAGTCACCCAGGTGAGAACACAAGCTTGAGTGTTCAAGACCCAGCCGGAAGCCCAGCGACAGTGGGAAGAAATAGGAGACAAAGTCGGGCAGGCAGGGGCCAGCACATGGAGGCTGTGTCCTTTACTACTCAAAGTGTGGTCCATGGACCAGCAGCATCAGCATCACCTGCGAGTTTGTTTAAAATGACCCCCAATCTCAATTTCCTTTCTTTTACAGCCAAAGGACTATCAACTTTTAGATGGCATATATCTGCCTGCAATAAAGACCACTTCTCCAAACCTCCCTTGCAGATAGTTGTGGCTATGTGACCTAAAGGGAGTGATAGATGTGGCTTCTGGAATGTCCCTAAAGGGCATGTTTTCTTCTTTCCTGCTCTCTGGATACAAATTTAAAGGCTACTTCTCCAGCAGCTATCTTGGACCATGAAATGTCTTTGAGGATGGAAGCTACCCAAGGCCAAACAGCAAGCAGAGAGCCCATGTCCCTGCCCTGAAAAGGCCTTACCAGCCCTGAACTGACTACCTGTCAAACTCCTGAATATAAGAAAGAAACTTCCATTTTCCCTAAGCCACTGGTTTTTTGGAGTTTTCTGTTACTTCCAGCTGAACTCAATCCTAACTAATTCACACTCTTTATCATTATTTCTCTTATAGAACTGTACATTTCCCCCAACCCTTAAGTAAAATCAATAATCCAAGAAGATATACTACATTTATCCTGTAGCTTCAAAAAACTCCCACTAAGCCCTGACCCACCCCTGCTCCTCTACGGTCACACATACAGCAATCGAAGCAGCACAGTCCCAGCTGGACGGTGGCAGGGAGGGTGGACACAGCAGAGGGCAGTGGCAAAGGCAAGGGCACAAGGCCAAAGGTCAGCTTGAGCTCCAGGTCCTCTGCTGCTTCCCTCCTGAGGACACTGAGGGAAGTGGACCCCTCCAGGCTGAGCTGCTAAGCCACAAGTCTTGGTGGCATTGGCCTGCCTACTCTGAAACGTCTAAAATTGTTAAACAGTCAACAGATCTCTTGCTCTGTTGAAGTGACTTCAACCTAGACTGATAAGACACGTCACACCAGGTCTCTATACATAGAAAGAGCCTAATATTTGAAAACTTGGAGGACTGACCAACTGCTGCTCTTCAATGGCAGTTCAGTAGGCAGCTCCATCAACAGCCCCCAGAGCCACCTCTGTTAAAGGCACAATTAAAACTGTGCTTAAAGGCAAATGCCATCTCAAGACATGCCCTCCAGCACTCACATTCAGTCAAAGATAGTTACCCAAGAGCTCCTTCTATATAGAAATCCTGGAGCCTCTGCTGCCGGGGTTCCCTGCTGCCTTTGCAAGACATTGCCTGGCGCCTTGTCTCTTACAGTTTAATGTCTACAGATGCACCAAAACTGGATATCACAGGAGATACAGGATAGATTTTGGCCAGAGCAACTTAAATGGCCCAGAAACATTGGACTTGTATCTCAGTTTGTATCCCATAGTTTCTGCCTTCCCCTCCAGGGAGCTAAAGCTGATCTAGACCTTAGTTCACAGGATCGGTGAGTGAAGGAATTACGAAACGATGAACATTCCACCAACAGCTCTTTTTTCAGTAACCCTGGCTGCCCATTCAGACCATGCCTTTCACAACTTTCCTTTGGGGGTAGACATGGGCTTGGGTCTAAGAGAATCTGCCCCAGTGTGTCCTAGGTGGGCCCTGAATTTGACCAGACTTGTTTGATTGTTTTGAAGGAGGTAAAAGCTGAGCCCACTCCCTCAGAGCTATTCCTGGATTAAACAGTGAGCGATCAATAAGATTCATAGATATGCCCTCAGGAACCACAGAAGGCTGCTTTAGTAGGTGACTTTGGGAAGTGATACCAAGGCTGCCATTGCAGTATAGGAAGATTCCGGGATGAGTATTGGAAGCAAGTGGCCATCTCCTCCATGCAGGTTGAGGAGGAGACTGTTGCAACCTTTCTGCAAAAGGTAGCAGCCTCTTAATCTATTCAGGATGGAAGGCATTTTCCAAATTCTACCCACGGCAACATGATATTCTTTATGGCCCTAGTTTCTATGAAGCAAGAAGCAACTTAGATAAACTACATAAATGAACCAGAAGCAGGAAGAACTGGTGCTTAATATAAACCCACAGAGGCAGCCTAGTCCACATCAAAATGGGGATCCAGTCTCTCCACTGAAGACAAAGGTACCAGGTGAGCACAAGGAGGTTGCACTTTGATGTATGTTTGTTTGAGCCCTGTATCAGAAATTATCTCACATCGGAGACTCTTTATGCAAACTTTCCATCATCCTGAATATAGGATTTCTATTGAACGCTATAAAATAAATCTAATGCACATCAATAAGTAAATCATTTGGTTTCTCTGGAAGGGGGTTTCCTTAGTAGGGCTTATATCGCTAATATAATCATAACCACTCCCTCTAAGGATTAAATTTATCCCTTCAGCAAAGGCACAATGAATTAAAAAACAGAGAGAGAGAGAGACTATATAATGATGTCTTCCAAAATGAAAGACTTGTTGGAAACTCACCTGGGTTATACAGCTCTCACTAACAAGCTAGAACATTGCTTTAATTCTGTACCGTTTATTGTCATGGGATCAAACCGACTGGTGGAGGGTTTCCACCATCTACTTGCAGAACAGAAAATTGTGTTGTGATGTTTAGATAAGACACGCGGGGGCAGCAGTGAGCTGATGAGGAGACATAGCAATGGTGACACTTTTGAACCACAAAATTTGACTCTAGACATTGAGATGCTGCCAAGCTCTATTTAAAATCATTTAAACCAAACTGAAACACTTTTTTTTTAACCTTAAAATTAAATATAAGGGCTTCCCTGGTGGCGCAGTGGCTGAGAGTCCGTCTGCCGATGCAGGGGACACGGGGTCGTGCCCCGGTCCGGGAGGATCCCACATGCCGCAGAACGGCTGGGCCCGTGGGCCATGGCCGCTGAGCCTGAGCGTCCGGAGCCTGTGCTCCGCAACGGGAGAGGCCGCAGCAGTGAGAGGCCTGCGTAGCGAAAAAATAAAAAAATAAATATTAGAAGAATTTACTCTCCTGGCATACGTTTTCTGCTCCCCACGAGTGCTTAATATTTGTCCTTCCCAAATGTTTTTGCTTTTTCAATTGACAATGATCTTTTTCAATCCATTTGGGAGTTTGATAATTTTAAAGCTGAGAAACTTCCTCCTGACCAGTCCAAGTTGAAGCCGGCGGGGTGGTGGTGGTGGTGGAGCAAGATATCCCAACGTCGGGGGCACAGAAAGCAAGCCCTGGGTGGTGCGGAAGGTCACAAGGCCTGCCTGCGTGGAGAGCCCACTGTGGCCTGGCGCTGACGTCGCAGAGCAAGCCGGTGGCAAGGGCTTTTTTTTTTTTTTTTGCTCTGCGGTACGCGGGCCCCTCATTGTTGTGGTCTCTCCCGTTGCGGAGCACAGGCTCCGGACGCGCAGGCTCAGCGGCCATGGCTCACGGGCCCAGCCGCTCTGCGGCATGTGGGATTTTCCCGGACCGAGGCACGAACCCGTGTCCCCTGCATCGGCAGGCGGACTCTCAACCACTGCGCCACCGGGGAAGCCCAAGGGCTCCTTTTAAAGTAGGGGGACGCGGCGGCACTTCCTCTTCTTCTCCAAGGACAGGTTCATTTCATCCCCGTCTATCTGAAACCAGAAGAACAAGGATCAGTACCGGGTTCGCTTTCACACCTGGAAGGAGATTTTGTAAACAAAGGTACCCCAGCCAATCCACCATCACACCCCAAAACGGGGTAGCAGTGAGACAGGCCTATAAGCAAAGCCGGAGATTGCAGGAGTGTTTACTGAGGGCAGGCTGGTCCTCCCGAAGGCGGCGTTGGGGAATGGGGGGGGGAGGGGAGAGGAGAGCCTGGGCTCTTCCCCACGTGGCCCCAGCACAGCCTGGCCAGGAGCCGCCAGGACAGCCCCTCTCGCTGTGCCCGACAGGAGGCCTTTGGCAGGCTGTCAGGCCGGGTTTTATTTTTAGGCTCAGCCGGGGCTGCCCTCCTGCACCCGGGCTTCCCCCTCGCACAGCTGTTGCTTCTGCTTTCCAAAGCCCAAGCCTACAGGTGTTGTGCTTCCCCTTGCCTTTGGCCGTCACAAGTTGGAAGAGTGATGGTAGCTTTAAAGGGGAGGGGGGAAAGAGGTTGCAGGGGGCTGAGATTCCTGCTCCCCAGCCCGGCCTTGCAGCAGTCAGCCCTCCATCCTCCCCTGAGGATCTCCAATCCAGGCATTTCTAAACCAAACCATGGGGACTTCCCTGGTGGTCCCGTGGTAAAGAATCCGCCTTGCAATGCAGGGGATGCCAGTCCGATCCCTGGTCAGGGAACTAAGATCCCACATGCCTGCAGGGCAACTAAGATCGCGGGCCACAATTACTGAGCCCACATGCACTGGAGCCTGCTCACCACAACTGGAGAAGAGAAAACCCGCAAGCCACAACTAGAGAGAAGCCCGTGCCACAATGAAAGATTCCCACATACCGCAACTAAGACCCAACGCAGCCAAAAATAAATAAAATAATAATAATAAAATAAATAATAAATAAACCTTAAAAAGAAATAAACCAAATGATCTCAGGCCCAGGCAAGGCGGCCTCATTTTCTTGAGCATCCTGAGATGCCAGGCCCTTCTCACTACTCTGAGTATGGGGCATTTCACCTGGTTCTCACCTGCTGAGAAGCCAACAGGAAGAGCAGAACCTGGACTCAAACTCCAAAGCCTGCTTCCCCTCTGCTCCCACACCACAGGCCTTCTCAGATAAAAAGGGTTCCTTGTATGTGTTCTATTTTCAACAGTTTCTTTCTTCCACTATTAGAAGCGGGGGGAAAAAAGTGTGTTTATTGCAGTATTTCCATCCAGTATCTCTCTGGGCAAATCTAGACCTATTTTACGATTCTGCTTTTTAGAGCATGGTTGCAGCCCTAGAGACGTGTGACTGCCTGTGTCCCTGTGTGTATTTTAAAATCTGCACGGAAGCAGAGGTTACCTGTGGGGAGTAGGACTGGGGGATGAGGCTGTTTTGCGTTCTTATTTTCTACCCTTCTGTATTGTCTAATCTTTTCCCAAGAAGTGAATTATTTTGTAATGCTCAAAAAGAAAAGAATGAGGACAGCTCTCACTACAGTCAAGGCCATTGCCTTGTTGGCCATGCCCTCAGGCAGGACTCCACCCAGTAGGGTTTTTTCTTCTGTTCTTAAAAATATGCTTAAATTCTTGTTCCTCCTGTTGAAGTCCCCTTTGTTAAGAGTGTTAAACGGCTCTGGTGTCCCTAGACACCCATTTCCTGAGAGCAGGCCGAGGGCTTCCTTCCTCCACCCAGCATTCCGCACACCCCTCCCACCCATACACTACTTTTTCTCTTTCTTTTTCAGAAACTCGATGCTATCAGGCCCAAGAATTGGCCAGGAAAGGTCTCAACACAGACAGGATCACTCAGAGAAACAGTAAGATAAGTCTGTGTGTTGTACAATACTTTGAAAAGCAAATTGTCAGGAGAGAGGAAGAGAGCCAGCTCTTCTTTAACTCTTTGTCCTTTGATTTGTATTTGCTCTTTAATCCATTCAGCCTCCAAACGCTTGCTGAACAGCTGCCCTGTGCCTGGCTCTAGACAGTTCCTGGGTTAGAAGGGAAGGAGCCACAGTCCCTGCAGGGAGGACCACACATTCTCGACCAGAACAAAGGCAAGTGGTGAGTTTCGGTGAGACAAGCAGGCGGGGGGCGCCATAGAGCCCAGGGCCCAGCACCGCCCAGCCCTGGTCGTGAAACTTTCCAGGACCTGGAAATGCCCGAGCTGAGTGTTAAAGGACCAGCTGGAGAAGCAGAGAACAGGAGGAAGGATATTCCCCGTGAAGGAAAAGTGAAATAATAACAAGGTCCCTCTGCTATTGAGCTTTTAGGTACACCGTGGCCCTGCTCTGAACCTTTCACATGTATATCACTTAGGTCTCACAACCTGCGGGGCAAGTACTCCTGTGGCTCCATTTTAAAGCTGAGGTCCCTGAGACACAGAAGGGTGGAGGGATTTTTCAAAAGCCATGCAGTGAAGGGCATTGGAGCCAGGATTTGAACTGAGGCTCCAGAGCCCTCGCTTCTAAACCTTGGTAACCTTGGGTAACTCAAGAAGTGAGGCGGACGTCCCGCCCCTGCCTAAGTTCCACAACTCCCCACCACAGCCTAAACTCCGCCCCCCCCCCCCTTACCAACCCTTTTTTTTTCTTTTCTTTTTTTCCTTTTTATGTTTTATTTTTTTTTAATATCTTTATTGGGGTATAATTGCTTTACAATGGTGTGTTAGTTTCTGCTTTATAACAAAGTGAATCAGTTATACATATATATATGTTCCCATATCTCTTCCCTCTTGCGTCTCCCTCCCTCCCACCCTCCCTATCCCACCCCTCTAGGTGGTCACAAAACATCTAGCTGATCTCCCTGTGCTATGCGGCTGCTTCCCACTAGCTATCTATTTTACGTTTGGTAGTGTGTATATGTCCATGCCTCTCTCTCGCTTTGTCACAGCTTACCCTTCCCCCTCCCCATATCCTCAAGTCCATTCTCTAGTAGGTCTGTGTCTTTATTCCCGTCTTACCCCTAGGTTCTTCATGACATTTTTTTTTCTTAAATTCCATATATATGTGTTAGCATACGGAATTTGTCTTTCTCTTTCTGACTTACTTCACTCTGTATGACAGACTCTAGGTCTATCCACCTCATTACAAATAGCTCAATTTCATTTATTTTTATGGCTGAGTAATATTCCATTGTATATATGTGCCACATCTTCTTTATCCATTCATCCGATGATGGACACTTAGGTTGTTTCCATCTCCGGGCTATTGTAAATAGAGCTGCAATGACCATTTTGCTACATGACTCTTTTTGAATTATGGTTTTCTCAGGGTATATGCCCAGTAGTGGGATTGCTGGGTCATATGGTAGTTCTATTTGTAGTTTTTTAAGGAACCTCCATACCGTTCTCCATAGTGGCTGTACCAATTCACATTCCCACCAGCAGTGCAAGAGTGTTCCCTTTTCTCCACACCCTCTCCAGCATTTATTGTTTCTAGATTTTTTAATGTTGGCCATTCTGACTGGTGTGAGATGATATCTCATTGTAGTTTTGATTTGCATTTCTCTAATGATTAATGATGTTGAGCATTCTTTCATGTGTTTGTTGGCAGTCTGTATATCTTCTTTGGAGAAATCTCTATTTAGCTCTTCTGGATTGGCTTGTTTGTTTTTCTGTTATTGAGCTGCATGAGCTGCTTATAAATTTTGGAGATTAATCCTTTGTCAGTTGCTTCATTTGCAAATATTTTCTCCCATTCTGAGGGTTGTCTTTTGGTCTTGTTTATGGTTTCCTTTGCTGTGCAAAAGCTTTGAAGTTTCATTAGGTCCCATTTGTTTATTTTTGTTTTTATTTCCATTTCTCTAGGAGGTGGGTCAAAAAGGATCTTGCTGTGATTTATGTCATAGAGTGTTCTGCATATGTTTTCCTCTAAGAGTTTGATAGTTTCTGGCCTTACATTTAGGTCTTTAATCCATTTTGAGCTTATTTTTGTGTATGGTGTTAGGGAGTGATATAATCTCATACTTATAAATGTACCTGTCCAGTTTTCCCAGCACCACTTATTGAAGAGGCTGTCCTTTCTCCACTGTACATTCCTGCCTCCTTTATCAAAGATA
>NW_020837954.1:25326332-25474450 GCF_003676395.1 Aethalodelphis obliquidens | reverse complement strand
ATGACATTTTTTTTTCTTAAATTCCATATATATGTGTTAGCATACGGAATTTGTCTTTCTCTTTCTGACTTACTTCACTCTGTATGACAGACTCTAGGTCTATCCACCTCATTACAAATAGCTCAATTTCATTTATTTTTATGGCTGAGTAATATTCCATTGTATATATGTGCCACATCTTCTTTATCCATTCATCCGATGATGGACACTTAGGTTGTTTCCATCTCCGGGCTATTGTAAATAGAGCTGCAATGACCATTTTGCTACATGACTCTTTTTGAATTATGGTTTTCTCAGGGTATATGCCCAGTAGTGGGATTGCTGGGTCATATGGTAGTTCTATTTGTAGTTTTTTAAGGAACCTCCATACCGTTCTCCATAGTGGCTGTACCAATTCACATTCCCACCAGCAGTGCAAGAGTGTTCCCTTTTCTCCACACCCTCTCCAGCATTTATTGTTTCTAGATTTTTTAATGTTGGCCATTCTGACTGGTGTGAGATGATATCTCATTGTAGTTTTGATTTGCATTTCTCTAATGATTAATGATGTTGAGCATTCTTTCATGTGTTTGTTGGCAGTCTGTATATCTTCTTTGGAGAAATCTCTATTTAGCTCTTCTGGATTGGCTTGTTTGTTTTTCTGTTATTGAGCTGCATGAGCTGCTTATAAATTTTGGAGATTAATCCTTTGTCAGTTGCTTCATTTGCAAATATTTTCTCCCATTCTGAGGGTTGTCTTTTGGTCTTGTTTATGGTTTCCTTTGCTGTGCAAAAGCTTTGAAGTTTCATTAGGTCCCATTTGTTTATTTTTGTTTTTATTTCCATTTCTCTAGGAGGTGGGTCAAAAAGGATCTTGCTGTGATTTATGTCATAGAGTGTTCTGCATATGTTTTCCTCTAAGAGTTTGATAGTTTCTGGCCTTACATTTAGGTCTTTAATCCATTTTGAGCTTATTTTTGTGTATGGTGTTAGGGAGTGATATAATCTCATACTTATAAATGTACCTGTCCAGTTTTCCCAGCACCACTTATTGAAGAGGCTGTCCTTTCTCCACTGTACATTCCTGCCTCCTTTATCAAAGATAAGGTGACCATATGTGTGTGGGTTTACCTCTGGGCTTTCTATCCTGTTCCATTGATCTATCTTTCTGGTTTTGTGCCAGTACCATACTGTCTTGATTACTGTAGCTTTGTAGTATAGTCTGAAGTCAGGGAGCCTGATTCCTCCAGCTCCGTTTTTTGTTCTCAAGATAGCTTTGGCTATTCGGGGTCTTTCGTGTTTCCATACAAATTGTGAAATTTTTTGT
The DNA here is from genome assembly GCF_003676395.1 of Aethalodelphis obliquidens. Taxonomy (NCBI): domain Eukaryota; kingdom Metazoa; phylum Chordata; class Mammalia; order Artiodactyla; family Delphinidae; genus Aethalodelphis; species Aethalodelphis obliquidens. The sequence continues at coordinate 25,473,144 of NW_020837954.1, read as the reverse complement.
TCTAGTTCTGTGAAAAATGCCAGTGGTAGTTTGATAGGGATTGCATTGAATCTGTAGATTGCTTTGGGTAGTAGAGTCATTTTCACAATGTTGATTCTTCCAATCCAAGAACATGGTATATCTCTCCATCTATTTGTATCATCTTTAATTTCTTTCATCAGCGTCTTATAATTTTCTGCATACAGGTCTTTTGTCTCCTTAGGTAGGTTTATTCCTAGATATTTTATTCTTTTTGTTGCAGTGGTAAATGGGAGTGTTTTCTTGATTTCACTTTCAGATTTTTCATCATTAGTGTATAGGAATGCAAGAGATTTCTGTGCATTAATTTTGTATCCTGCTACTTTACCAAATTCATTGATTAGCTCTAGTAGTTTTCTGGTAGCATCTTTAGGATTCTCTATGTATAGTGTCATGTCATCTGCAAACAGTGACAGATTTACTTCTTTTCTGATTTGGATTCCTTTTATTTCCTTCTCTTCTGTGATTGCTGTGGCTAAAACTTCCAAAACTATGTTGAATAAGAGTGGTGAGAGTGGGCAACCTTGTCTTGTTCCTGATCTTACTGGAAATGCTTTCAGTTTTTCACCATTGAGGACGATGTTGGCTGTGGGTTTGTCATATATGGCCTTTATTATGTTGAGGAAAGTTCCCTCTATGCCTACTTTCTGGAGAGTTTTTATCATAAATGGGTGTTGAATTTTGTCAAAAGCTTTCTCTGCATCTATTGAGACGATCATATGGTTTTTCTCCTTCAATTTGTTAATATGGTGTATCACGTTGACTGATTTGCATATACTGAAGAATCCTTGCATTCCTGGAATAAACCCCACTTGATCATGGTGTATGATCCTTTTAATGTGCTGTTGGATTCTGTTTGCTAGTATTTTGTTGAGGATTTTTGTATCTATGTTCATCAGTGATATTGACCTGTAGTTTTCTTTCTTTGTGACATCCTTGTCTGGTTTTGGTATCAAGTTGATGGTGGCCTGGTAGAATGAGTTTGGGAGTGTTCCTCCCTCAGATATATTTTGGAAGAGTTTGAGAAGGATAGGTGTTAGCTCTTCTCTAAATGTTTGGTGGAATTCACCTGTGAAGCCATCTGGTCCTGGCCTTTTGTTTGTTGGAAGATTTTTAATCACAGTTTCAATTTCAGTGCTTGTGATTGGTCTGTTCATATTTTCTATTTCTTCCTGATTCAGTCTTGGCAGGCTGTGCATTTCTAAGAATTTGTCCATTTCTTCCAGGTTGTCCATTTTATTGGCATACAGTTGCTTGTAGTACTCTCTCATGATCTTTTGTATTTCTGCAGTGTCAGTTGTTACTTCTCCTTTTTCATTTGTAATTCTGTTGATTTGAGTCTTCTCCCTTTTTTTCTTGATGAGTCTGGCTAATGGTTTATCAATTTTGTTTATCTTCTCTAAGAACCAGCTTTTAGTTTTATTGATCTTTGCTCTCATTTCCTTCATTTCTTTTTCATTAATTTCTGATCTGATTTTTATGATTTCTTTCCTTCTGCTAACTTTGGGGTTTTTTTGTTCTTCTTTCTCTAATTGCTTTAGGTGCAAGGTGAGGTTGTTTATTTGAGATGTTTCCTGTTTCTTAAGGTAGGATTGTATTGCTATAAACTTCCCTCTTAGAACTGCTTTTGCTGCATCCCATAGGTTTTGGGTCGTCGTGTCTCCATTGTCATTTGTTTCTAGGTAATTTTTTATTTCCTCTTTGATTTCCTCAGTGATCACTTTGTTATTAAGTAGTGTATTTTTTATCCTCCATGTGTTTGTATTTTTTACAGGTCTTTTCCTGTAATTGATATCTAGTCTCATAGCGTTGTGGTTGGAAAAGATACTTGATACAATTTCAATTTTCCTAAATTTACCAAGGCTTGATTTGTGACCCAATATATAATCTATCCTGGAGAATGTTCCATGAGAACTTGAGAAAAATGCGTATTCTGTTGTTTTTGGATGGAATGTCCTATAAATATCAATTAAGTCCATCTTGTTTAATGTATCATTTAAAGCTTGTGTTTCAGGGCTTCCCTGGTGGCGCAGTGGTTGAGAGTCCGCCTGCCGATGCGGGGGACACGGGTTCATGCCCCGGTCTGGGAAGATCCCACGTGCCGTGGAGTGGCTGGGCCCGTAAGCCATGGCCGCTGAGCCTGCGCTCCGCAACGGGAGAGGCCACAGCAGTGAGAGGCCCATGTACCGCAAAAAAACAAAAAACAAAAAACGCTTGTGTTTCCTTATTTATTTTCATTTTGGATGATCTGTCCATTGGTGAAAGTGGGGTGTTGAAGTCCCCTACTATGAATGTGTTACTGTCAATTTCCCCTTTTATGGCTGTTGGTATTTGCCTTATGTATTGAGGTGCTCCTATGTTGGGTGCATAAATATTTACAATTGTTATATCTTCTTCTTGGATCGATCCCTTGATCATTATGTAGTGTCTTTTTTTGTTTCTTCTAATAGTCTTTATTTTAAAGCCTATTTTGTCTGATATGAGAATTGCTACTCCAGCTTTCTTTTGGTTTCCATTTGCATGGCATCTTTTTCCATCCCCTTACTTTCTGTCTGTGTGTGTCTCTAGGTCTGAAGTGGGTCTCTTGTAGACAGCATATATATGGGTCTTGTTTTTGTATCCATTTAGCCAATCTGTGTCTTTTGGTGGGAGCATTTAGTCCATTTACATTTAAGGTAATTTTCGATATGTATGTTCCTATTCCCATTTTCTTAATTGTTTTGGGTTCGTTATTGTAGGTCTTTTCCTTCTCTTCTGTTTCTTGCCTAGAGAAGTTCCTTTAGCATTTGTTGTAAAGCTGGTTTGGTGGTGCTGAGCTCTCTCAGCTTTTGCTTGTCTGTAAAGGTTTTAATTTCTCCATCAAATCTGAATGAGATCCTTGCTGGGTAGAGTAATCTTGGTTGTAGGTTTTTCTCCTTCATCACTTTAAATATGTCCTGCCAGTCCCTTCTGGCTTGCAGAGTTTCTGGTGAAAGATCAGCTGTTAACCTTATGGGGATTCTCTTGTGTGTTATTGGTTGTTTTTCCCTTGCTGCTTTTAATATGTTTTCTTTGTATTTAATTTTTGACAGTTTGATTAAGATGTGTCTTGGTGTATTTCTCCTTGGATTTATCCTGTATGGGACTCTCTGTACTTCCTGGACTTGATTAACTATTTCCTTTCCCATATTAGGGAAGTTTTCAACTATAATCTCTTCAAATATTTTCTCAGTCCCTTTCTTTTTCTCTTCTTCTTCTGGAACCCCTATCGAATGTTGGTGCGTTTAATGTTGTCTCAGAGGTCTCTGAGACTGTCCTCAGTTCTTTTCATTCTTTATTCTGCTCTGCAGTAGTTATTTCCACTATTTTATCTTCCAGATCACTTATCCGTTCTTCTGCCTCAATTATTCTGCTATTGATCCCATCTAGAGTATTTTTAATTTCATTTACTGTGTTGTTCATCATTGCTTGTTTCATCTTTAGTTCTTCTAGGTCCTTCTTAAATGTTTCTTGCATTTTGTCTATTCTATTTCCAAGATTTTGGATCATCTTTACTATCATTATTCTAAATTCTTTTTCAGGTAGACTGCCTATTTCCTCTTCATTTGTTAGGTCTGGTGGGTTTTTATCTTGCTCCTTCATCTGCTGTGTGTATTTCTGTCTTCTCATTTTGCTTATCTTACTGTGTTTCGGGGTCTTCTTTTTGCAGGCTGCAGGTTCATAGTTCCCATTGTTTTTGGTGTCTGTCCCCAGTGGCTAAAGTTGGTTCAGTGGGTTGTGTAGGCTTCCTGGTGGAGGGGACTAATGCCTGTGTTCTGGTAGATGAGGCTGGATCTTGTCTTTCTGGTGGGCAGGTCCATGTCTGGTGGTGTGTTTTGTGGACTTATTATGATTTTAGGCAGCCTCTCTGCTAATGGGTGGGGTTGTGTTCCTGTCTTGCTAGTTGTTTGGCATATGGTGTCCAGCACTGTAGCTTGCTGGTCGTTGAGTGAAGCTGGGTGCTGGTGTTGAGATGGAGATCTCTGGGAGATTTTCGCTGTTTGATATTATGTGGAGCTGGGAGGTCTCTTGTGGACCAGTGTCCTGAAATTGTCTCTCCCACTTCAGAGGCACAGCAGTCACTCCTGGCTGCAGCACCTTTCATCCACACGGCTCAGAGTAAAAGGGAGAAAAAATAGTAAGTAAGAAAGAAAGAAAGGGGGGAGGGAGGGAGGGGGGAGGGAGGGAAGGAAGGAAAGAAAGAAAGAAAGAAGATAAAGTAAAATAAAATAAAGTAAGATAAAATAAAGTTATTAAAATAAAAAATAATTATTAAGAAAAACCAAAAAAAAAATTTGAAGGAAAAAAAATAAAAAGGACGGATAGAACCCTAGGACAAATGGTGGAGGCAAACCTATATAGACAAAATCTCACACAGAAGCATACACATACACACTCACAAAAAGAAGAAAAGGGGAAAAATTCATAAATCTTGCTCTCAAAGTCCACCTCCTCAATTTGGGATGATTTGTTGTCTATTCATGTATTCCACAGATGCAGGGTACATCAAGTTGATTGTGGAGCTTTAATCCGCTGCTTCTGAGGCTGCTGGGAGAGATTTCCCTTTCTCTTCTTTGTTCTCACAGCTCCCAGGGCTCAACTTTGGATTTGGCCCCGCCTCTGCGTGTAGGTCGCTGGAGGGCGTCTGTTCTTCGCTCAGACAGGACGGGGTTAAAGGAGCAGCTCCTTCGGGGACTCTGGCTCACTCAAGCCAGGGGGAGGGAGGGGCACGGAGTGCGGGGCGAGCCTGCGGCGGCAGAGGCCAGCATGACGTTGCACCAGCCTGAGGTGTGCCGTGCGTTCTCCCGGGGAAGTTGTCCCTGGATCCCAGGACCCTGGCAGTGGCGGGCTGCACAGGCTCCCGGGAGGGGAGGTGTGGTTAGTGATCTGTGCTCGCACACAGGCTTCTTGGTGGCGGCAGCAGCAGCCTTAGCATCTCATGCCCGTCTCTGGGGTCCGCGCTGTTAGCTGTGGCGCCCGTCTCTGGAGCTCCTTTAAGCAGTGCTCTTAATCCCCTCTCCTCACGCACCAAGAAACAAAGAGGGAAGAAAAAGTCTCTTGCCTCTTTGGCGGGTCCAGACTTTTCCCCGGACTCCCTCCTCGCTAGCTGTGGTGCACTAACCCCCTGCAGGCTGTGTTCACGCTGCCAACCCCAGTCCTCTCCCTGCACTCTGACCGAAGCCCGAGCCTCAGCTCCCAGCCCCGCCTGCCCCGGCGGGCGAGCAGACAAGCCTGTCGGGCTGGTGAGTGCTGGTCGGCACCGATCCTCTGTGCGGGAATCTCTCCGCTTTGCCCTCCGCACCCCGTTGCTGTACTCTCCTCCGCGGCTCCGAAGCTTCCCCCTCTGCCACCCGCAGTCTCCACCCGCGAAGGGGCTTACTAGTGTGTGGAAACCTTTCCTCCTTCACAGCTCCCTCCCACTGGTGCAGGTCCCGTCCCTATCCTTTTGTCTCTCTTTATTCTTGTTTCTTTTGCCCTACCCAGGTACGTGTGGACTTTCTTGCCTTTTGGGAGGTCTGAGGTCTTCTGCCAGCATTCAGTAGGTGTTCTGTAGGAGTTGTTCCACGTGTAGATGTATTTCTGGTGTATCTGTGGGGAGGAAGGTGATCTCCGCGTCTTACTCTTCCACCATCTTCCCTACGATCTCCTCTCCATACTATTTTCCATAGTGGTTGCACCAGTTTACATTCCACCAACAGTGCAGGAGGGTTCTCTTTTGTCCACACCCTCTCCAACATTTATTGTTTGTAGATTTTTTTGATGATAGCCATTCTGACCTGTGTGAGGTGATGCCTCATTGTAGTTTTGATTTGCATTTCTCTAATAATTAGTGATGTTGAGTATCTTTTCATGTGCCTCTTAGCCATCTGTATGTCTTCTTTGGAAAAATGTCTATTTAGGTCTGCCCATTTTTTGATTGGGTTGTTTGTGTTTTCAATATTGAGTTGTATGAGCTGTTTGTATATTTTGGATATTAACCCCTGTCAGTCACATCATTTGTAAGCATTTCTCATAGGTTGTCTTTTCATTTTGTTTCTGGTTTCCTCTGCTGTGCAAAAGCAATTAAGTGTGAATAGGTCCCATTTGTCTATTTTTGCTTTTATTTCTTCTGATCAAAGAAAAGTAAGAGAGACTGATCTAAGAAAATATTGCTGTGATTATGTCAGGGAATGTTTTGCCCATGTTCTCTTCTAAGAGTTTTATGATGTCATGTCTTATATTTAGGTCTTTAAACCATTTTGAGTTTATTTTTGTATATGGTGTGAGGGAGTGTTCTAATTCCATTGAGTTATATGTAGTTGTCTCGCTTCCCCAAAACCACTTACTGAAGAAACTATCTTTTCTCCATTGTATATTCTTGCCTCCTTTGCCATAGATTAATTGATGGTAGGTACGTGGATTTATTTCTGGGTTCTCTATTCTTTTTTTTTTTCTTTTTCTTTTTTTTTTTTGTGGTACATGGGCCTCTCACTGTTGTGGCCTCTCCCGTTGTGGAGCACAGGCTCTGGACATGCAGGCTCAGTGGCCCTGGCTCACAGGCCCAGCTGCTCCACGGCATGTGGGATCCTCCCAGACCGGGGCACGAACCCGTGTTCCCTGCATCGGCAGGCGGACTCTCAACCACTGTGCCACCAGGGAAGCCCTGGGTTCTCTATTCTGTCCCACTAATCTATATGTCTGTTTTTGTGCCAATACCACACTGTTTTGATTACTGTAACTTTTTACTATAGTCTGAAGTCTGGAAGGGTTATGCCTCCAGCTTTGTTTTTTTCCTCACTTTGCCTTTTGGTTATGCATTAAAAAGCATTACTCTGAGGAGCAATCCAAAGTCTTTACCATATTGCCAAGAGGTTTAATGATGAAAAAGTTTTAAGAACACCTGACTTAAAGCTAAAATAAATAATGCTTGTTAATGATCAAAGAGGAGGAGTGAGGGGGAAGGAGGGAAACAAGGAGACTCCAAGAATACCTGGCTTGGGCTTCCCTGGTGGCGCAGTGGTTGAGAGTCCACCTGCCGATGCAGGGGACACGAGTTTGTGCCCCGGTCCGGGAAGGTCCCACATGCTGCGGAGCAGCTGGGCCCGTGAGCTATGGCCGCTGAGCCTGTGCGTCCGGAGCCTGTGCTCTGCAACGGGAGAGGCCACAACAGTGAGAGGCCTGCGTACGGCAAAAAAAGAATACCTGGCTGAGTGACTGGGTGATTGACGGTGACACCTCCCACCACAAAGAACAAGGAGGGAGGAGATGTTTGGAGAGGATGATGATGAAAGTTTTCATTTGTGAAGATGCTGGGTATGAGAAGCCCATAGTACAAGCAGTTGGAGCTGTCAGGTGGAGAGTGGGAAATATGGCTACAGAGTTCAGGAGTAACCATGGGAACAGACTCATTTCAGAATCAATGGCATAGACTCATTACAAAATAAGCAAGTATATCCCTCTCAACTACTATGATTGAATAGCCAAAAGAAGAGAAAGAACTCAACATGAAAAAAAAAAAAAGAATAAACAAGCATATCCAGGCAGATTATGTGTAAGGCGGTATCTAAGGGAACTGAGGAGGGAGAGGGGGTGGCGAAAGAGAGCAAGGTCAAGTGGTCAGAATGGAGGGAGGAGAACTGACTTGAGGAGCCAGGGCAGAAAGGATGCAGGAGAGAGTTGTGTCAACATTGTCAGACGCAGCAAGAGGCCAATCGGACTCAGACTATTCAGAGGCCACAGAGTCAGGCAGTGGTGACTCTATGGGACAGTACCCCAAAGCTGCGAGGAGCTAGATCTCAGAGAAGTGAGGAATGAGGATGTAGGAGCCATATATATGGGCTTCTCTTTCAAGACATTTAGTTGGAGGGGGGGAATAGGGGGAGGAGTTGGGAAGCCTCTGAGAAAGAGGTAGGCAGGGAGTGGTGTGGCCAGAATCAAGGGATGACATTTTTGAGCATGTCTCTGGTCTGACAGGGAAGACCCAGTGGAGAGGAAGAGCTTGGCCATCCAAGGGTGGGGAGGTCCGTGGAGAGACAGAATCCCGAGGTGGGGGGCGGGGAGGAGACCAGGGGCCACGAGGGCACAGGTGGATGGAAGGAGAAGGGCCATCTGTTCCTCTTCCATGAGAGGAGATATTGACTATAACAGAACGTACAGCTGAGTCTGGATGAGATGGGAAGAAACAAAGGCATTCCCTCATTCCTCTTTCCTCCAGACAGAAGTGGATCCACGGCTTGTGGACCTGAAATGTGTGCAGTTTGTGGGGAGGGCCTGTTTACGAAGAAGAACACAAAATTCACCAAATCAAAAGTAGGGACAAAGTAAACATTTATTTAGAATGAGAAAAGAAATCACACAAATTATACATTTTTAAAAAACAGACAAATACCACAAACCCTATAAAAGTCAGAAAACAATATGGTTTATAGTTATCAACTGGCACACTTCTGCAATACTTTTTTCCCTTATATATTTGGCTATAAACTCTGATCATCTCTATGAGAATACTTGTATAATATTTCCTAAAGAGAGAGTAGAAGGATAATTCAATATTTCTTCTAATGTGGTTGGTTGAATTTGTTTTTTTAATATTGACTGGTGGGATACGTAAAGCTTGCATCTTCACACACAGACTTACCTGCTGTTTGTAGTACTGCTATAGGATTCTGCTCTGCAAATTCAGGAATTATAATTTTATCTAACCGAATTCCCATTAAAAAAGACAAAAAAAACACCTGCGTAATGTATGTTTTAGCTGACTCAGGCTACTATAACAAAATACCATAGACCTAGTGGCTTAAAGAATGGACGTTTATTTCTCACAGTTCTGGAGGCTGGGAATTCTGAGATCAGGTACTAGCATAGTTGAGTTCTGGTGAGAGGCCTCTCCCTGGTTTGCAGATGACTGCCTACTTGCTGTGTCCTCACATGGCTGAGAGAAAGAAAGCAAGCTCCCTGGTATCTTCTTATAAGGTCACTAATTCCATCATGAGGACCCCATCCTCATGACCTCATCTAGATCTAATGACCTCCCAGAGGCCCCATCTCCAAATACAATCACATTGTGGGTTAGGGCTTCAGCATATGAATTGAGGGGGGACAAGTATTCAGTTCATAACAGTGCATTACTAATTAATTAATGCCACATTATCTAGTATGTTCCTGACAGGGAAAAACTTCTGTTTTGACTATGTCCTGAGAACCAAATCCTCTACTTATTTTATATATAAGGGGATTACAAGAACTTTCCACAGACTAACTTCTGGCTTTGTACATTTCAAACCCTGTTTCCCCCTCTGTCCCCACACCCCTGCTGCCAGCCTCTAATGGGACACATTCCTGTCACCATGTCCTGCTTGCACAGATGGCACAGCGGGTGGTAGGAATCCTGGGAGCTCCTTCTACACCAGGATGAACAGCAATAACTGAGATCAATATGGGAGCGACCAAACCACATAGATGTTCCCCACTAAATCCAAACTAATGCCTTCAACTTCCTCTCCACTGGATCCCCAAATGCCGACAGCTGCTTCCAGGCTACCTGACACAAGGGGAACATATGGAAACAGACAGCATCTTAACCAATGGCTATTAAAATACCTTACTTTTGCAAACTTGACAAACGCACCACATGAACACATTGCTAGGGCCTCTCTCAGGGCTCAGGAAGTGACAGGCTTTCCCTTCATGGTGAACCTATTTCTGCCTCTAGTGCATGGGCTGTGAATGTGAGGGTAGGGGCAGTGGTGAGACAACTATATAAAATAAAATCATTGACAATTATGTAGTGCTTACCAGGGGAAATGCTATGTGTGTATTAAGTTCTTTAATCCTCATAACAAACCTATGATGTTTGCACTATGAAATTCTTCATTTTATGGGCTGGGAAACTGAGTCACAGAAAGGTTAGGTAACTTGCCGAGGGTCACACATGTGAGTGCCAGACCTCGGATTTGAATCCAGGCAGTCTGGCTCATGCTTGCCCCTCGTGCACAGAGCAGCCTTTCCGTAGCGTACCTCCCAGCCTGCACAACCACTCCAGGACTCTGCAGTCCCACCTGTCACTTTCTGACATAGTATAATTTTACTGATTTGCTTGTTTTCTGTCCCTTGCTACTAAAATATAGACTCTATGAGGACAGAGTTGTTTATTTTGTTCACTGCTGCATCCCCAGCGCCTAAAACACTGTTTGGCACACAGCAGCTCTGTAGTAAATATCTTGTGATCATCTGAAACTCTTTGATACTCCTCTAAACTCTTTAATCACTCCAAGAGGAGATTTGTAAAATGCAAAAGAAAACAAAAATAAGAGGAAACACAAACAAATGGGGAAATTTTGGCTCACATGAAATCCATGGGGAGAAAATGAACTTTATATATTTTGAATAAGAAGTTGACGCCGTGCTAAGTGTCTGTAATTCATGTTATCCAGTCCTACATGTCTCAGGTCAGGTAGCTTATACAGGGAACCACCTAGGAATGATCAAAGAACTCCAGATGGTCTTGTGCACTCAGTTGAGGTTTGAAATCAAAATTTGTGTTAGCACCTGACTGCATAATTATGCATTATGTGATCTTCTCTTGTAATGCTCAGGGGCCAAAGATGCAAGACTGAGGATTTGTTGATTGGCTGTGCCAGCACGTCAGAGGAGTAGGGGGGTTGTGTCTGATGAGGAGAGTACCCTTAAAGTGTCCTTAAATCCAAGAGGGCTGGGGGCTGTTATACAGGCAGATTGAAGGCCGATGCCTTGGTAAGACTGAAGATGGGTGGATGAAGGTGGAGGGGATGGAAGGGTATAGAGTTGAGGTCAGAGTGGAATTTCAAAGTTCAAGATTTCAGAGGTGAAGCAGTTCTAGGTGATGACAAGGGCTTGTAACAAGATAGGAGATATTGATGGCAACTGAGTAGAGCTCTCAGATGAGTCATAGGACATGAGAAAATTTGATATTATGTGGGTTAGGCACTGATGCATACATTTATCATCTTGGGTGATGATTTGGAAACTGCAAAGCCAGCTTTAAATATCACATGATGTTTAAGTATCACCTTCTCCAATAGTCTCCTTTTGCTTGAAAATACTTTACTTATAATAACTCTAAAATAATAATCCTCCCCAAATTAACAAACCAGGATTTTAGTATCATTTCAATTCAGCAGGTTCATAATGTTGGGGGCTGTGAGTTTTGCTTGCTGAAGGTTTGATTCTTTTTTTTCTTAATATTTATTTATTTATCTATTTATTTATCTATCTATTTATTTATTTGGCTGTGCTGGGTCTTAGTTGCGGCACGCAGAATCTCCTTTGCGGCATGAGGGCTCTTTAGCTGCAGCGTGCGGCATCTAGTTCCTTGACCTGGGATGGAACCTGGGCCCCCTGCATTGGGAGGGTGGAGTCTTAACCACTGCGCCATCTGGGAAGTCCCTGAAGGTTTGATTCTGTTCAAAGAATAATTTGCAGATAAACACACACCAAAGGAGTGCCACTCTATAGCTCCAGATTAAAGTCCGTTTTGAGATGATACTGAAGGATCCATATTTTATTTGGTGCTACACACATCATAAAAGATCTTGAGTCTCCAGAAATCCACATTCTAAAGCTACAAGACACTCAGTAAACACATAAATATCATGTTAAACAATGGTAGGATGGATAAAAGCACTTAGATCTCCCAGACACCCAATCCATGAAGTGCTCCAATTACAAATATAACAGGCTGACCTTCAGAGAAACAAAATCTTTACTAAGCATTCTCTAATAGCTTTTAAAAAAGATAATAGAAGCTTGAAATTGGATGTAATGTCCAGTGAAGAGTAAGATTTCAGCTTCTTTCACTGTCAGGTGCAGCTGGGGATAGGCAAAGAAACGTTCTGTTTTGTTTTGTTTTTCAAAGTTTTTTATCCAGTACTAAGCGTGAAACATTAAAGAAAGATATCAGAAATCCCAGATCAACCGTAGCCAGCAAGTAAATTGATTATATTCTTTTTTAAGGATATTCATAATAAAAGAATCAATCCACATGTTTAATTGAATTCACCTAAAATGGTAAGAAATCTTACTGAAGTTGTACAAAGTAGAGATTGTGTAAAAGGCATTCAACCTTGCAAACTTTCTAACCAGGGAGTAACTAAACAATTTCTCCTTTCCCCGCTTGGGAAGGTTGAGTGCCAGGTACCTGGATAGTGTGGGAAAGTTCTAACTGAAGGAATCCATGCTCTAGATTTTACATGTGAAGTCATTTTTAGACATTTTGTAGAGCTAGGGAAACAGTTTTGCCCTTTCCATTTTTCCCCTACCAAGTTTTCCATATCTTCAAGACAGATGGAGCACATGTAACAAAACCAACCCGATGCAGAGGATGCAATCTGGGATATTAAAAATAAAATCTTTTCCAAATCTTCACAAGCTCCTTTAAAAACACTTCCAACCAAGTGTTAAAGCAGCTAACAGAGGTGTCTAAAAATGGAAAAAAGAAGAGGTGCTCCAAAGGGTTCTTTTTTCAAAACCAGTCAACATTAATATTTACTTCTCAGAAAGAGCTCTTTACACAATCAGCAGATATGACCAAATTTAGTCATATGTGAATTGAAAATGATTATATCCCAGAGGGCTCTCCATTGACAATCTTTAAATATAAAAATGTTGAATCAAATACAGAAATAAGACAAATAGTCAAATGCAATTAATACACAAGATAATGTTAATATTATATTTTACTTTATTTATTTTTGGCTGTGTTGGGTCTTCGTGGCTATGCGTGGGCTTTCTCTATTTGCTGCGAGCAGGGGCAACTCTTCGTTGTGGTGTGTGGGCTTCTCATTGCAGTGGCTTCTCTTGTTGTGGAGCACAGGCTCTAGGTATGTGGGCTTTAGTAGTTGTGGCACGCAGGCTCAGTAGTTGTGGCTCATGGGCTCAGTAGTTATGGCTCACAGGCTCTAGAGTACAGGCTCAGTAGCAGTGGCACATGGGCTTAGTTGCTCTGCGGCATCTGGGGTCTGCCTGGACTAGGGATCAAACCCGTGTCCCCTGCATTGGCAGGCGAATTCTTAACCACTGAGCCACCAGGGAAGTCCCAGTATCATATTTTAACAGACTCCAAATAAACATTCAGCACCATTGCATTATTCAAAGAAATCAGTAAAGAAAATATGGTTAGGTAGATTTTGACGTTGTATCCTTACCCTTACTAACTCTAAGCCCTTTATTATAGAAACATTGTAGCTTATATTTTACATTTTTATAATATTTAAATTTTATATTTTCATAATATTTAAAAATAGGAGCCTATCAATTGTGGCTTCTGGATTTTTAATTTTCTATGTAAAACTAATTTATTCTGAGCCATATATAATTTCAGATTTTCTAGCAAGAGATTATCCGCACAAAATTGTGTTCAAATGTTACTCTCCCATTGCCATCGTCCAAAGAATGCATCAATATTCAATTAAATGTAAATAAAATTAATCTTTCTTCTTTTTTCCACTGGGACATATAAGTAAATTGTTTGAAATGTATTACTGGTGGAAATTAAATGTAAATTACTTCTTAATTTATGGCGCCTCAGTGCACTGGGAACTGATCTAGGTGCTAGGGATACAGCCATGAATGAGGCAAACAGGGCCAATTCAGGCTAGTAGGGGAGACTGGCAACAGCCCTATAAACAAGCAAAGGCACAAACAAGACCATTTTGGATAGTGATGAGTTTTGTGAAGGAGAGAGAATCTGCCAGTGGCATGGAGGGTGGCTGAGAGAGCGTGAGGGCCAGGGAACAGGTCAGTTGGGAAATCAGAGAAGGCGATGTTTCGATCAAGACCAGAGCAGCCGAAGGAGCCAGCTGGGCAAAGAACAGGGGGGAAAGCATTGCAGGCAAAGCGAACAGCTAATGCAGGGAGGAGCTTGGTGTGTTTGTATATCAGAAATGCGGCCAGTGGGGGTGGACTGGGGCGCCGGGGGTGGTGGTGAGAGATGAGGTCCAGGTGTTAGGCAGGGCCAGATTATGGAGTCAAGATTTGGGGGTTATTCTGAGAGTGAAAAGAAGCCACAGTAATTGATTGCATTTTTAAAAAAATCACTGTCTACTGTGAGGCAAATGGAAGGGCAAGGACCAGAATAGAGGCAGGGAGACCAGGTTAGACCTGCCAGGAGTCTGGGGGAGGCCCAACTAGAGGCCCTTAGCAGGGTGCTGGCAGTGGCCACAGCGGGGAAGGTGAGAAGTGCTCAAATTTGCAATATATTTTACAGATACAGCCTAAGGGACTTTCTGGTAGTGAATTGCAACTCCTCAAACTAAGTTCTCTCTCTTGAGCTACATTTCCAAAGCTTTTCTGATACAATTTTAGATCCCAGCCCCTTGCGCTCACCTCCTACTCCTCTGCACATCTGTGCGCCCCTTTCAGACCTCAGAAAAATGCCCCCTCAAACCTCTTAAATCACAGTTGGTCCCAATGGCTTATCCAGCCACCCATTCCAGAAATGGCTCTCCAGACAGCCTTTCCCAGGTCCTGTCACCTTACAATCCATACCTTCCAAAGGACCCCCTAGAGAAATCCCCAAACAGTCATTTCACATTTTTACATGACTCCCCGCATACACAAGACTTCTGCACCCTCTGGGGATCTGTCCTAGAATGTTACAGCAGCCCCAGTCACATTCAGAGGGTAGTTTTGCAGGCAAGCTCTATACTAGGGTCTTTGCCTGCCTCAGTTACCTTGCAGGGGACAGAGCTACCAGTAGCGCCTTCTTACAGTTGAGGAAACCAGGATGTAGATGTGTTTTGCAAGTTGCAAAACAACACCCAGCTAGGATTTAAGTCAGGTGAGGCTCAGCTAGGCTCTTTACCTCGTGCTTCTCTAAGAACTGCTTCCCCCAAAACAACACCCCTCCCCACCCACTCTTGGTGAAGCATCATGGTTAGAACACTTTTAGGAGTGTTAGGAGCCAGATTGCCTGGACTAAAACCCCAGTGTCATTACTTTTTAGTTGCATGACCTTGGATAAGACACTTAACTTCTCTGTGCCTGTTTCCTCCTCTGTAAAGGAGCGATAACGATAATACCTACCTCATAAGGTGAGGATTAAGTGAGTTACTATATATAAAGTGCTTAGAATGACATCTGGTTTAGAACAAGTGCTACATAAATATGAATTATCATTGTCATCATTCTCCTGTCCCCCACTGACACGTCACCTTCACTTCATATTTGTGCCACAAAACTTCAGCTACGTGATTATCAAGCTATTCCCAAAAGACTCCTAGGTAGGTGTCTAGGTGAGGGGGTTGTTAGGGGAGTGCAGAGTGAGGTCATTATAAAAAAAACTTGATGGGCAAAGTGATGAGGCAAGTGTCAGGGAGGCTAAAGAGACACTTAATACGTTGTGATTAATTTACTCTGAATAATGCATTGAAGTGAAGGCATTTTTAAAGCATTATTTAGATTAAATGACTTACCATTCTGAGGCTCATCTCACGAACCAGGAAGTGTGTGGAGCGGGCAGCGGGGAGCCTGTTCTTTCCAGTCTTGCATTACCTGGGGTTCAGGGCCTGCATCTCAAGCTCTTGCTTCCACTTCATTGTTTTTAGTCACTACAATGTTTAGGATGTTTACCAGTCTAAGTAGACTGGGTTTATCTGTGGGAACAACAATAACAACACATTTCATCAGCTCAGTGATAAGGTTTATTTCTTGTTCCTGCCACAAGTCTGTCACAGAAGGCCTACTTATTGAGGAACTAGGCTGGCAGAGGCTCCATCTCAACATGCTTCCCTGACCATGGGGGCAGGGGAGAGGGAGCATGGCAAGCCACACACATGTCTCTTGAAGCTTCTGCCCAGAAATGCCCCATCATGCTGCTCATATTAACTCCACAAGGAGTTTACTGAAAGTGAACAGAAAACCCAACTAAAAGTAGCTGGAACAATAAAAAGGGGGGGGAGGGTATTTTCTCACCCAATAAGAAGTCTGGAGGTGGATCAAGGCCCAAGTCTGTATATCCAGCAATACAAGGAGGGCTTCAGGGGTCCACTTTATTTCCATCCTTAGGGTGTCAGCAATATCTCCCGTCCAGGTCACAAAATGGCTGCAGCAACACCAGCCATCACATGCATACCAACAACGTCTGGAGAAGAATAGTGATGTTTCCTCCCATTAGCCTCATATTATTGAGAAAATGTTTCCCAGAACCCCCAGCTTCCTTGGGTCCCATTGGCCAGAATTAAATCATATGGCTGTGTCTTAGCCAGTCACGGCAAAAAGAATTAGACCACTTCCTGGTGTGAGAAAAGGCCTGTTTTCCCTTGGCCCAAACAACTCTGACTTCTGTAAGAAATCTGCCACCGAACATAAGAAATCAGGAAAACGTAACCTAGTTTCACCAATAAGCTCCTTTATTCAGAGTGTAAATAAAGAGGGACCACGATGACCCCTCATGAAAAGCCTTCATTTGTGCTAACGTAATTATCCACAGTGGAATAACTATGGGCAAATAAAGCAAGCAAAACAGGCATTTAATAGGGAGGGATCATTTACCTAAGGGTCAGGGAAATAAGAAACTACTTTGGGTTGATATTACATCTGTCTCAAAAGAGTTGACCGAAAGAATTCCCCACTCCCTTCTTTGTGATCTCCCACCATAACCTAAACATACCTTCTTCATCATTCCACTCACCACACGTTATTGCCTTTATCTGTGTACCTGTCTGTCTCCACCTGCAAGACTGTAAGCTCTTTGAAAGATATGGTCTGTTTCATCTATTTTTTTCCTGTGTGTGCTAAAAATAACAATGGGTAACATCAGTGGACTGCTCCCTGTGTACCAGTGCCCATTCTAAGTTCTAAATGAATTAATTCTTGTAATGTTCACACCTGTCTTGTGAGGTCTGTGCTGTTATTATCTATATTTTATAGATGAAGAAGAGACGAAGGTTAAAAAGGTTAAGTCACTTGACCAAATGTACACAACTATTAAGTGAGAGAGTTGAATTTCAAATGGAGGCAGCCTAGCTGAGTCATGCCTCACAGATGTGCTCCACAAATGGGTCAACCTAATGTGCTTGAATATGCAATGTGAAGGTGAGAGAGAACAGGAGTGAAGAACAAGTGAAGTTATCTTTTATTGACATGTGGAATCTGAAATCAAGTATGAGAGACCTAAATTCCCTAACGGTAGAGATCATGTATGTTTCCCCTGTTCAGTATGGTATCTCTGACTTCTAGTAGTCCCGGCACACAGTAGGTCCTCAAGTATTCCTGGAAGTGGGGGAGGGAGGAAGGGAGGGACTGAGCAGGGAGGAAGAGAGGGAGGGAGGAAGAGAGATTAAATGAATAAACACAACTAATGTCCTCCTTCCTCTATATTTTCTACCTTCTCTTCCTCTTACTTCCATGGGTAACTTGGCTTCTGTTACCCTAACATCCTACCTAGGAGAGGAGGAAGTATTGTTTCTAAGTATTGTGTTCTCAAAGAGAAGAGTTTAAGTGTAACATTGTTACAGAGTACTGAGGCCTCTCTGCTGCCCTAAAATTCATTTGGGTTTTGAAACAATGTATCTTGTATAGAGTAGACTTTTCCTCAAACTGAAACATTTTTAAAGAATTTGGACTTGTGCTTGTTTTCTAATTGTGTGCTCCTTGAAATAATGCAAGGCAGGGATGCCAGTTTCCACGTGGACACATTGATTTATTTGTAAAAAGTCAATGCAAGTCCATAAGCAAATGAACAGCAATAATTAAGGGCCAGGAAATGGCCACTCTCCGTTGATGGAACTAGTGCTCCAGCAGTCCCTCCACCAGCAATGTGTCACATTAGGTAATAGGCTGCGAATGCTAAAGGCACTGTTTTTCTTCTTTCAGCACCATTGTCTTAGGACTCTGTTTTCATGGTCCATAGAATTTCACAGTCCATAGAAAAAACCATACAAATGTAACATATCAGATCTAATCTTTAAATCATATATACTCCCCACTCTAGTTTTAATCATCAAAGTAAAATCATACTGAAACTGAAGCATTGCTCTGTTGTCGCAAGTGAATTTTAAGTGTTCTTATTCGTAAAGGGTGTCCAAGTTTCTGTTGTTGATTTTCTTGTTTGATTCTTATCCAGAGAGCTAATTTTTAAAAGTGTCTCTTTGGTCTAACCTTGAACTGGAATTTCATGGGTCTCTGAATATCCCAAAATTTGTTTGTTGTTTATTCTCAGGTTACTTTCCGATTTCATTTAAATGTCTTTGAGTTATTAAGGATTTTTTCTGGTGTCTCCTTCAATTTCAACACATCCAAAAATGAGCGCATTGATTTCTTCCCCATCTGGCTTTTTCCTCTGTGTTCTGTCTCTTGACTGATGGTACCGTCCTTCACCCTCTGATCTAACCCAATACTTTGGCCACTCTTGATCACTCTGATTTTCCCACCTAGAGCCAGTTAGTTGACAAGTCCATTCGTCTAATCTCTAGATCCATCCTTTCCTTTTCATTCTCACACCCACTGCCCTAAGTCAGTCCCTCATCATTGTCACGTGGAATATTGACCCCCAAAGTGGTTTCCATTGTTTATCTCTTATCCCTCCAACCCATCCTTTATATTTCCATTCAATTCTCTCCTAAAAGAGAAGTGTATCATTTCTCCCCTGCTTGGAAATCGAAAATGCCTCACCCTGACCAATTTTTAAAAAGCCCAAACTCTTTAATGACACTGAAGGCTCTTCTTCAGTTACTCCTAGACTGCTTTGTCAACCTCATCACCTTTCACTCCCCACCATCACCTTCATTATCCCTGCATGTGTATGTATTTTCCCCAGATTTACCATGACATTCCTCAATTCCATCTGCCTGGCAAAATCCAAATAACCCTTCAAGGCCTAGTTCAAATACCCCTCCTTTTATGGAAAGGTCCTTGATCGCCAGGCAGAATTAATCCCTCCTTCCTGCTCTCACAGCATTTTGTTTATATCATTATGCCCTTTGTCTGAGGTCAGGTTCCCAGAAGAAGATCCTGAGAGGAGCTTTTGTAGGCAAAGGTGTTACTAAGGCGATGTTCCCAGAAGAGACTGGCAAGTGTATGAGGGAAGTAGGACAGGGAAGGAAAAGAGACAGAGCGAATGTAAGACAAGGCAAAGTCCTAGGAGTAGCTCGGCCTGATCTGGTAGGGAAAGCCTGGACATTAACTTAAGTCCTGCTCTAAGGCAAAGGGAGCTGGGCTTTTTTTATTCCCACACTGAGCAGTCACTGCTAGGAATTAAGCTCCCCAGCACTTGCTGCTCTCTAAATTTGTACATAGTACCCTGGGGTAGCAACGGAAGAAGAGACACTAGTTCAGCCCAGTGGGAGCAAAAGCACATCAGCGGATGGAGGGGCACAGAAATGGTGACAGGGATCCCCGAACATCCGGGAGGAGGCAGACAATGTCGGCTCTGCTCCTTAGTATAGGCTGACCTGGTTCCGTCTAAGCCTCCCCAGCCCCTGGATCCCCAACCACTTGGGGGCAGAGAACCCTTCTTAGTCATCCTTACGTCCCCACAGCATGGAGGGTATCACTTTGCACCTCGAAAGTGCTTAAATAACATTTGTTGGTTCAAATTGAATACTCCTTTCCTAGGTCTTGTGCAACATTTTGCTGCTACTAATCATACTGATGAGATGGGTTTTTCCCCCCTAGCTGGTTTTAGCTCAATAATAGAAGATATGGCTTCTGGGGTTTCAAAACCTATGGTTCAACTTTTCACATTGCGCTTTTCTTCCTGGGGCAACAACTTGCTGAGCACATCTCTTCCTAAATTCCAAGACAGGCTGCTTGCTCTACTCAGTCAAGACTGCCAACTCAAGAAACATTTTTGAAAGATCACAGTCAGCATCACTGCCAAGAGAAGAAGTTCTTGGCACAAAAAGGACCTGTTTCAATATGAGATGCCAGATGGTGATTTCAACTTCAGCTAAATTCCTGCTGAAAAAAAGTGTTTGAGCTGCAGATGAGAAAAGCTTCTATGACAAATTTCCAAGTGTTAGAAGCTTCAGAAGGAAATGGCAAGTGTTGATATACTCCCCTCCCAACCACATGCACACACACCATAGAACTACTACCTGCATCTGGTAGCTAAGATTCCTACAAAGATGCCTTTGCTTTTTAAGAAGACTTTCAGCCCTGATATGATTTTTACTAATATTAAAGTATATTATCCAAATCCATGAAAATAAAATACTATTTGTTTTTTGTGCAATGTTTTTTCAAAATATGTGTCCCTTTAGCATCTGCTGTGAGCTTTTTTGGTATCTGGAGGCAATGCTTTCTTCTCCACCAACAACTCCATTATTAAGCCAATTTATAAACAGTGTGTCTCCCCTCTCTAAATACTTTCATGTTACAAGGGATGTACGTGAAGTATACATTGATGGTGCTCTGCCTGGATGCCCTTGGGTCCCTGACTTACTGGTGCAGGAAATAGAAAACCCAGCTCCTCTAACTCAAGTCAGGGCAAACTCTGAGGTGCAGTTTATGCTCCAGAGCTCCACTCAAGATTAGGCTGAGGTTGGGACTTTGCCTGAAATTTTGCCCTTGGCCGGCTTCTTCTCTTCTGCTCTCCGTGTCTTCCCCCTCCCCCTCCCCCTCCTCCACCACCCTCCCCTACGGGTTTCTGCTGGAGCATTTCTTTAATAAAACTCATGCACACAAATCCTCATCTCAGGGTCTAGTTCTGGGGAACCAACCTAAAATTATGGACAATAGAAAAACTAAAGGCATTTTGTGCTAACAGAGGGAAGACAGTTTTTTCTGGAGCAAGGAATGTATGCATACCTCCTTTATCAATCAAGGTCTCAGAAGGAAATAGTGGATAAGCTCAAATTAGGTATTTGGAGGATAGTTAATAAAGGGACTACTTACAAAAGGGTAGGTCGGGTGCAAAGAAACAAGGATAGTGCCTGCCTGGGAGCTGATAACAGGGGTGCCATTACCAAGCCCAGGCCTGAGTGGCAGAACGGATGACTGAGAGTTGTGTAGCAAAGACTGTGCCACAGAAGCTGTGATCTTAAGGGAAGCAGCCGGCCTACAGAGACCCTATAGGGGGCAGCTGGCTGAATAAATACCCCAACCTCATGCTCTTTCCACCTTCCAATCTTTTGCCAGTGACCCTGTCAGCCGAACCTAACGGGATGCCAGGTGCAAAGGAGTCCCTTAACGCAATACATTTTGGTGGCCTCTTAGGGAATTGAGCAGTAGAGAAGGGTAGAGGGGGCATCTGGAAGGACAAACAAGCACACCTACCTATTTTCACACACACACACACACACACACACACACACACACACACACACACACACACGTTTGGCCCATTCTTGACTTTGCTTTGTGACCAGATTCACAGAAATAGGCACTCATTTTTCTCTCTGCTGATTTCCCTCCTTCCCCTTTTATCTTATTTGTACTCCAGGGGATCCAGAAATAGGCTGCATGATGTTGGGGAAGAGACCTCAATAATAAAAAATCAGACAAAATGCTTTTTCTGTTAAAGTCTGAGCATGGCATCTGGGCATCTCAGCATAGCCCCCAAACCTCATCTCCAAGATGGCTTATTTATTTATTTATTTTTGGCAGATTGAAATATGACTCACAGAGCTCACTGCCATAAGATTTATCATCACTTTGACCTCAGTATTTTGGCACAAAGAGGTCTAGATTATATCCTTAGAGAACCATGCCCATTCTGTCCAAATTGAAAACAAAATGCAAATCAAAGATTTATGTCGCTTTTGGTAATGAAGGATCTAATTGCTTTCTCATCAATCCAGATGCAAAGATGCCCTCATTATTCAGTTTAGACCCAAATGTCCTCATTATTGGAAATGATGCTGTCTTCTTATTGGTTTCATTTTCTGTTTCTGAAATGGTCATTTCCCCTGCATTCACCTTTGGCTTGGTTCCGAATATAAAGCACTGCAAAATGTGCAGAGTGGAAGACAAAAGGTCACCCAGTTATTTCAAGGTCTTTGAGATTAATCATGGAAAACAACACGGCTCCTTAGGATGCCAGCAGTAGCTGATGTGGGCGGGACAGAGGATAGAGGATGGAGCAACGCCCCTCCCACTCATCCTTAGAGGACAGGCACACACAGCAGTGACTGCCCTCTGAGCCTCCACCCCTCTCTCTCTGGGTCCCCTGCAGGTGCAGATACAGCTGAGCAGAAAACAGGTAGGCTGTGAGACAGGTATTAACAAATGGCCTGCAGGGTTGTCATGTCTAAGTATTAAAATAGGGTACACTGGGCTATTTTCTCCTGAAATTTTATTTTTTTAAATACTTTTGGGGGGTCCAAAGGTTTTAGAGGGTGGTGGCTTTTAAGAATACTTAAAAACTCTGTGTTTCATTCCAAGAAGGCTGTTTGCATCACCCATGAACCTGCATGGGAGGCGAGTGCGAGTGTAGATGAGCCCAGCCCAGGGGACTGATATGTGATCTTGAACAAAGCACCAAACCCTCCTGAACCCAGGCTCGTTGTCACAACAAGGAATTGGGTGGGATGAAGTAACAACCCTCTTCTTGTTCTAACATTACACTCCCTGAAACACGAGCCAGCAGCCATAGGCAGCTAGTCTGAGGGGAGATGAGCTACAAAATACACACACGATTTCAGACTTAGTACAACCACTCATGTAAATCGTATCATTCATAATTTTTATATTGATTACATGTTGAAATGATAATATTTGGGGTATATTGAGTTAAATAAAATATAAACATTTTACTTGTTTGCTTTTACTTTTAAAAATGTGACTACTAGAAATTTTTGAATTGCACATGTAGCTCACTTTATATTTCTTTCAGACAGAACTGTTTATTTATTTATAGGACTATTTTAAAATATGTTTCTGGGTTCCTATTTTACGTGTGCATCAAATTCTAGAAAACGTAAAGTAGTCTTGCTTGGGGAAAAATGTTACGTCATTTTCCACTCAAAAGTCTTTCTTTTTTTGTGTGTGTGGTATGCGGGCCTCTCACTGTTGTGGCCTCTCCCGTTGCGGAGCACAGGCTCCGGACGCGCAGGCTCAGTGGCCATGGCTCAAGGGCCCAGCCGCTCCGCGGCATGTGGTATCTTCCCGGACCGGGGCACGAACCCGTGTCCCCTGCATCGGCAGGCGGACTCTCAACCACTGCGCCACCAGGGAAGCCCCCCCTTTTTTTTTTTTAAAGGTAAAGATTTCATGTCATGTTGGCTAAATGTTTAAGAAAGTGTGAGGTGAAGGAATACCAATGCTTCTTAAACTAGAATTTTATTTTCTTCTGCTTTGAAGTAGGCTATAAGTGTCAGTCTTCAGGCACTTAAGTCTTTAGAACAGTAGAACATTTCCAGATTCCAGACACATGAAAAAAGGTATTTCCAAAAGTGAAGACCAGCCTCCCTGTGCTGCCATGCACACACATGTGACATCTCTTCTCCATGTAAGGGCCAAGTATTTGGAAAGCACCTCATAGCTCAATCTGTGAGCTCCAAAAGGCTCATGTTTCTGCTGTGCAATAACTGCTGGGTCAAATATAGATCAGTGGACAGAGACAGGGCATCGGATATACCTTCAGACTGATGATCTGGGCAGAAAGAGCAGCAGAGGGAAGCTGCAGAGGCAGTTATGAGCACAGTGGAAGGAGGGTAGGTTGTCTGCAGACAGTGAGGATACATATATCTGCATGGATCAAGTAGGGTCTTGAATGTCAGGAAGGAGATCTAGGACCTGATATGAAAGGCAATGGGCTGAATGACTTGATAAAAGCCATGTTTTCAGGAAATCACACCTCTCTTCTCTGTCATGCTATATATGTGTGTGTCTCCCAACTGGAGGACCTGACTGGAATCCAATGCCACCTCACAGTGTTCCCTCACTCTCTCATGTGTGCATAGTTTTGCTTCCCCAAAGGAGAGTAACACATTCCTCAAGGGCAAGGACCCAGGTTGATGTTTCTTTTGAACATCTCATGACTCCCAGGATAGTAATGGGCACAGAGTAGGTGTTTAATGCTTATGTTAAAAAAAAAAAGTGCTGAATCCCTGTTTCTTCTTCATTCATATATTTCACGAGGGAAGATGGAGAATCCTAATTCCTAATAGAGGTCCTTCAGGGCAAAAGTGTAAACCTGTTTGCTTTCTGTCTCTTTCCCATCCCTCTTCTGTGTTTTTCTCATTTCCTGCTGGCATCTTCTTGGGTTCTTGCCATAAATATTTTGTCACTGAAACTCCTAGTCTTTGATTTGCATGTCTGGAACCCAGATTTCCCCCTTCCTCCTGTCACCATTTCCTTAGGGCCTTGGGGAGAGTATAATGTCCTTTTCACCCAGACAGTCCCTGGGTTGGATTATTCCTGATAATCTACTTTATCTACTTGGTCCTCCCTGATATAGCTCTACAGCTCACATGAACACTGTTCTGATTAGTTCAAATCACCAGAGAAATAAGAAAGACACTTATTAAAGAAGTGTAGAAGGAGCTGGGAGTTACTACATAGTGATAGAAGAATTTTTTTTGACTATTCTGTGATTAAGAAATAATGTATACCCAACTATGACTTTGAGGGAGAGTACACTGAGTTTGGTTAGAGGTCTAGCCTTTCTTTAACCAGAAAAAGATAACTCTGCAGATCCCAGGAAATTCACGAAGCCTGAATTTCCCTCTCTCTCCTCACCCCCAACCCTTAAAAAAATATAAGTTTATTTATTTATTTTTGGCTGCGTTGCGTCTTCGTTGCTGTGCGTGGACTTTCTCTAGGTGCGGTGAGCAGGGGCTACTCTTCATTGTGGTGTGCGGGCATCTCATTGTGGTGGCTTCTCTTGTTGGGGAGCACGGGCTCTAGGCGCACGGGCTTCGGTAGTCGTGGTTCGCGGGCTCAGTAGTTGTGGAACACAGGCTTAGTTGCTCTGCAGCATGTGGGATCTTCCCGGACCAGGGATCGAACCCGTGTCCCCTGCATTGGCAGGCGGATTCTTAACCACTGTGCTACCAGGGAAACAAAGAATAACTTTCTTTTCCCTGGATGATGATTATTTGTTAACTTTTTACAGCTTTTTACCAATGGAAGAAAGCCAGTCCAGTACTGAAAAATGTAGCAGAAAAGCCATTTAAAAATTTCGGCTATAAACACCTTAAGGATACCGGGTCCCTGAACAAGGCTTTTTTTTAGGTGAGAGCTGATATCAGAGGCAGATAAACTGCAACAGATAAGAAATGTGGCTTGTAAAGGGTATGAACTCTGGGTATTTACATTTCTTTTCATTTTTTTCTTATATTGCATATAATGTAGTATTGGAGCTTGGCTACTATTTCTGCTGTTATCTTTATTTTTTGTTTAACAGAGAAAAGCTCAATTGATAGCTTCTAAGGTAAATTCCTGCTTTCTTCCAGTAGCTCAGTCTGGACTAAGACAGACCTTTCACCCTGTGTAACCTAAATTGCAGGCACATTGTGTCAAATTATCTGAGTTAGCAGGATTGTTCGTGCAAAGCTACACTGTGAAGTAGCCATGCTGCACACTTGCCCCTCCTTTGTAGGGAAGCTGGAAGTTATATGTAATTTCCAGCATTAACTCCACCCCATTAACTCCCCTCATGAAAGAGTATCTTGTGTTTTTGAAATTACACAATCCCCACCAACTCTGATCTTTCTCTATAGGGAACGTCTCCTGGCCCCCAAGAATCACTGCTTGAAACTAATGACAGTCTCATCCTTAAGGATTCTTGCAGGTTAAAAAGGGATGCTTGGAGAGAGAACTTGTAGGGTGAGGTTCCCATGGCAGAGACTAGCTGAAACGAGAAAAAAATCTATAACATATATAAATCTAAATATATATATTCTTTTTCATATTCTTTTCCATTATGGTTTATTGCAGGATATTGAATATAGTTCCCTGTGCTATACAGTAGGATCTTGTTATTTATCCATCCTATATACACTAGTTTGCATCCGCTAATCCCAAACTCCCAATCCTTCCCTTCCCTACCCCCCTCCCCCTTGGCAACCACACGTCTGTTCTCTATGTCTGTGAGCCTGTTTCCGTTTCACATATATGTTCGTTTGTGTTGTATTTTAGATTCTACATATAAGTGATACCATATGGTATTTGTCTTTCTCTTTCTGACTTACTTCACTTAGTATGATAATCTCTAGGTCCATCCATGCTGCTGCAAATGGCATTATTTCATTCTGAAAAAAAAAAAAAAACTCTTCATTCTTACCTTCTAAGACTGTTGGCTGTTTTAGTCCCCAATGAACATATCCTCTTATTTATAAGATGACACCTATGTAAGGATTCTGGTAACAGGTTAGCTATTCCCATAACAAAGAGTGTGTATGTGTGTTGTGTAATTATTACTAGACTGAACAACCATGCATAAAGTACATGAGTGTGTGTGTGTGTGTGCATGCTTGCACAAGATTGTTAAAAAGCGGGAGAGAGGAGCATGAATCTCTCCTTTTTCTTATTCTCCAGGTGCATTGTGTTGAAGGAATAGAATTTGGGTTCTAAAAGAAGACTGACCTTCTTGGGGCTTCCCTGGTGGCGCAGTGGTTGAGAATCCACCTGCTAATGCAGGGGACACGGGTTCCAGGCCTGGTCTGGGAAGATCCCACATGCCGCGGAGCAACTAAGCCTGTGCGCCACAACTACTGAGCCTGTGCTCTAGAGCCCGTGAGCCACAACTACTGAGCCTGCGTGCTGCAACTACTGAAGCCCGCATGCCTAGAGCCCGTGCTCCACAACGAGAAGCCACCACAATGAGAAGCCTGCGCATCACAAAGAAGAGTAGCCCCCGCTTGCCACAATTAGAGAAAGCCCGTGCGCAGCAACAATCAAGACCCGACACAGCCAAAAATAAATAAATTTATTTTAAAAATAAATAAAATAAGACTGATTTGCTTAAAAAAAATAGCAAACAACGCCCCCAAACTTTGAGTTAACTGTAGATTCACACTGTTATAAGAAATAATACAGAGAGATCCCTTATAGACCTTTTACCCAATTTTTCCCGATGATAACATTTTGCATAATTGTAGTACTCTATCACAACCAGGAAATTGATGTCAATACAATCCTAGGGCTTTATTCAAATGACACCAGTTTTATGCTCACTCATTTTTGTATATTTTGTTCTATGCATTTTTGTCACATATGTCATCTGGTTTTGAATCCCAGCTCTGCCAACTAGCTGTGTGGTCCTGAGGAAGCTCCTTAACTTCTCTAAGGCCCTAATTTGCAAAATGGATATAATAAAGTCTGCCTCCCAAAGGTGGTGTGAGGATTAGGTAAGATTATTCCTGTCAAGTTTCCAGTACACTGGATTCTCAATAAATGCTAGTTTCCTTCCCGTCTATCCCTTGTTCTTTCAGTAGCAAGGGAGCGTTCTCCAGTTTCCTGCTGAAATAACCAGACTTGTGTAGAAATGTAGAGATGGGGGAGTGAGAAGCGGAGACTCTGGGGGAGCCCATGGAGTAGGGGTGGGGGGGAGGAGGCGGTAAACACCGAGCAATCATTGGCCTGAGCGGTACCGACTCCAAGGAGTATCCGTCCCGCGTGGCTAGTGACGGAGGGTTGGATGCACCCACAGAAGCCTGGATGGGGGTGGGAGCCTAAGAAGACATGGTGGGCAGGTGCGGAAGTCAGTCTAGACCTGGTAGGAGGGACGCACTCGCTCCATAGGGTTCAGAGTCAAGTCTGGAGCTCTTCAGCCTCCTGGACCCCTCTTCTAATGACCGCCAATGGGCGCTCGAGGGCTGAGAAATCCAAGGCCGCCTGGGGGAAAAAGAGGCACCTGGATCCCCACCTTCAGTCCCACGGGCTGGAGGCGGGGACTCTTCCCCGACCCGGAGCCGTTGCAGGCCGGGTGTCCTAGGCACAGAGGGGTTTGTGCAGGTGCCTTTGGAAGGAAGGAGAAGCTATCCGGAAGGGGGTCGACCTCTGCTGACCTCCTCCATATGCGCCCCGGCAAGCACCGGAGCTTCCAAGTTCAAATCTCCGAGGCGAGCGCCCCAGGGTCACAGCCAAGCCGGGACCGGACTCCTCCGTGCTCCGGCCACCAGATGCGCAGTCCCCGTGGAAGGGGTGGAGTGGGGGGGACGGACCCCGCGAGGGCCCGGGCGGCGCCCAGCGCTCCTCCCTCAGCGGCCCCAGCTGCGCGGGCCGCGGAGGAGGAGCCGCGCCCGGGCCGGCGTCGCCCTGGCTCCTCCTCCCCGCGCGGGCCTGGCCCTTCCTCCCCTGCGTCCAAAGCTTCGGGTGGCCGCGGCCGAGCCGGGAGCTGAGCGCGCTGGGCGCGGCCGTCCCGCTGCAACTGCCGCCGCCGCCTCCGAGCCCCGAGTGCGCCCGCGGCCATGGCCCCCGCGGCAGCGCCAGGCGCCTGAGCCCCGGGACGCGGTAAGCGCGGAGCCCGCTCCCGCGGACCCCCGCCCCGCGGCCTGGGGGTGCGCGGAGGCCTCTTGCTGCCCCCGCGCTGTGGGCGAGGCCCTGAGCGCCCTGGCGGCCCAGGCACCGGAACAGGCTGGGGCTTCCCCTGCCGGGCTGGGGCCGGGCGGTGGTCGTCCCCGCGGGCCGGGAGCAGGGGGCGGCAGCGAGGAAGCGGGTGGCCCGGCGGCCAGCTCGGGCCGGGGCGCTCCAGGCTGACCCCGCGGGGAGGGGGCGGTGTGGGAGGCGGAGGAGGGGTCGGTCCGGGAGAGCGGGCCGGCGGGCGGGGAGGATGCGCACCGCAGCCCCCAGGAGCCGCGCTTTTGTGAGCGCTGGCCCCTTACAAATGGAAATGACGCTCGCGCGGGTCCCCATTCGCGTCCTTTTGAAGGACGCCCGCCCTGAACCCCGGCGCCGACTGCGAAGTATTGTCCCGCTTCTGGAGCCCTAACAAAGCGTCCTCCCCCGCTTTGCAGAGCACTGGAGGCAGGCGGCCGGCTGTTCGGGCGCAACGGAGAGGCCGACAGAAGGTAAGCGAGGACTGTGGGGGCCGAGAGAGCTGCTGTCCGGGGACACAATGGGGTGTCTGGGGTTTCCGGGGGTGGCGATGGGCGGGCGGGTCGGGGGCGCATCTGCATCACGCGTTGCCGGGGACCTGGGCGGCGCGTCCGCGCTCCAGCCGCACGTCGCCTCCCGGCTTTGCAGCGCAGCCGGCTCTGGGCACCTCCGCCACCCTCGTTGTCCCCACCCGCGCTGCCAGCTGAAGGCGGCTACTGTGTGCTGGTCCAGGAGAGGACTTGAGTCCCGGGGTGGGGGTGGGGGAGCAGAAAGGGTGGTTGTTCTGTTGCCTTGTGCCACCCAGGCACCCCTGTGACTGGGAAACTGGAGAGAAACCTGCCTGGGGAAACCCGAGGTGTTAGTCTGGGCTGAGTAGCGGAGAGCTGTTTGGACCCATTGTAGAAGGTGTCAGGGATCAAGGCACAGAGAAAGACTTTACCCAGTGCGACTACTAAGAAAGGAACAAAATGACGCTCGGCTATTGCCTGAAACCCTTGACCGCCAGACCCACGGAATGGAAGTGTGGAGTGTCGCGGCAGAAGCTTCCAGGGTTCCAGGGGCTGGGCTTCTGCAGCTACCAAACCGGTCTCTGACAAAAGGACAAAGCTGATGGAAACTGTTTACTGCTGAAAGCTCTTTCTGTGAAGCTGAAAGAGATAGAGATAGGAAGAGGCGATTTCCCAGCCTCAGCCCTGACAAACCGGGGCTAAGTTGGTGCAAGTAAAATGGAGCTGGAAAGATTGTCCTACCATGCACCTTGTTTCTAGACAACTTAGCTCTTATGAGATCTTCTGCTTTCTTTACTTGACTGGGGCAGATCCCCTCCTGGTGTTGAGGAATTCCTGAGATGAGCTTGCCATAGAACTTAACTCCTGAATTTGTGAAATCGAAACGGATCGCATGGTTGTCTTTTGTGACTGAGGTGGAAGCATGTTTTAGGATTAGAATCCTAATAAAGTCAACCGAGGCACATGGGCTAAGCTTCTGAGACCATGGAAGGTTCTCGATCCCGCTCCCTTAAATACATTAACATAAATGTATATATGTTTACTTGTTTCCTGAGGATTGACAATCTGCAAGGATATGTATTTTTTTCTGTGTCAGCTTAATTCTGAGTCTTCCCTAGTGGCTAACGTATTGGTAGCTGACCTGAAATATTGGCAGGTCTTGCTGTGGAGTTGAAGAGGGATGTGGAAATTCCCAGACTGTGTGTAACAGTGACATGACAGGCTGGCTGATAAAACAGTTTGCTGTGGTCTCCTCAGCTGTTGTCAGTGTCCTTAGAGAGGTGAAGTAAACTGCTGGGGAGTTTCTTTGCAGATGTGTTTATTTTCACCTGGTCTCTGGTGATTCCTTAGAGGAAAGCATTCTGAACTGCAGTATAGATAAAGTGTAGGACTTACGGATGTTCCAAATGGGTTGGACATCAGCAAAGATATTGCCAAGGCAGGAAAAGGCTTTACAGGGGGCAACGGAAAGGCAGCCATCGCAGGCACGGTCTTTGCAGTAAAATGTCAAGGATCAGTCATCTTAATAGACACTTACTCAGAATGGCATGGGTGTCTTTTTTCTTGTTTTTTTTTTTCATTTTAGATATGTGGGGACCCTTAATATCAAAAGATGTTAACTGTCAGAGGGGAAGAATAGGGCTCCAGTGAATTTTGAACAATCTTAATAGACAACGTTCTTATCATAAGTCAAATGTTGTTCAAATAAATGGTTTAAGTGTCACTGCAAATGACTTTGTATACTATCATTTCACCAATCTTGGTGCTTCCATTTTATGTTGATAATGAAAATACATTTTATCAGTCTTACATTGATAAAGGGTTGGCACATTTAGCCAGATCATTTTAGAGGGATTCAAACAGCCTGAAGCTTTTTCAGGAGGTTTATTTTTATAGGTGCCAATTCATTTGTAAGCCAATAAATTATGTGGTTTGAATTCTGGCTATTGAACTTACATCTGTTGGGCAGGGTCTTCTGGAGAGATTTACTGAAGCTTGCAAAAAGATATTTTTATCCTATTCACAAATAAAATAGAATTTTTAAAAGATTATGAGAATATGCAAGTGAGCAACTTTATTTGAAATCAGGACACTTTATTGCAATTTATATCAGCAATTAACCATTTATTCAAGCTTCTAGATACAAAAATGACGAACTATTTATGACCTAATCCTCCCTTAAAAAGCAAAGTTGGGAAAATACTGTTTATAGATATAGAGAAGTGCTTCATTTTTATACCCCAGGGAACGGTAGTCAGAGCTGCAGGCATTCTAAATTAATTAGAGTAAATATGGCTCAAGAAGTGAAAGTTGTTACAAGCTGTCTCTTTTAAGAAAGTAGCAAAAATGCAGCTGTTTTCTGCTTCCGTAATTTTACTTAGTAGCTGATTACAGGTCATTGAATCTACCATGTGCTAACCTAATGATTTTATTCCTCCAGCCATCCTGAGTTAATGACTTGATTGGGTAATCCACCTAGCTATTAGGTTTAACAAAAGCTTGGGTTTGCTACATCATTCAGGGTGGTAAAATACTAAAGCTTATTTATGTTTCAGAATAAATGCTAGTGGGATACCCTTAGTTAAATTAATTTTTTCTGTAGCTAGCAAAGGTTGTTATTTTCTTTCCAATTTAATATGATTCTTTTCCGGTGTGGTGGCCTTTAAGCTTTTGTGTTATATTCTTACACTCTGATTTTATTCTTGCTGATACTCTTGTGCTTTTAGTATCCAGCTAGAAGTGAGGTGCTATCTGAGCAGAGAGGAGGCTATCTGACAGTAATCAGTTTGATGGGCAGCAGTTTTGGGCAGAAATATTCTATTATCAACACATAAATGGGGACAATTGCTTTTTCTATTAAGCTTTTGCTAAACTTGAATTTATTCTCGTCACTATTTCACGTTGTGCTGAAGTTAGTCCAAAACGGTAAGCCTGGAAATCTTTGCAGCAAATTCAAGTGTCTGCAAAAAAGAGAAGAAAAAAGAAACATTTTATTTTGACTATTGGCCTTATGAGGCTCTGACCTGCCAAACGGTGAAAGCTAAAGGCGTGAATGAAAAGCTTTGCCAAAGCAGAGTTTGTCCACGTTCGTCTCTTTAGTTATAAAGTAAATTAGTCACTTGGTGGTCACTGCCTGGACTGTGGACCCTCAACAGCTATGTCTGAACACAGATCCGAAAGCATCTATTATGATACCCAGGGAAAGCTGCTGAGCCAGGAGGGGCATCCAGACATTCCTTGTAGCTGTTCAGCTGCTAGACCATCTGGAGGGGAAATAAAAGGCCTGGGCTAGGGCTCTGGCATTGTGTTCATTTTATTATTTGGTTTTTCCTTGCCAGACTCTGTCTCCTTTTCACTCCCTTTGGCCCAGAGCAGACGTCCCCTTTGGCTGGTCTGCCATTCTTAGAAGCTCCTTTCTATACCTTGGATGCTGGAAAGTTCACAAGTTCATGGATCCACTTCATGTGGACCTTATGTTGGGGACTTCATTATCCCAGCAGCACCTCCACCTTGCTCTTTTCCGATCCCAGTTGGCACTGTGATTTCATGAGTCAGGGCTGCCAAAGGGAGCACAGTGACACCAGTCTCTGATGGACTTCCCTGTCAGGGTCTGCTCATTCTGGCAGCCTTGTTTTGAGTTATCTGGAAGGAAAATACTCTGAATAGTTCTTATTATGGGCGGTTGTTGGGTGGTAATTGTTATGATTAATGGCTCTTTGCATCTGCCTCTTATTTAATCATCCCTTGTTAGAACTCCAGAATATTGCCCACACTGGCCCTTTTATTCCAAAGGAGTCATGAAGGCTTCTGGCAACTTGACTGGGAAGGTAGGTGGTGATGAGAGGCCCAGGTTTGTGGCAGGCTTTATAAAACTGGAATTGTCCTTGGCAATTTGAAGGACGATTTATCATTCAAAACCCAACTTCCTTCATCTCTAAGGAAGATTCCTGTCACTGGTGAGTGTCAGCTAGGCTCTGACTCTGGAAAGCATTGAATTGCACAGATTAGACATGCTTAAATATTTGTGGGGGGAAGTGCTTTAACAATGATCAGTTTCTGGACTGTGCCCATTATCGAAGACACAGGACTCTTCATAATCATATTTATGTAAAAGTGCTTGTCTTCTTTGCCTTTAAATCCCAAAGCTACTTTAGAAAAAAGAGAATGCTTATTCTGTGTATCCTTAGTGTCTCATAGGCTATAATTAGTCAATAAATGAATCAAGGCACATAGGGAGGAAGGAACCCCACCCCTCCTCCTTCCATTTTGGAGGAGCTTAGTTTATGGCCACCAAGTGTTCCATGGTCATTTCTAGTTCTTGTTACCGTTCAGCTGGTTAACACATAAAAGTGGAGATAAGTGATTTGTCAATGATACCGTTCCAGTGGTCCCATTCACGTGTTCTGTGTGCACGTGTAGGACTAAGAGATAGTATAGAGTCAGACCAGAGTTCAAATCGCAGGTCCATGACCATTATTAGCGTTGTATCATTGGACAAGTAGCTTAACCTTGCCAAGCCCCAGTTTCTACATATTAAATGGGAATGTGAGATCTACTTTAAAGAATTAGGAGGATTAAATGAAATCATTTATGCTAAGTACTCAGCATAGGCCAGATTTAGAGTAAATGCTCAGAAGTTTAAAAAAAAAAAGTGTCTTCTGAACTTCCAACTATATTTCAGGCTTTCTGCTTTAGTTTGACATTAAATTTATCAATAATCTGCCTTTGAAGACTGAGGAAGCACTGAACATTACCTACTACTGTTACCATTTAGTAATACGATATGGCTTATGTTTATAATATGTCCCTCGCCCATTCTTGCTTTCTGGGTTATGGCGTTCCGCAGCTCCTGTTTTGCTTCTAGGAAGGCAGATCTATGACCTGTTGATGTATGTAAGTTACCCCTCTTCAGTTTACCCCTCCTTTGCAAATCGCAGGTATTTTCTTAGTTGTTTTCTCAATTCCCCTCTTGTATCAGCTTTCTCTGGGATTAGCCGCTCTTGCTTGCCATATTTAACCCTGAGAACAACCTACCAGATGGGTATTATTATTCTCATTCTATAAACAAGGGGACTTGGGAAAGTATTTTAAAACAGATTCTCCTCCAAAGTCATATCCCATAACAACAACAAAAATGCAGCTGAAAATTGAATCCACTGGCTTAATGACTAAATCATAGAAACCAACTTCAGATGGCGCTACGTGGTACAGTCTGGCAGTGGGTGCTCGCTTTCTACTTATGCTTGGATATGTCTAAGACTGAAAATGCCTTTGAAAAGGGGTTGGATGGGGAAAGTAGAGGTATGCTTGTGGAAGGAGTAGGTGTCTCCAAGTCTTCCTATGCTCATTTCTGTAGCGTTCATTCAGGGTAAGTTTCCTTGTAAGGAACCTCCATATCCTAAGTCAGTCCATGATGTTTTACTGAGTCCCTGGTGTGAAGAACAGACTGTACTATGCATTTGGGGGAAGCTATAAAAGAAATTGAAATTGTGAACCTTGCCCTTCAAGAAATTTCTGCCAAGTGGGGAGAAAAATAATTCTTGCACATGAAATTACTGATGAACGTTTGGGGAATAAAATCAGCCAGTAAAAATGCCTTCTGTGCTAGAAGAGTACTGACAACTTGTCACCATATGTAACGTCTTTTGGATGT
Organism: Aethalodelphis obliquidens; assembly: GCF_003676395.1. Classification (NCBI taxonomy): domain Eukaryota; kingdom Metazoa; phylum Chordata; class Mammalia; order Artiodactyla; family Delphinidae; genus Aethalodelphis; species Aethalodelphis obliquidens. Next base: position 25,438,509 of record NW_020837954.1, on the reverse strand, counting down.
TTCCATATGATCATTTGTTCTCCAGCGGTGGGGCCGTTTTCCCTGTTAAGTCAAAAGAATGTTTTACTAAGCACAGTCCTTGAGAAGCAGGGAGATGAAATAAAGAGATAACAAAGGAAAGTTGCTGTGAAATGAAAGAGGTTTGATTTAGTGGAAATCCAATGACCTCCCAGAGAGCAGGGCATGATAGCGTATCAGATTCAAAGCTGTGGATAAGATTGGGACTTCTCAGTACATTGTGAGACTTTTTTTTTTTATATTGAAGTACAAATGAACTTATTTACAGAACAGAAATAGACTCACAGACATAGAAAACAAACTTATGGTTACAGTTACCAATGGGCAGATAAATTAGGAAGATGGGATTAACAGATACACATTACCATTGTGACCTTTATGGTCCTCTTTCATTGGTTTAGATGGACAAATCCCCACCCCTTAAAATAATTATTAAAAGGGGAAGTGTTAGAATTCTTTCACTTTTGAGTTTTTCTTTTTCTTGTTTTTTTTTAAATGTAAAGTCAAGCAGAAGCAGAATAGTCTTGCTTTTATGACGTTGGTCAGATTCCAGCCCGGGGGACTGTAGAACTCAGAGAGTGAGTCTGAGAGCTGTGGCAGCCCTGAAAATCCCAGTGCATCTTGGGGATTCTCAGCAGATCTTAGGTGATGATGAACTGGGTGGATGCTAAGTGAACCTCATTAGCTAAGCCTTGGCCCCGTCTAAATTCCTAACTTTTGAGGCTTTGCTTAACACCTTGGCTTTTCATTTCGGATGCTTTGATGTTTATTTAGCACTCTCAGGTTATTTTGTAAACATTTACGTGGTGATTAGTTAACCCAACAGACCAACCCTGGGAAGGCAGCCAGAGCTAGCAGCACCGTAATAGAAAAACTGATAATTAGGAGAAGAGACCTGGGAGGCCAGGAGCCTGGACCAGAACATTACCTCTTTGCTTTAATGAGTGGCCCAGCTGTTTGGATCCATATTCTGACTTCACCTCATTCTGCTGAAACCCTTGGGATAGTCGTTGGCTCTGTTTTAGCTCGTCATGTTTTGAACAGTTGTCTCTGAAAAGAAAGCAACCCAGCTTAGAGCAGCACTGATGTGTTACAGAAGGCTCGCTTCTTTTCAGGTCTGGCCGCGTTCAGCATCTTAACGTGTGTGGTTCCCGTGCTGTAATGATCTTCCCTATAACATCACCTCTAAGTTAAGAGTTTTCTGACCCAGGACTCGGTTTAGTTAAAGGTGTGCTTTTAAAAGTAGAATGTTGGTTGCCAGGGACTAGGGGAGGGGAAATGGGAGTTGCTGGGCAGCGGGTATAGAGTTTCAGTCATGCAAGATGGGAAAGTTCTAGGGATCTGCTGTACAGCAGTGCGTGTGTAGCGAACAAATACGGTACTGCATACTTAAACTGTTGTGAATAGGGTGGATTCCATGTTATGTGTTTTTTATCACAATAAAAAATTATATTGGCAAGATAAATACTTTTTTAAAAAGGTGCTGCTTTTTATAGTCAAGGGTCTGGTTCTGCGATCCTTGTTTGAGCTGGCCGAGGTCACCCTCTCAAGGGCATATGTTCTGTTTGGCTTCCATTGCATCATTGTGAAGGTACCTTCACATGCGAAGGTTTCAGGCTTCCGTTGGAAAACCCAACACATTAAAAGTGAATTATTGTGCAAGCAAAAAACCAGATTTCATTCTTCAAGTATTGAGGGACCTAGAATTTTATGATATATATTTTTAGCAAACAAGATTCTGAGAGATATTGATGACTCTGTGTTTTCACAAATCCCATGAAATGTGGAAACATGGAAAGTCTGGGGTTAGGGTGGATCAGAGAGATGGAAGACCTATTAACCAGGAGTACAGGGGGGAGACTGTCTAGGTAGTGGAGGGTCCTGAGATTCTGTGTGATTCACAGGTGGTCTGTGGCTCCTTCGAACCTCATTGAAAGGCTGCAGTTGTGTTTTCCCCTTTCTCTAGGCAGCTAAGCATTACCTAAAACTCCCTGGGGCTGAAGCGAGCCTCAGGGAATACTCTTCCTGTCACACCTCAGGTAATTGCACCAGTGAAGTTAATTGAGTTGTTTTTTGAGGAACTCATGTAAGAAGTGTTTGATCTTATGTAAACAGGGAGTGGTTTTGTATCAGAAGCATTCATGCAGTGCCTCTTTGCTGCAGCCCTCCAGTCTGACTACGGTGGGGGGCAGTAGGCTGAAGAAAGAGAAGGGAAACGCCTTGGCAAGTTGCAACATCTGGCAGGTCCTCTGGAGCGGGAGGTGTAGTGTTACCTCCCCTGCTGACCCTCACAAGGTCCCGATGGACCAGCATGAGGGGACCGGGACACACAGAGTGTTCTTCCCAAGGGGCTGGCAGGGGTAGGAGTGGCTAGTGGAGGGGCGGTGGCAGGACTCCAGCGCTGCCACCACCCATCCCCCTCTCTGTCCCGCACAGGTGAGCGCTGTGGGCGATGGGATGGATGAGGCGGAGCAGGACCAGCATGAGGCCCGACTCAAGGAGCTGTTTGACAGTTTTGACACGACGGGCACCGGGTCCCTGGGACAGGAGGAACTCACCGACCTTTGCCACATGTTGAGCTTGGAAGAGGTGGCCCCGGTGCTGCAAGAGACGCTGCTTCAGGACAACCTCCTGGGCAGGGTAAGGCCTGGGAAGAGGCGGGGTGGGGTAGGGGGTTGGGAAGTGGGTGTGGTTTCTGCCCGGGCGCTGGGGGTGGGGCGAACCACAAGTGTTGCAACTTGTTTCTAACATCCTGGAGGTGTGTGCTTGTAGCTGTTAACCTGATAAACAGAAAAAAGAAAAAGGAAAAAATAAAAAGTAATGGGTGTGACTTAGCAGCGCAGTTTGCTCCGGTGATGAGGGCCCGCTTTAATTTGTGCTCTGGAATGAAGGTGTCCTCTGAGCCTCTCAGATGAAAAGAGAAAAAGGTAACAAGAGGATGTTTTCCAGTGCTTTCCTTATTCTTTGTGTATCATTTTATGGACTCCACACTCATCAAGAGAGGGGGCTGAGATTTCCATGGAAGTGAAGGAAAGTACAGTAAGAAAACTGCCATTGCCAGGAAGAGCAGCTTGCTGTTACGACTTTCACTCCCCATAAAGCTGTTTCTCATGAGGATTGTTTCTAGGGTAAAGTATTAATTAAACCTTTCACCCAGAAAATAAGACAGGAGGGTAAGTGCAGTTTTACTTAAAACCCAGCACGACTTGCTTCCGACAGGGGTGTGCGTGTGTACTGATACTAGCTTTTACATACGAAAACAAATAGTCACGTTCTCCCCGTAGATCGAGTCACAGATGAGTAAGAGGTGAGAAGGGGTCCTTTTTTCCCTCTTGCTGTTAGTGGGAAGGATGTCTTGACCTGACAGTGTCTTCAGTTCTCATAATTAAAATTGAGAGCATCATTTGTATGGCTTTGAGTTGAATCTTGCTGCTGGTGTTTTGCATGATGAGAAGGAAAAATGGGCCGTACTTTTTGAGCTCTGTTGCTGCCATCGCTGACACTTTGTAGACGTCCGTTTTTATCACGTGGTATAAATTGAGGAAGCAGCTGTGAAACTCAACTTTATTCCAGTGACCAAACTTCCTTTTCTTCATTTCATTTTCACTGTCTCTTAGCTGAAGCTTTGGGCAGGTGGCCTCAGATACAGTGCAGTGTATTGGCTCTCTGTGATGTGAGATGGACGGGAGTGGCGATCATCCTGAAGTTGAATGATGTTCTTGGGGGCCTGGCACCGTGGAGGTGGCATTTAACAGGGCTCACACTTAAAGAAAGTGTGAGTTTTTGTAAAATTAGAACCATTTTTGGTAACTTTGGGGGCATTAGCTGCTTGTGAATACACATGATCCCTAAAAAATGCTTAAAATCTTGCTTTGAAAGCAATAGAGATGGGAGCTTTGAGAATTAAACGACTTGCTTCTCATCATGTAAGGCACTCAAATGTTTTCTAGTTCTGCCTCAATCTCAGAGACTTCGGGGAGCCAACAGAGTAGCGTTTCTCCCTGTCGTCCTTGGGGATCTCAGTCCTTTGGGTATCTGAGGAAGAGTGTCAAAGTGGGGATCTGTTTTCACACCTATTAAAGCCGGAGAAGACATGATACAACTTCAGGTTTCCTTGAGAGCCAGTGTAAATGTGGAACCCGCTGCTGTAAACAGATTGCTCCCTGGCAGCAGATCGACAGCTTGCTCTCCAGATGCTACACATCCTTGCCCTCCTTTGGCAGACTAAAACAGGGGCCCAGTTATCGATTGATTCGTTAATGACTTGACACTACCAGCCCGCCTTTACGTGTGCTCTTCGCCTGCGAATAATGAATACCTAAGTGGTCTATAGCCTGATATTTACTTAGTGAGCCAGTGATAAAAGTTAAATAGATGTATGCATATAGATTTCATGGGGGAGGTCCCTGGCGGTTGTCTTGAGAGCAGGGTTGGCATGAAGTAATGCACTACTGTTAGATTTGCATTTTCTATGAAACTGAATTATTCTCAGATGATCACATAAACTGGGCCATATGCTGTTAAGATACTCTGTATGGTCTACAATTTTAAATTATAAAGAAAAAAATTTCCTTAGACTTCACTGGAGAATTCCGAGTTCTACCATCTTGATATACTGAAGAGGAATCATAAGTTGTAACATTATAAAATTGTAAGCTGTTTCTAATACCAGCCGTCTTTCTTCTCTTTAGATGGTATTTATAGAAAAATATGTAAGAGTTAGCAGTTTGGTTTCATAAAAAAGGAGAAAGAAATAACAGCATGACAAACGTAAATATATTCATCGATTCGTTAATTCAAAAAATATGTATTGTGTATGTCCGGTATGTCAGCATTCTAATGGTCTTATGGTATGAGTGCAACTTATGTTTATTGTAAACTAAAGTTTTCCATTAAATTGGCTTTTGGAGCACATTAGTACCCATCAGCCTACTGGATGCTTGTGGTTTTAATTTTGTCTTTTATATCATAACAAGTATAATTTTTAAATAAAAGAAAACATCTGAGTTTTACCTCCTTTGGTATTAAGCTGAATTAATCTTTTTTGTTGAAAAAGAAATAAGGTAAAAAGCATTTTCTCCCTCAGCTAAGAATATTGTCTGTTTATTTTTTATCTTAAGATCCATCTTTCATAACTTCTTGTCCTTTTTTTTTTTTAAAGCCTAATGTTTTTTATGACAGTTGTCAAGGAAAGTAACTTAAATCGACTTGCCATTTTCATGCATTTTACTAATGGGCCATTTACCCTCAAATTAATCTGTCTGATCTTGCTTTATAACTTGAAACCATATTCCCCTGAGCATGGTGGTTACCCTGTAAATGTTTGAAATGCCCAAAGATTACGGATCACTGATTTAAAGGAAAGAGGACATTGCTGGTAGGTGTTTCCTACTAGGTTATCAAAAGAGCTCCATTCATATCTTTGTCATCAGTTAAGCACCTGTCGGGTGGGTCAGACCCCTCAAGACAAGGGATTCCTTGAAACACTGAGGAACTTATAGTCTGGTCAGGTAACATTCCTGGCAGGTGAATAGTACTGGGAGTAAATACTACAAACTTTTAAGAAAGGGAACAGGGCTTCCCTGGTGGTGCAATGGTTGAGGGTCCGCCTGCCGATGCAGGGGACACGGGTTTGTGCCCCGGTCCAGGAGGATCCCACATGCCGCGGAGCTGCTGGGCCCGTGAGCCATGGCCACTGAGCCTGCGTGTCTGGAGCCTGTGCTCCGCAACGGGAGAGGCCACAACAGTGAGAGGCCCATGTACCGCAAAAAACAAAACAAAACAAAACAAAACAAAGGGAACCATGTTAGCTCACTTATTGAACGAAGTTTCCACCCAAGCAATTAATTCCAGTTGTAGTTGCTTCCTGTTTATTGTGCCTTTTAAAGGAAGTGTTTCCACATGCCTCTCTATTTCCTTTATTAGAAATCAGAACCTAAAAAAAAAAAAAAAAAGAAATCAGAACCTAAAGGTGATAATTTACCTTGGTTTTGTTGAAGCCTTTATTTAGTTAGGTCCAGCTTTAGAAATACATTTTCCTTTCCTTATTGAATATACTAACTTTGAGACAAAGCTGCCCCCCCATCCCCTGAGCTTCCCTGCTCTACTCTTTAATATGAATCTAGATGCTGACATATTTCATGTTCTTGACACTCTTTAGAATCAGAACAAGCCGCGTGGTAGCAGAACTTACCATTGGCTTCCAAAGAGTCCCATAGGTGTGTGGACTTTGGTCATCAAAGGCACTTTGGAATTTTTTGTATTAAAATTTGATAACTGTACAAGTATATAATTCCACTCCGCTTTTGCAGTTTTCATTTTCAAGTGCTTGTGTTCTTTTATAAACATCACGATTAATTGTATATGGCCATTTGCTGGTTTGTTTCCACTTCATTCAGCTTTTTAAGATTTCTTTCACTTATATACATTTTAACTGTTTGAAAAGTGAATCAGAAGTACAGCAGTACTTTCTGGTGGTGATTATTTGTACTTGTTCTCTATGTGCAAAACTACCCTTGATCATCAAACAGTGCCTGTTTATAACCACCCCATGTTCATACTCCTGTTTCATATTATTGATCTGGGCTTTTTGAATGAGTTGGAGGGAAAGGTGGGAACATTTCTCATTACATCTCTTAAATGTCTGAACCTTTGCCATCTATCTTACTGTTTAACCTGAAACAGTGAGGGATATTTTCTAATTCCATTTTGGTCTTGTGACTCTGTGGGGTTGATTTGAACTCCTAAGGGTCTATAGTTCACATTTATAAACAAAAAGACCTTCTGATTAAGAGGCTGCAAGACTTGCGTCTTTTCTTTATTAACACTTTCTTGTCAACCTCACTGCAAAATTGACTTTGGTGTTGTATACTGTGAACCTCGCAAGGTATTTAGTTTGACATAAAGCAAGGGCAAAGGGGAGGGCTGGCCTTCCAGCAGCCTGTTGGGAAGGCCTTCTACTCTCAACAAGAGGTATGAGCAAGTGCTAAATGGCTGTTCTTCTCTACCTACTTTATTTCAGTAATGACTGTCACTCCCACCAGAGAAAGTATGATCAGGAATGCTCATTAGATTTCTGCAGTATTCCATTTATACTTTTATGAGTAGCTTCTTGTTTGGATGGAGGGGACTTATAGTTCTTCAGTGTCCAGCACAGATTTTAGACTTCAGTGTTCATCTGTATGACAGAGAAACCTAGAACCCAGAACTTGGAAAAAGATGGTGACTTGTCTGGGGTCAGGCAACTCATTTGAAGCAGCATCAGGATGGGAACCCAGATTTCCCAGTCCCTGAGTTTGAATGCATGTCTCCACAGCCTCCTCAGACTCCACATATGCAAATATGGATCTCATTCTCCATCCCCCGCAACCCACCCCCATCCTCAAACTCCCTCCCCCACCACATGGATGCCGTATGCTATTGGAGCAGTCTTTGAATCAGACCTGGATTCAAGTACTGACTCCTGCCATTTTTTAGCCATGTATGTACATTATCTTAAATACTCTGAGCCTCAGTTTCTTCATCTCTATAATGGGAAAAATAATACCCTCCCTATAAGATTGGGATGAGGTTGACTTAGAGCATGTGTATCAAAGGCCCATCTAGGAGCCAGGAACACAGTTAACTACTGTGTCCTGTGTCTCCCTGTACACTGCCCCCCTCCATCTCTTACACGCTGAGAGTGGGTTTTCGATAAATGGTGACTTCCCAGGAATGATTTTCTGAGAAAGCTCATTAGAGTAGGGAATGGATTTGCTAGCAAGTCTCTTGTGTGGCGGTGGTTTGCATCTGTTTCTATCTGTAGGCAGGGCTCCTTGGGTCCATCTTGGAGTACAGCTTCACACAGTCGCTTTAGGTTTTACAAACCCACCTCTTAAAATGGCCTTTGCCTCTCTCCACGTTGTCTGCAGTAAATGACTACTAAGCTGCAAAAACCTAAATGCTGTATTTAGGAGAAAACATTTGTAACTGTATCTTTCATCATGAAACCATGTCTCTTTGTTCTTCTGTGTCATTTCTCTTTGCATAATGCTGTCAGTTATTTTCCTCTACATTGACCTTCTGGTGAGTCCATATTTCTATACCCATTTTAGCTAACACTTAATGTTTTGAATGTCCTTTCTTTGATTTCCCTGTGTATTAATGGCTGCAAACCTCCTAAGTGTGATGAGAGTTACGTGGGCCTTTGTCTGGTCTAATAAGCCCACTTTGTTGAACGCTGGCTTGAGCCCTCTCATCTCAGGTCTGTTTGAAGTGCTGCCTGCACACATGGGGAAACCGTATGCATCTGATCTCCATGATTGCTCGAGATGATTTTATGCAACGTTAAGTTCCTCATTCTACTTCCTGTTACAGGGTTTTTTTGTGTGGTTTGAAATAGAATTTGTTTCTTATGCTGTGCTTAAATTATTTTTTCAGAAAGGCAAATTATGTTTCTCAAAAAGCATTCCTATGAAATTTGGGGAGGAAAAGTGATGAGGTAAATTTCTATTAAGCGGTGGTGACACATGACAAAAAAATGTCAGATTTAACTAGTCTTCCTGTTAATTTAGTTTAAATGTCATGTGTGTTTTTAGTCAGTCATGTAATTTTCCCATTGCTGCAAACTGCCCTTTGAGGCATACAAGGTATAGGAATGCTTGTAAAATGAATGGCGGCAATTATTATTCAAATGAGGGGGTACCAGCCGAGGTGCACATGGCTCTCGCTGGTTACCATGTGAGATTTAATCGCATTGTATATTTCTGAAGATTTCTAAATTTTAACAGAATACAATAGTAAAGCTCCCTTGGAGGAGAAAAAATGGTACTTCAAAATTACAGGGACTGAATTGAGTGAGCCCACTGACGTGCATTTCTTCACAATAAGGGCATTTATTCACGGTTTGGTTCTCGGTTGTGCCCTGAGGGGCTTTTCTGCCCCATCTGTATTCATGAGCATTGATGGAAAATAGTAGTCACCGGCCTCTATTAGAGAACTCTCTTGAAAGATGTGGAATTTACTGCTATTTAAAGCAGAGGGTCCGGTGTCTCTGCCCTCACAAGAAGGAAAATAAAGGGCAGTTTAAGACTTCAAGCTGCTCCAATTGTTTTTTGATCAGCTTGCCAGGTTTTTTGTTTTGGATTTTTAGATTCTTTCTGTGGGGGAAGAAGGGTGTCACCCAGATAGGCATTGCTGGATTGTGAAGAACCCCTGAGTTAATAATCATGTTTAGTTTTTTGTTTGTTTGTTTGTTTGTTTTTACGGTACGCGGGCCTCTCACTGTTGTGGCCTCTCCCGTTGCGGAGCACAGGCTCTGGATGCGCAGGCTCAGCGGCCATGGTTCACGGGCCCAGCCGCTCCGCGGCATGTGGGATCCTCCCGGACCGGGGCACGAACCCGTGTCCCCTGCATTGGCAGGTGGACTCTCAACCACTGCGCCACCAGGGAAGCCCCCATGTTTAGTTTTTTATAGATTTTTTTCCTTCTAAAATGTGGCTGATTTAATACATCCTAAGTCCATTTGGAAACCTTTAAGCTCTGCCTGTGAACATCTTGGAGAAGTCAAATGTCACAAAACTGTCCCTCTTTTCCTCCCTGCTGGCCTACTAGGACATACTCATTTATCAGAGGCCCCTACCAGCTTTTTCTGTCTCTCTCAAAGTATTTGCTAGGTTCTGCCTTGTATTATAGTTACTAATCAACTTTCTTCTCTTCTTCCCCATTCCACCCTCCCACACTCTAGAATCTTATATATTCTCTTGCTCTGTGTCCTCTGAGTCCCCAGTGTCCTACTTTGTACCTGGTGACATTGTGTGAAGTTGAGGATTTGACCTGGAGCAGCAGAGGGATTTCCCTGAGAGGTCAGACCAGGAGTGAAGAGGGCCTGGGGCAGGCAGGGTGGCTGGACTTTGATGAGTCCATTCAGAAGGCCTCAGTTCTCCCGGTAACTCTATCACTTCAAGACAGGTGGCCTTGGGCAAGGCACATGCTTCCTCTGAGCCTCTCTCCCCTCAGTTCAAAGGAGGGACCTTGACCATCTCTCATGGATGTCGTGAGATTCAACTGGCCAAATATCCAGGACAGAATGAGCCTACAATAATGCTCCCAGAACTCGGATTAATATAATTTTCTAATAACTGGATCTCTTACCCCATTTAGTGGCAAACTTTAAAAAAATTTAAAAGGGGTTAACCATTGGGGATTGAGAAAATTTTATTAAAGTTTTACCCTACCAAATAGTATAATAAACATCATGAGGTTATTCTTGATCATTTAAAATCTTCTTGGTCTGTCAGTTATTCTTCTGTATTATAAGAACAATACCCTCAGGATTTATTTAGCAGTACGTAGATCCTTGCCTCAATACTAAATAGCCCCAGTCTATTAGGTTTTGAGTGCGTATGTCTTTTAAACTGCTTTTAAGTATAAAAAATTATACTTTACTTTTGTTCGAGGGGGTATAGTTAATGTCTTCTCTCAATCCCAGTATGTCAGTAGCTACTTCTTGTACTTACCTTGAAGTGTCTCTGTCTTTTAGTTGCTGTTTCTAATCTGTAGGGGGTTGGGAAGCAGGAAAATGAAGTTGATAATAAATCATGTAGAGTGAGAGGAAATAGCTTCTGAGTCGGTTCCAGGGCATATTCTACAAGAAGAGTGAGTGGGCTTTACGACACCTTCCTCAGCTTTGGACACCACGTGTCCGCTTCCCGATTGTCTGCCATGCTCTAGAGGACTGAGGCTGAGAGAGGAGCAACCTCTATGTCCGTGAGGTACATACTGTCTCAGAAGTGGGTGTGTTTGTATGAGGCCTAAGTGTCCCTTGAATCTGGTATAATAAAGTCTTAGAAGTTGGTTAGAATTAACTTCCAGGTTATTGACGTCTTTGTCATGTTTGGAGGTTGGGGGAAGTAAACTTGAGATCCAGAAACCCCTGAGTTACCTGCATGGCTAATCCCCGCCGAGTTGAACTATGTTAGGACTAAATTCCGAAGGGCTCTTTCCAATGACCTCTATCAAAACTGACACGTTGAAGAGACCCAGCAGAGACCCACAGAGTCAGATATAAAGGTTGTGAAAGTCTCAAGGCAACCACATCCCTTTTGAAACAGGAGCCTCCTTCTGTTCAACTCATTACTGTGGCAGTGAGGGACTCTGCTTTCATTTGGGTCGTGTCCACTGATACCCTAAGGGAGAGGAGAATCTCGGAGTTGGGGTCCCTAGACACAGCAGACCGGATCCATTTCTCTGATGCTGGCCAGCTGCACAGGTCCTGGGGAGAGGCAGGCTCCTGGGCCTCCTGCTGTCACCCCCGCCCTACCACTTGGCTGGTTGGGTCACTCTCATGGCCAGTTGCTTTGCTTGAAATATGGCCCTGTTTCTCTGTGAAAGTGGTGAGAACAGTCACCCCCATTACTAGTCCTGTTAGTAGTGTTAACTACCACTTGCTGACTACCTAGCAAGTCCCAGGAAGTTCTAGACACTTTACATAACTCTCATTTTATCTCCCTAAAGCCACTATGAGGGAGGCGGTAGTATAAATAACATAAAATACATGCAGTGCCCTTAGCAGTACCTGCCTGATTCCCTGTGACAGTTCTTGAGACTACGCGCTCCATGGCGGCTCTATCACCGGGGCCTAGGATAGGGCCTGGCCCATAGCAGCGGCCCAATAAATATCTGTTGAGCAAATCATAAAGATGAGTTGTTAGATAACCCATTTTTCAAGTGGAACAAACTAAAACTGGGAGAGGTTTGGTAATTGAGCCAGTTCACAGTGGCTGAGCCAGAGTCAGGACCTAGACCCAGCTGCTCCAGCTTAGAGCTTTCACTCCTCACCCTTCTCCTGCCCACCCTAAGAGGAAAGCCTGATTCTGGTAGGAAATAGTAGATGCCAGGGTGGGAGATGCCCCTGAGTGGGAGAGGCTTGGGTAGGTGCTGTTTGTGGGCCGGCTGGTTGGGAAGATGGCCTCGCCCCCGGTAACTGAAGCTGGATGCCACGGTGCCTGAAGCCCATCCCTGACTCTGGCGGAACCTAGTTCTCCTTCCTCCCCCAGGCTTCTCCGTGATTCGTCAGCTATGAAACCTAATTAGCACAGTTTATAATTCTGTAATCTTTTAGTCCTTCACTGATTGTACCACCCTGGCTCTTTAGCAGATGCCCTCCCTTCCTGAACAGACTTCTGCTCTGGCTGCACAAATATGCTGACTTTTAGTCTGTGTGATCTAAAGGAATATGATTTTAGAAAGCAATTTCAAGTAATCAAAATGAATGTGGTAGAGAAATCACATATTCTTTGGGAGAGAGTGGTAAACTGCAAGCATATGCTATTTTATGACATACGAATCTCAGTGGATTCCTCTCCTTTGCACTGATTTGCGTGAATAGGACATATGATTGGTTTCCTTCGTTGTTTAGATAACTAACAAGGTTTGCTGCTTTTCCACATTTAATTCAGAAGTGGTTTTTATCTGTCACTATATTTAATCTCCTAGGCAACGTTTTGTAATGATGTCTAAAGAGACCCATAGCAGCACAAGTTATACATTTACCGACTTTGTATTTACATACAGGGTTCTGTATAAATAGGCACCACGTTATTAAACTATAATTATGATGAGAAGAAATACCATCTCTCCCTTCTGCTGCATGGTGAGATCATGTAAATTTAAGTTATAGAAGAATGTACTTGACCATAAAGAAAACTATTTTATCCCGTTAACCAAAGTAATATCCCAATTCTGAGTATTCACTTAAGTGAAACTCAGGTTCTTTCCTACTTCAGTCAAGGTAATTGTATTTTTAAGAATTCGGGAGAATGCTTCCCAAGGTTCTTTTATTCTTTGTGTTTGCTATTGATTTCTATTTGTTTATAGAATTACAGGGGCCTTGGGAGATAAATATATAACGTATTCCTGCCTCAAGCAAGACTGTATTTCAAGTCATCTTCGAAAGGTAGTTTCCCCTCTTCTAGAATATCTTAAGAGATGAAAGCATCTTTGGGACATTGTTACAGAGGATCATTTACTTGGAAAGTTTTTCCTAGTACCTAACCTAACATCTTGCTCTTCCGGTCTTGTTTAGAAAAATTAAAGGAGCTAAGAATTCAAAACCTATCTTTTTCTGAGTTTATAAAGAGGGTTTTGATGTGTAGTTTTCCCCCTCAGGGTTGAATAAATATTGATATTAGTGTTGGTGACACTGGCGTGTAAAATGATCAGCCTATTTTCCCTTTAGTGCTTTAGAGAAATGAAGAAAAAAAGGAACAAAAACAGGTTATATGACTCACTTCAAGGCTGTCAGATGCTAACAAATGGTTCTGGAACCTTGTAGATGGATTTGTTTCCTTAAGGCTGTGGAAACTATTTTGAATTTCTTTTGAATTGTTTATTTTTAGGTGCATTTTGACCAATTTAAAGAAGCATTAATACTTATCTTGTCTAGAACTCTATCAAATGAAGAACACTTTCAAGAACCAGGTAAGGACACTAACTTTTCCTCTCTTCCTTCTGCTTTAAAAGTTGTCCAGGGAAGAATCTGGGGACCTTGAAGCATGTCTGTGAAAGCTTTGGGGCATCCGCCTCCCACAGATTGAGTGGGTATTTTTGACATGGTCATAAAAGCCTTGCAGCTGTTGCCCACTACGATGAGCCTTCTCTACCACAGCAGCGAATTGTGGAAGAAATCACTGGATTGTTCCTAGGAGGTGTGTCAGATGGTGTGGCCAAAACTCATTCTAGGAATGAGCAGAGTGGGGCTGAATGGTACTTCCTCCCTCCTCATTTCCTGTGAACGAGGAACAGTATGAACTGGGGGGGAGTTTTGTCTGAAAGAAGAAGGTTGGCCAATGAAGAGATAATTTTATTCGGTCCTACTGAGCGGATAGCCCTCTGTTACAGACCTTATCACATTATATTATAATTGTTTTTCTATCTCCTCTCGAGTGATAGTTCCTTATGGTCCACGTTTGTTCGTTTTTGTACTTTTAGTGCCTAATAGGATGTTTAGCACATAGTAAGTATCCAATGAACATTATGAAATGAAAAACTTAATACTATACTTCACTGATTTTTTTAAAGGCACCATAAATTATGACACAATTATTTTATATACCTCTAAAAAGAAAAATTATTCTCAATTATAATGGTAAAATGCCATTGTTTGTAAGACACATAATAATTTCAAAATATTCTAATCTAGGGGTGTGTGGGGGGAGGTTATGTCTTAAAATCAATGAAATATGGTAAATATTTAAGGGGAAGTCTAAAACAGTGTTGGAATTTATATTATAATACAGTCTGGTTTTATAAAAAAATAATCAGTGGTTATTAGGGGCTAGGATTAGAGGTTGACTATAAAGGGGCACAAGGGAATTTGGGGGGTGATGAAACTGTTTTATATATTGATTGTGGTGGTGGCTACAGATCTTACCAGTGTGTGTAACCCATAGAGAACTAAAAAAGAGAACACTAAAAATATAGTCCAGTGCTGAGACTGAGGAGAAATCATTGACAGTTTGTCACTGTAAGGAGTCACTCAGTGTGACCTATTTAGGAGAAGCACAAGTGGGAGCTCATGTCTTATCCTCACTGGTGATCTAGTTCTTCATCGTATCTTCTGAAATGCCCCAGATTTGTGTCATATGTATGAACTCTGCATTTAGCAGTGTTTTGGATTCTAGATTGAGTCTCCCCCTTTTTGCTAAGGTTATTGCCAACTCTGAGGCTTTCCAGAGCTCTCTGCAAGCCCCCAGTGGGCCTAGGAGGGAGGCTATTGCATTCTAGAGATTTTCCAGACAAAAAGTAGAATTTCTGTAGGTGACCACTGCTGGAACATGGACTTCTGTTCTTATGGGGTCTCACATTTTATTGGCAGTTTTACTTTTTTAAAGTTGTCATCTTGGGAATTCCCTGGCAGTCCAGTGATTAGGACTTGGCGCTTTCACTGCTGGGCCCCAGGTTCAATCCCTGGTCAGGGAACTAAGATCCCGCGGCCAAAAATAAATAAATAAAAATTTGAAATCAAGGTTGTCTTCTTTTTTTAAAAAAAATTTATTTATTTAATTTATTTATTTTTGGCTGTGTTGGGTCTTCGTTGCTGTGCACGGGCTTTCTCTAGTTGCAGCAAGCAGGGGCTACTCTTCGCTGCGGTGCGCAGGCTTCTCATTGCGGTGGCTTCTCTTGTTGTGGAGCACGGGCTCTAGGCACACGGGCTTCAGTAGTTGTGGCACATGGGTTCAGTAGTTGTGGCTCGCAGGCTCTAGAGCGCAGGCTCAGTAGTTGTGGCGCGTGGGCTTAGTTGCTCCGTGGCAGGTGGAATCTTCCCGGAACAGGGCTCGAACCCATGTCCCCTGCATTGGCAGGTGGATTCTTAACCACTGCGCCACCAGGGAAGCCCCAAGGTTGTCATCTTGATGACAATAGTGCAAGATCTAGGGACCCTGACTAGAGCTATGGTGACATTACCACATCTATTTTATTTCATGTGAGCATAGGTAACGTAAGCTTAAGTTCAGTGTTCTTCTGTATTACCATAATATGGGTTTGGAACAGGCAGTGCTACCACTAGTTCATGTGGTCCTTTTGCTGCTCTTTCTTCAAAACCTCTCCTATCACCTGCCAGAAAAGTGTCATCATAAATGTACAGATTGATGTGACCACAAATGTGAAGGGTGCCCCATAGAGGGCTCTGCATGATGGGGAGGTAGACAATGGCTGGCTGAGCTTGGAAACAGCTCGGAAGTAAGGTTTATGAATTCAGCTCCAGGCGGTAGTTTCAGAGTTATGTATATGCCTCAGTGCTGTGCAGGCTGAGGCCATCATTTGGACAAATCTTCCAGGGGGACACGCAGAGGGATTTTTATAGGTCACCGTGTGCTCCATCCTTTGGGTGGGCTGCAGCAAACCTTTGTACTGAGCTGCCCCAAATCAGTGTAATGAAGCAGCAAAGTAATTATAGCATTTCATCCAGCGTGTATGCGACTTCCTAAGGTTTGGCCTGGCAGCATAAAATCCAGGATTGAGCCTGTGCCTTAAGAGTGTTTTATCTCATATGAGGCTGGGAGTCATTCCTTCTTTGTTCCTGAGAACTCTGCTTTTTCTATCTTTTGCCCATCGCTCCCTGGCCCTTCCAGTTGTTTTTGGAGATCATGCATCGCTTTCCACTCAGATGTTCTCCCACCCACTTGAAAATGTGACTCCACCCCCATAGGCTGTCTGGCTTGGCTGGCAAAAGACAGAGAAAGAAGGATCAGGACTCAAATGCTGTATATCGAGAGGCCCCTTGAGTTCGCCCCCTCCTTCCCCTTTATGAAAATAACTCTCCCTTAACTCATAGACCATATGATTGTAGGGCTGGAGCAAATGCTGCCATTTTATTCATGAGCAAATTGAGGCTCAAAGAGGGATGTGGCTTAATTGAAGTCTCACAGATAGTAGCAGGGGAGGATGTTAACCCTCAGATGGATGAGCTGGGGGCAGCAGTCCTCAGTCAGTGCAGCTTGGCGGGAAAGATTCTGACAGGCGGCCAGAGGCAGAAGGAAGGAGCAAATAAGAGCAGGTTTCACCTGATCATTAGTGACATTATTTGGCTGTTCAGGACTTAATTCATCTTCTGCCGTAAGGGGCCAGGGCTGTTGTATTTTTGTCTTGCCTTTTCAAATCAGTGGACCTCCTAGACTTTGAGAGAAAAGGTTACTCTTCAACTATGGAAGGTGACTGCAAAAATAGGAGGGCCATGGTGCACAGCCTTAGACATTGAGTGGGTCATGCATTGATATTTTATAACATCCAAGATTTTTATAAGTTAAAAATATCAGGTGTTGCACCTGACTGTAATACAGAAAATCCAGCTTGATGAGGTAGAAAGACCCTTGAACCAGGAGTTACAAAATACTGGCCCTGCTCCTCTAATCGGGTGGCCTTATACGTCACAACCTCTGTGGTCTTCAGTTGCCTCATATGTGAAAGTAGTTGTGCTGGAAAATACTTAAAATCCATTCAGCTCCAAGATTCAGTTGTGTTGTCTCCTAATATCTAAATGACATCTACATTTAGCAGAAAGCTAGCTTTGTGTTTCTATAAAATTTCACCCAACATAAGTTGACACTATAAGGGTCTGCATCCTAAGGACAAATGCCCAGTATAGTTCATGCTTTCATATTCTTCTAATAAAAGGCAGTTGTATATAAATAATACAAACACAGAGCTATAATAGGATGTCAGAGGAGATGGAATTAAGTCATTATTTATGTAGTCTTGGGTTGTGCCATTTGTAACGTCTCTGCGGTACAGTGTCTTTATTTTTAAAATCAGAGGGTACGAACTAGATGATTTCCAGCATCTTTTTAACGCTGATGTGTATGATTCTAAGACTCCTAGGAGAGAGTTTTTTCCCTAAAACAACAATAGTACACAATGAAAAGTACTGAAATTCAGATAAGGTCAGAAAAATGGGTTGGGGATGTAGAGGGTCCTTTGTAAATTCCAAACTGATTAACGTCACCGATGGCGTAGCTCCCTCATGTCTATGTGTACAATTTAATTTTTATAATGGAGATGCTGGCACAGGCTCTAAGTGACGTGGTACCAACACGCTGTCTGGATCTGTTCTCCAGAGATTTTGTCCTTGTTTGATGCATCTTACATTAGATTTGTGTTCTGTAGTAGATGTTAGCATAATGCAGGAAGCTCTTTCTTTCCCTCATGCGGTTAATGTAAAATATCTTTCCTTTGTTTATTTGGTGAGGGAAAACTCAGGTTTGGAAAAACCAAATCATTAGAAAAAAAGGCACGGCAGATGATTGTTTTTTTCTTTTTCTTTTTTTTTGGTAATAAACATTACTATTTCCAGAAACTGCCCTATTTCTAGTTATTTTCCTTATATTTTGGGAAGCTATAAATATAATAAACAAATATCTCTTCATTCACTCAGCAAGGCAGGTCTCATGGCCAGACAGTGGGCTAGATCCTGGTTTGCAGTGATTGAAGATTTGTGTTTGCAGCTGTATTCAGAGTTGAACTGAACTCTGGCTGAGGACCCTGTTTTTAGGAGATATACACAGATGGCCCAACAGGCATGTTCTCTTGTCCTCTCTCTGGTTGAGTAAGGGCTTAGTCCTCGGTTCCTTTGGTATGTATGAGATGCTAACAGTGAGCACCAGAAAATTTCTTCAAAAATTAAAAGTAAGGTAAAATGACTACCACTAACCACCACCACTATCAAAAGAGGGTGTGAGGACCCATTTCCTAAGGTCAGAGGGAATTGGAAACATTCACGCCCACTGGTGGTCATGTAAACTGATAAAACCTTCCTAGAATCATGTAAAACAATACCATAAAAATGCCTTTGGCCAATCAATGCCACGCTCAGATTTTATGCTATGGAAATAATTATGGATGTGCATGAAGATGTGTGTGTAAGGATAGTCATTTAAAATAGTAAAAAAAAAACAAACCCAAAACTATATATATATCTCTCAAGAATAAATATTTGACAGTGTATTTTGGTTAGGCAAATTATGATGTATCTGTGGAATCAAAGACTAAGCAACTATTCAGCTGTCCTATAGAAGAATACTTATTGTTATGATTTTACAAGGAGTAAGAAGGCACTCTTTTAAAAATATGTGTATGTGCAAAAAAGATACTCCTGTTATTTAAAATTAAATAAGTAGGGCTGGTGCGAATGTTGATAATGAAACAGTTTGCTTGGGAGTTGTGCTGATGTAAGTTTATTTCAACTCCAGTGTATGAGAAGGTTTCCAAACTGGGGACATGAAAATGGTAGTTTTCTGCAGGGAGTCTTAGAGAATTGGTGTGTCCTGTCATGTCAGCCCATTGATGAAGGGAAAGCAGATGACAAGGAAGAGAAAATTAGGGCATGAATGAGTTGGAGGCAGCCTCAGTTTCTGAGATGACAGACTGGATGTCGTCACTGTGTGTTCGCCAGTAATCTCACCCATGGCGACAGATGAGGTCAGGGAATCTACTGCGGGACTGGGGGCTGTGAGGCTCTCCCTGACTCTGCTCTGCTGGCTTTGAGCCACTGCTGACCCCCAGGAGTCTGGGTGGGAGCACACTACCTGACAGAATAGTGACCTTGCCCCACGGAACTCCTGTTGTTTTCCCTTCCTCCGGATGAGGAGACCAAGCCTCAGGACGTTAGGTCCTCCTCACCTTGATAAGGACAGAGGGTCCAGGTCTGTTTGAATTCAGAGCCCACAGGCTCTTTCCATGAAGCACTGCTGCCCTGGAAAGCATTCAGTCCAGCTGGGTAGGTAATTCTAACATGTAAAATGCTTTTAGAAAAATATAACCATGATCGTTATTAAATCGGGAGCTATCAACAGTATGGGTCGCACTAAATTCATAGAAAAAAACGTTCCGTGAAACTTGTGCCAAGCAGTTACTTGAAAGAAATGAGTTTTGAGTTGAGCCTTGAACAATGGGGAGGACTCAGTTAGGTGATAAGTGAATCTCTGCCTTTATCCCCCAAATGGCTCAAGATGCAGGCAGGCCGATCCTCCTGGGAAGAAGGTTGGGGAACAATCACATCATCATTATCAACTCGAAGAGTTTTTCTTATTGACGGACCTTCACCTGCTCTAGGGCTTAGATAGACCATCTGATCAGACCAGTCAGCCCTGGGGGTTGCCAGACCACACGCATCCACCATCCTCAGCACCCTTGCGGGGTGCTAACCTTCCCCTCGATGCTTCCTTCCAGGCAGGGCTAATCAGAGCCACCTTATTACCTTTGTGCCCAGAAGCCCCTGTGTTCGTGCAGGAAACATCACTCAGATTGGTAAGAAATGATGTGAAGACTGCTCCTAAAATTCTGTCATTGCATCCGGGGAGGACCTGAAAGCTCCAGTTGACATCTGCATCTCGTGTGAAGATTCTGGAAGAGAGGCGTGATTGGGGAGTGGGGTGCTAGTGGCTGGGAAGCAGCTGCCTTGGCAAGGGCTGTGTGCACACAAAGTGTTGGGGTGGGGAGCCTGCCTGCTGACGGTCCCTGCAGAGGCGGGGCACACTGGGAGGCAGAAGGAATGGCCGATAGTGTCCAAAGGCTTTCTGGGTGTCTTTTTTTATGTCGTTCATTCTCTCTTGGCTTCTCTTCTCCCCTCGCTTCCTTGGGACATCTCCCTCCCCATCCCTTCTTTCTACTTCTCCAACTCACCTCCACCCTCCTCTCCTCTCCTTCTTGGCCCCTCACTCCATTCTTCTCCTACCTCTTGGTCCCCAATCCATCAGTTCCTCCTGCTTCCCCTCCCCCATCCCCACATAGGCCTCCAGCTCTCTGCCTGTCTTCTGTCCCTCACCCCCTTCCCTTGCTATTGGTCTCAATCTCTCTGTCTCCTTCTGTGTTGATAATTTGATGATCAGCAATTGATTTGATTCTTTTCTTCCCTTTTCTCTTATTTAGTATCAGGTGTGGGTTTGCACTCTGACTGTGTAAGCCCTGTGCAACGGTGCGTTCAGAGTAGGCGAGGAGGTGGCAGGTGCAGTGGGGCTGGTGGTGCTCATTTGCTGCGTGACTGCCTCTCGTGGGGGGCTTGTCCTGAGGTTTACACGTGCTTCATTTTTGACTCCTTATTGTCAGAGGGGTTTCAGGAATCCCGTGAGTTCAGCAGAAATGTAGTATAGACAGGGCCTCAGATGATCCCCCTGTGCCCAGGTCCTTTGGAAGGGGGTGGGGTCTCTGGGAATGATTTCCCAGGTTAACGAAATGGGGCAGGAAGGAAAGTAGAAAGCAAGGGGGTCTACGTGAGCAATTCCAAAACAAGAAGATCAGGCACCGAAAAGGCAGGGCTTTCTTCTTCACCCTGGAAGTATCCTCAGGTCAAACAGGGAAGTTTGAATCAAAAAGTGTTACGATATCCCTCTTATCCCTCAACAAGTACGATAGAATGCTTTGTCCACGGCAGGTGTCTGATAGATATAAGTTAAATGAATCCACCTAATACTGGAGTGCATCTTTGAAACTCTCCTCTAACTTCCCATGTATGTGCTGAGGATGGTACCTCATCCCATGTCCTAAGCCTTGGGTTTTTCAAGAAAAACGTTGATGGAATAAATAGTGTTGAGGTTTTTGGGTAATGATTTCACCTTCCTCTTGGGTCCTCATTGCTTCGCCTTTGGTCATTGGAAGAACTGCGTGTTCCAAGTGGCCATCCACATCACACAGGTGGCTGGGGCAGTTCTGGGAGAGAGTACAGAGTGTGAACTGCCCTGCTCAGTTAGAGGGGGGAAGGGAGGGAGAGGCGGAGGGACAGGTTGGGGGCTGGTTGTTTTCCCTGGCTGCAGCCGGCCCGCGCCAAGTGGTCATCCTCATTAACATTGAATTTCAATTTTTCTTTTATTGTAAGTGCAAGACCTTCTGGTCACAAGTCATACATGTGCACTGTGGTTCATCCTGGTTCTGGAAAGTGAACATGATCACACCTCTGGAGTTTCTCTTCTTGGTGCGTCTCATTGTGAGCTCGCCAGGGGCTCCAGGAGTCTAAGACTCCTCTGGGCAGGCCGGGCCTGTCTGCTTTCCTTCAAAGCTCATTTGTATTTTTATGTAGTGATGCCAAACAGGGAAAATGGAAAATAGGAAAGAAGGGGAACTGGCTCAGAAGCTTGACAATCTAGGTAGAATCATAAATATACATTCAAGGAAATAAAATACCGGAAGTACAAGCAGTCCTTTATATCTTGGTGTTTTTTTTTCCGCTGGCATTTCATGTCCCTCCTTGGAGCTTACGATCGGTGCAGTTACTTACACTTATGTTAAAGGAAGCTGTGTGTAAATAATTTCATTTCTTAATAAATTAAATAACCCTATATTATCTGGCATAGATAAAATTGTTCCAGGCTAAACCCCTGAAATACATACATCACATCTGGATGTGCCCATAAAGTAAAGACACTTTGCCCCAGGGCTGTGGTTTGGCAAGTCTTTGTTGGGCATGGTAAGGGAGGGGTAAGGCATTCTTTAATTTGGGTGGGCAGGAGTGTCTTGAAATCCCCACCAAGGCCTCCTGTTTGGTGGACTGCTGCTGTGCACTTGTAAAGCCCTGCTTGAAATTCATCAGGAGAGCGCTGGAGTTTTCAAAGGCTTAGCACAACAATGGCTGTTGACCATGAATGTTCTCTCTGGATCTCCTTACTTTTAATGCCTTTCTTCCCCTTCTTATCTTGTAAATACAATGAGGCTGATGCTCTAAATAAAAGAAGGCTGTAGGAGTGTGTTCACGTCTAAAATAGAACTATTTGTAATTGGTGTGATTAGTCTAATTCTTTATTGTATGGAAGTGTTGTGAAATTTCTTACGAGGAAACTTTAATGCCCCATTTTTCCTTTGTGCTAATATCTTTATTCAAGAAGATTCTACATTTTAATAGATTTCTCTAGAAATTGACTTTGTGATGTATGCACATTCTGTGAAAGATATTAACTTCGAGTTTTAAGAATTAATTTAAAGTTCCTGGCAATGCAAAAATAAGTAAGTGTATAAATAAACCAGAACTCCACAGGATCCCTAATGTTTCACAGTCTGTTATCTTTCATTGCTTAGAAAAAGAGCTATTTCAAATCTACCACTGCTCCCTACACAGCATGAAACATTTAGTAGTAAATATTTCATCCACAGGTGGATTTTGGATTAAATCACAGTGGGTTGTGGTTTTGTTTGTTTGTTTGTTTTAAGACTGTGGCTTTTCCCCACTGCTTTTTTCCCTCTGAAAAAGTGCGGCATGCATTCAGAGTTCCTCTGCCACTTCCTTCCCCAGACCATGACTTATGTTCTCATACCGGGAAAATCCCACGTTCCATTTTCTGACGTTATACATTTTCCCTTTAATCTTTTCCAAACCCCCATCATCACTAATGGTGTATCTTGTTGTCTGCCACTAAAATTTAAGAATATGTAATAAATTAAGGATGGTTCTGCATTGCCTTTTATCTGACTAGCATCTGTGGGTGTCAGCTGCCAACAAGTAGCTCGGGTGTCTGGGCCGCTCCTGAACGCTCACAAGCTGACACACTGTCTTCTGATAAAAGGTACCTTCAAATATGCATGCGACTTTCAATATAACTTTTGTATGCTTGAACACTTCCTGTAAGAGAATCGCTCGACCTAATAAAATGACTTGGCTGGGACTTTGGATATAAATATTGCTAGAAATTATAGAGCAAGCATAAATACTTCACTCTGAGCTCTGCCGAGCATTTTCAGGATGTTTCTGACCACAATTGTGAAACCTAAGCTTATCCCAGAGGAAGGGCATGGGAGCGGGGAGGACAGAGTTAGTCATGCAGGATCACCAGTCCTCCCAGGGAGACTACAAAGGAATAGCTACCCCCAACATGGTTTCAGTGGTGATAAAGGAAAGGTTTTGTTCTTTTAGTTCTTACCTAATCAGTTACCCTTGTTTTGATGATCTGTGTACAGCCCTCATCTAAAAATCTACATGTCTGAGTTCAGACATACCTTGTTAAGACTGTCATGTTCAAACAGAACACATATTATGTTCTCCAGAGAGACAGTATGTCCATGTGAGTGATAAGAACTGAAATCAAAGCATTGCCAGTTTTATATTTTAATGGAATATTTTGTCCTCCTAATTCTGTTCAAGGTGCTAAAAAAAGTGTGTCTCTAAGCTGACATTTCTAATGAGTGAAGTATTTATTTTATTGCTCTAAAGCTACCATTGTAGAGAAAGGTTAGTATGTGGTGGTGGTGATGGTGGTGATGGTGGTGGTGATGGTGGTCGTGGTGGTGGTGATGTTGGTGGTGATGGTGGTGGTGATGATGGTGGTGGTGGTGATGATGGTGGTGGTGGTGATGGTGGCGGTGGTGATGGTGGTGGTGATGATGGCGGTGGTGGTGGTGGTGGTGATGGTGGTGGTGGTGATGATGGTGGTGGTGGTGATGGTGGTGGTGGTGGTGATGATTGTGGTGGTAGTGATGGTGATTGTGGTGGTGGTGGTGATGATGGTGGTGATGATTGTGGTGGTAGTGATGGTGATTGTGGTGGTGGTGATGGTGGTAATGGTGATGGTGGTGGTGGTGGTGGTGATTTTGGTGGTGATGGCGGTGGTAGTGGTGGTGATGGTGGTGGTGGTGATGGTGGTGGTGGTGGTGATGTTGGTGGTGGTGATGGTGGCAGTGGTGGCGGTGGTGGTGGTGGTGATGGTGATGGTGTTGGTGGTGTTGGTGGTGATGATGGTGGGGTGGTGGTGAAGGCTGAACCTGAGACATGTTCTGCTGAACGCTGAAGTCCTTCAGGGTCAAGAGATGACTTTCCCCTTACACACATTCCTTTTATTTTGTACAACACAAAGCTCATGAAGAGAAAAGAACATCATATATTATTTTCTTAATGCAGTTTTGCGTTTGCTATTTTATTCCACAGCTTTTAATTTTATAATGAGATCTTGATGACAAGTTTCATATGAACAGTGAGCTGTCATTAATTGATTAGGATCCACTGTGTCAGTTTCTTTGTTCTGTCTTCCTGCTTGTCTGATGGATCAGAAAGTGGGATGGTTAACAAAGGACTCACTAAGGTACTAGAGGGGTGTGTTCCAGACTAAATGGTGTGAATGCTAACTTTACAGTGCTGATAAGGTGTTCTTTTTAATCATCATTTTCCAATGTGTCTCTGGTAGTATGATCCTTCCCTCTCCTGTTCCCTCTGTCTGCAAAACAGAGCTTAATAAACAGAAGAACACATATGACCGCTTGCTTTGTCCTGATCTTAATTCCCTAGTTTTAAACAAATCCCTCACTGCTGGCTCCTCATCTCTCCCACCACATGCTGAGATATACTCGGGGTGCTATAAATCATTCGGAATTAGAAGCTGTGCTCTGCATCTGACTTACTGGCTCATATACGCCCACGTCCACCGCAACTGGCAAACGGTGGTGGTTTATTTTGGGGCTGGTATAAGAGGCTGTGTCCGAAGGCTGTGTGTCAGATAGGGGCTGAGATTGTCATGTAATGTGGCCTCAACTCTTGTCTCCTTGCCCAGACTGCACTCTCGAAGCTCAGCCCAAATATGTTAGAGGTGGGAAGCGTTATGGACGAAGGTCCTTACCCGAGTTTCAAGGATCCGTGGAGGAATTTGCAGAGGTGACAGTGATTGAGCCACTCGATGAAGAAGCAAGGCCTTCACACATCCCAGCCAGCGACCGCGGTGAGGTAAGAAATTGGACAGGCACATCCTTCTGGATCACAGGTGTGGATAGCCATGGATAGCCACATCACAGTGGTGCAGAGACAGGAGAACTGAGGGGTTTATGGCTTTTCTCAGCCATTTTTTTCAACTACTTGCTGATCTTATTACTTGCCTTTTGGATATATGTGACTACTTTTTCTGTTGTTTATACGTTTCATCTGTTTCAACTTTTGGAGAGCTGACCTTTCTGTGCATGCTTTATGTTTATACATTTTTGAATTCAGTTATTTTTATACTATCTGAGGTCTGCCACTTCTAGCTCTTCTTGGGAATATCTCTCTCCTCCACAGCACTGTTATTTTTAGTTACGTAAAAAGCTAACCAGCTCCTTCCCCGCAGACTATAAGACAGCCGCCGTGACAGGTAAGAAATGAAGGCAGTGTGGTTAGGCATTTCAAGAGCCAGCATCTTGTCTTCTGTGGTGGGACGAAGCAGCTCTGCAACTTCATCCTTGTCCCAGTGCCCGGCAGTTACCAGGGTTCTTAGTGGTTCTGTCCCACCTGGCATGTCTGGCTCCCTAGCAGTCAGAGATTACCCTGCCTCCTTCATCTCCCTTCTTTCCATTTGACACGGTGCTATAATCTACCAATTAAGGAGAAACAGTGACATTTTCTTGTTTCTTTACGGCTCATTTACCAGCATACCATTTATAGAACATGATTGAAGGTGCCATGCTGAGCAAGCTCTAAATATTTCTTGTAAATCCCAGCTTAGACTGGGGATGCAGATACTTCAGATGCTCATATAAGCTGGGAAGAAGACAAAGTGCCTCAAGTTTCTTAAAGTAGTCTGTAGATCGTAGGTTGATGGGGGGGAATGAGTGTTTGTTGCTGTCTCAAGTCCATGTTCAGCTTGCTGAAATCTACAAGAAGCTTGCTCCAGTAACGTCCCCAGCAGTCAGACATCTGGCATCTTCACAAACCCAAAGATACCTACAAACCCCACAAACTCAAAGGTAACTGGAAAGGGCTCAAGTATTGAGCAAAAATGAAAACAACCACAAGTACTGCGATTTAGAAGACACGTGACTGGTCTGCTGATCAGATCACCTTTATTTTTAAAATCCAGTGATACCCATCCTCACAATAGAAGTAAAGGAGCACTGGCAGAAATGTGAGTGAGAAGAGAGGAAGAAAAGCAGCTAGAGGGGAGAAGGGAGACAGAAACCACAAAAATGGTGTGAGTAGTGCGGGTGAGAAGTGACAGAAAGACCATGAGAAGCAAAAAGGAAAACATTGCCTAGAACATCACAGCACTGGGGACCAATGGGTCTGGGGCAGAGGCTACTTCCCATCTTGGTTCAGTCGGTTTGAGACCCTTTCTTGGGTCCCTTTGAGAATTTAGGTAGGGCCCTTTCCCCAGAAAACACATAGACTCACATGCACAAAAGTGTTATATGTACTATTTCAGGGAGGCAAGTAATTTGCATACTTCAGTTATTGCAGTGTTCATAATATCTTGCTATCAGGAAGGGTATCATTTTATAACATTAAATCTGTTTCATAACCCTAAAGAGTGTGGAATGTATCTGAGACATTTCTCTGTGAAAAAAATGGTTAAAATAGGTCTCAACACTTTACGGGGGAAGCTTTTCTTATACAGAAAACACCTTTAAGTCTAGTATCTCCTTTCTCCAACTCTTTTCAGTACCTGAGGCACTGTTACTTGGTGCTCACAAATTAAATGGTTGCTTGTTTTTTTGAGAAGAGAGTTTCTAGTTACCACCTGGGGATACTCAGAAATCTTCTTGGGCAGAGCTGATTTTGTTGCTGGCAGGATATTTCTTATATCCTTATTTAATCTTATTTACTGATTTCCAGGGAGATGTACTGTTTAAAAAGTGAGGCTTTGGTTTTATGTGTAAATAAAATGAAGGGTTGAGGCCTGAGTCTGGGCAAAATCTTGCTGCTTTTGTCTTAGTGAGAGGGTATGTTGGGAGAATCATTTCACCCCCAATGAACTTCAGCTTCCCTAACTCCTCCAGAAACCTCTTAGGTGTGACCTTTTTTTTTTTTTTTTTTTTGCGGTACGCCGGCCTCTCACTGTTGTGGCCTCTCCCGTTGCGGAGCACGGGCTCCGGACGCGCAGGCTCAGCGGCCATGGCTCACGGGCCCAGCCGCTCCGCGGCACGTGGGATCCCCCCGGACCGGGGCACGAACCCATGTCCCCTGCATCGGCAGGCGGACTCTCAACCACTGCGCCACCAGGGAAGCCCAAGTGTGACCTTTTGACACTATCCACAGAAGCTTTAATGTAGCGACCCACCATCAATAGAGTGCTGTAGAGAGTCATTTATCTCTGTGTCTGCTCTCCCCAAGGACTCTACTGACTTGACTTTGAGAGTCTGTTATATCCCAACCAGAAAGCCTCTAGTAGAATCACATAACACATTTTTACCTCCCCCCCTTTTTTTAATTGCTGAAAGTGGACTCAAACCAAAGTTCATCCAGCTGCTTTCTTGCCTAAAAATGAAGTGTTTTGCTAGCTGAATGGAGCCTGTCAGTTTTCAAGTTGATTCATCATTTTACAAAGTTAATAGAACCATGTGTGATGTTTTTGATGTTCCTCTGGGCAGTAAGAAGGGCCAGCCCCAGCTTCATGCAGTAACCATGGCCATGGGTCACATGCGCTGCCCTCACGGGCTGTGGCATAGTTTCTTCAGCGTCGGTCTTGTTGCATCCTGTTGTGTCAAGATAGCGCTCCTGTTTCCTGGCCAGTTTCTGCAGTAGCCTCAGCGGTTGAGGGCCACTCAGTTGGCCAACACAGTTCACGCTCTGGGCAGCATGGCCTTGCCGTAGAAACCCTCCTCCCTTCTACAGAAGCTGCCTGGGGCTCAGCGGAGTGCCAGGTCATCTTCCCTATTCTAGAGTGGCCCTCAGGTGGGGAAGATGAGGAGAGCAAGATTCTCAATGAACTGTGGGATTTATTTGTTCTTAACTTACAAGGAGTTCAGAACCTGTCAGGAGTTCTTTATTGAACTTCTGGCTTTTTTTCTCCCTTTTGGTTGCTTCAGGCCCATTTGTCTCCTGCCCGTGGGTGTTAAGAATTTCTTCCTTGGGCTTCCCTGGTGGCGCAGTGGTTGAGAGTCCGCCTGCCGATGCAGGGGACACGGGTTCGTGCCCCGGTCCGGGAAGATCCCACGTACCGCGGAGCGGCTGGGCCCGTGAGCCGTGGCCGCTGAGCCTGCGCTCCGCAACGGGAGAGGCCGCAACAGTGAGAGGCCCGCGTACCGCAAAAAAAAGAATTTCTTCCTTGGGTGTGTTTGTGATCAGGGACTCATACCTCATCTCAGTGCTGCTGGGCAGTATTGAAGGTGGGAGGGGGCTGGGTCTCCCATGACATGAATATTTCATGAGGAGTAGTGAGATGGGGAGCTGGAGACAAGCCTTCTTGGTTTGATTGTGGGTTTCTTTTGACTCCTGGGTCCTGGCTTAGGGGTTCCTAGCTTGCCCTGAGACTGCAGTTTCTCCTGTCCTCAGACAGGCCTCATTTTTCCTGAAGACCAAAGAACCTGAATCTGTTGTCAGAAGGTCTGTGGAGAAGTCTGGCTGTTGCTACCCAACAGGAGACTAATTTCAGCCCTAAGATGAATCAAGTAATTATCTCATGTATCTGAGGACTTGGGAGGGGTGCAGTGCAATGGAATGGTGTCACAAGCCACCTATACAAGCTGTCCTCAGGGTGGCTCGCTTCCTTCTAGGAACTCATCCTGTAGGGATATGTGAGCAGACAGTCATCTGAAGGGATAAAAGAGTAATCCCTTCCCTGCTTCCCTCTGGGGTTGTTCAAGAGTTGGGGAATTGCTAAGAGTGGACATTTCATTCCTAGGCTCCTGGACTAGTGGTTCACGATGTTCTTTATGCATCCTTGTTTGGAAGGCCTTCTCCCACATGTACAACAAATTTTTATTTATTTATTTTATTTTGGGCTGTGTTGGGCCTTCGTTGCTGTGCACGGGCTTCCTCTAGTTGTGGCGAGCAGGGGCTACTCTTCGTTGCGGTGCATGGGCTTCTCATTGCGGTGGCTTCTCTTGTTGCAGAGCATGGGCTCTAGGCTCCCGGGCTTCAGTAGTTGTGGCACGTGGGCTCAGTAGTTGTGGCTCGCGAGCTCTAGAGCGCAGGCTCAGTAGTTGTGGCACATGGGCTTAGTTGCTCCGCGGCATGTGGGATCTTCCCGGACCAGGGCTCGAACCCATGTCCCTGCATTGTCAGGCAGATTCTTAACCACTGTGCCGCCAGGGAAGCCCATGTACAATAAATTTATAGGTAATTCTCAGTAGTCATGATTCTCTGTAGTCTACTTGTAACTCCACCATTTCTGTCTCATCCAAGAAAACAGAAATGCAGGCAAGTAAGAGTGATGCTATTGTAGAGATTGCTTTCAAGCACCTAAATTTTTAACGTAAGTTCCACGTGAGTATCCAGTCTTCTTTAGTTACAGCAGTTTGGAACTCCCCCCATGACCATTCATGGTGCACCATTGTGATGGCTTGGGTGAGAACCCATGTTGTGACTGTGGGATCGCAAGTGCTTCACCCTTTGGCCTCATCCGCTGAATAGAATATATAAGTCTTAACCTTGTTAGGTGGTTGTGTTCGACTTTTGTTTCAGTCTGCGTGTTAAAGCCCTAACATAAATTGTAAACATTTTAATCATCTCCACCCTCCCCTCCCCCCGTCTTTATTCAGTCAGTTTCTTTCCTGATGAACCAGAAAATATCCAACATAACTATTAAGTGTGTCTCCCCTACCAAGTTTACTTTACAAGGCCATAAAGCCTTTGTACAGGGAAAGACCACTGTAATCTTGCTAAATTTTCAGCACTAATATGTGTATTTCAGAATTTCATTTAGAAACCCCGAAGCAAAATGTGCTGGTTCGCAAGTGACAGGTGGGTTCCACTGTCTGGCTGAAATGTGCATTCACCTTCCAATTTACTGTGTTTACCTGGCAAGTGGATCCCTTGGGAGTCTGACCTCTCATCTGGGGTGGTATTGAAAGGAAAGTGGTGATTTTTCTTTGTGGGATCATTTTCACTCAAGGCAATTCAGTTAGACATTCTATTCTGGATTAATCCAGACTAACAAAGGGCACATTCTGGAGTTTTTAGACTCTGAAGAGTATATATTCCCACCCCCCATATATGCAGTGGCTACTGAACTGACCTTGAATTTTATAAGGGTTTCTTCTAAGGGTAGCTGGAAGTTGGGGACAAAAACAAAACTAAGTCTTGGTTTTATTCTGTATTCCTCAGACGTGGTAGGAAAGGTTGACAATGAATACAATTGGGGCAGGGCCACTTTGCTTTCTGCCCTTGTTCAAAACAGGGGACACCTTGTTAACTGTTTTCCTCCACAGGGAATAAATTGGGTCTAGTAAGATTCTTATCAAGAGCCAGAGGCTTTAAACAATGATTTCTTCAACTGTAGACAATAGTAGTGTAAGCCAAAACCATGCAGTTTAAGTGAGGACCTGAGAGAAAAGTTAAAGCCAATTGCTTCATTCAGCAGAGAATGGACAAGCAAACCAAGCCCTTGTGTCGGACTGTGAGGGTAGGAGGATGAGTGGTCGTTATTTAAAAACAAAAACACAAACACAAAGAACCCCCAAACTGATTTTACTGCCCTCCATAAAATCAATCTTCTTCCAGAAGTGCGAAACTGACTTGTGTCCCCCTTATTTCCATTTTCATATATGCATAACTTTGCGGTTGAACTTCATAAATTATTCATTTACATTGTATAGAGTAAAGATTTCATTCTGGCGCAAACTTCTTAATGACTGAGAGAAGTTTTTCTAAGAGCTTTTGTAGTTGAAATGCACCTATTTTCCAATTACTCGCCCGTTACATTTTTTTGTTCTAGTCCTTGACAAAGTAAGCAATTTCATTACTGATGCCATTCGTTTCCATCAAATAATATGACATCATCAGGATAGGTTTTTTATTAATGGAATTCCAGTGTTTCCCTTTATATTTCTTGAGTATTATTAGATCATCTCTGGCTATTCTCAGAGATGAAACACTCATTCAAGAAGCAACTATAAATCACTTGAAAGTGATATAAAGAAGCCCGTTCAAAGCTAATAAGATGTTTTCATTCTAACACAGATTCAGCTTTCAGACTTTCAGCCTTTGCTGTTCTGCTAAGTCCTCCTGTCTTGGCCCCACAGGAAGTTCCCTTGGAGTCTAGCCCTCATTCTCACCTCCTTGCAGGTCAACAATTTCTAATATTTATTTTCCAACTAGAAAATAAAATCGACAACACATCAAAAGTTAACAAGTTAATTATAATGATAATAGTAACATTTTCCAACTATACCATTAAGTATTTTTCAAATAGGAGAGCAGTATTCACTATCTGTTGAGAGCAACTCTGATAAGCAGGATACCACAAGCAGATGTATCAAAGAATCCCTTTCCTTTAAGGACTTTAAAATCCAGTGGACTTTAAAATCCAGTGAAGCAAAACCAGTCCCCAACCTTGGTAGAAGAGGCTTAAGGCTCAGATTTCTTGAAATTCAGCATTTCTTCACACTGGCAGTACTGAAGGCTGTTTGGCACCGTAGCGGGACTCATCTAAATGTGTGTGCATTTAAAAGTCATACATTGATTCTTGTTATCCCCAACACTTACTTGTAGCTTTTAACTGCTTTTAAAGATAAAGGAACTGATTTGCATTCTAGTCATGACAGCCCTGCAACTGAGCAGCTTGTCCCTGGGTTCAGAATAGAGAGATTGGGAGCGGGGCTGTCAGGCCCCCTTTCATCGCCCCTTTGCCTTCCTTCACATGCGGGAGAGGTGGAGATGAAGTCCTAAGAAGCGTGTCGCTGCAGAAACAGTAGCCAGCCTTGCTGGGTGCACTTAGCTTCCCTGCCCAGAGCACGGGCTTTATCGGTATTTAGGATTGTTAGTTAAATATGAGATAGATGCTGTGTTTTTAAAAGTCCTAAGGTTTCCATCATAAGTATCTCCTAAACGGATCCTGTTTTTCTGCAGAGACTTCCTGTGCTTACTTACTGTGCTCTTGTAAAATGGACACCATGGCTCAGTGTGCTGGGGGAGCTTTGTTGCTTTAATAAATTTCTCTTCTCTCTGGGCTTGCAAGACTTTCCCTTTTACAAAAAAAAAAAATCTGCTTAAGGCTGCTGAGATCAGTTCAGCAACCTCTGCTGGGAAAGAATAGCCCCGTGTGCGCCCCCCGTAATCGCTTTAATTAGCCGAACATTCTGAGGGGCACAAAGGTCTGCGCCGGAGCAGATGGCTGGTGGGTCTGCGGCTGGGCTCTTGTGGGAAGGGGCTGCACCAGACCCGCAGTCTGCAGATGCTGGCCCAGCCTCGGGGCTGGAAGCCCCGGGATCCAAGAGGCTCGGGCCATCTGTTCCGCCGTCCAGCGAAGCAGGTGTCCCTCCAAAGAAAGCATTCCTGAAAGCAGTGCAGCCCACAGGTGCAGGGCACCCTCGTCCAGCTGTAGGACAGCCCGAGAGTTGACCACAGTGGCCAGCGTGACTGAGACACGCAGCCCACGGCGGTGGTGTGTGGGACTCCCTTTGTCAGCCTACCTGGCGGTGCTGGGCACTTCTTTCTGCAGCAGCCTTTTTAGGACCGGGCAACCTCTGACCGTCTCCCCTCTGTCCGCTCTCACGGGGCCTGTTGGCCAGCACACATAGCATGGTGGGCCCTGACAGATGTGGCCACCCAGGGGACACTGTCCACAGCGCGGAGGGCCCCAGGGGAGGCCCTGCTCCTACGTTGAATCAAAAGTTGATTGCTTCATCAGAACTAACACACTCAAAGCTGGAGTTTCTACAGAGTTTATTCTGGGTTTGTTCTTAAAGCTGACACTGGTCTGTCTGCTGTTTCTTTCCTCTGCCCTTGTCCTAGTGTTGAACACCCAGGTAGTAGGAATAGTAATTATAAAATTTATTTACTTAACAGACAGCACTTAATTCGCAGCAGGCACTGTTTCAAGTGCTTTCCAAATACTAGCACCCTCGTAGGTAAGTATTATTCACTTACCCCTGAGGAAACTGAGGCACACAGGGATTAAGTAACTTGCCCAAGCTTGCACAGCCAGTAAGTGAAGAGTCCAGCTCTGGAGTCTAAACCCTTAACCACTTCATTGCTCTGGCTGAAATAATAACAAGAGCTAACATTTCCTAAGAGCCAGGCATATGCCTCCGTGTCCCTATCAGGCGGGTCACTCCCACTTTGCAGATGAAGTAAGGTATCGAGGGGTCACACAAAGTGGCAGGGCCAGACTTAACCCCGGCAATCTCCCCCGGCTACCATTTTGCCTCCAGAGTCAGGAATTGCTGAATGATTTTTAAAAACTTATTCATATCCATTCTTTCTCCAGTGAGAGGCTACATAAGATTTCAAAGGAAGAAGTTGAAAATCCTTTTACTCTCCTTTTATGAATAGTATGGAGAACACATCCCAGCAATTGCCACCCCCTTCCTCTCCCACTTTTCCAGAGATGTTCGTGATCACCCCCCTTCCAGTACTCATGGCTGATCTGTGTCTAGAGGCCACCTGCCAGGCTTTCACTGTGCTGGGTAAACCCTCAGCAATAAAAGACCTTGTTGCAGAGTGATGCCTCCTTTTATTGGTGGTGTTCCAGTAGCCAAATGATCAAATCCGCCCCCTCCCAACCTTCTAACCTGCCTTCCCTTCCCTCTCCCCCTGCTTTTTAATTGGAACTACTGGCCCCAGGCAGTGAGAATGAAAATAAAAGAGCTGTGAGTGAATTGAATCTGCTCCTCCCCACCCCCCACCCCACCGAAAATGCAATTTAATGACAAACATTCAGCCACCCATGTGCTTACCCCTTCTTAAAGGAATAGGCCCTTGGGGGAGACGGGGAAGAAGCATAGCAAAACATCTGGGTGGCAAACTCAATCTCCGGTTGAAGTGGTCTTGGAATGAAAATGTAGCCCTTAGCATAAGCTTGCTTCTCCTTCTAGCAGGGCTGGCCTTAGCTGGATCTAGGCTTCTTACACAGGGCCATGGAGAAATGCTTGGGAAATCGTTACCCTTGGAGATGTTAAAATAAGTTACCCTTACCTTGCCACTACTTGCCCTAAGAGTTCGTGTGAAATCACTTAAACTGCTGTACCTGACGCCATTGGGTTAGGCTGTCTGAAGAATGCCTCTTTGGATGGCTGTGGTCACAGTCCCTAAGGCAGGTCTCAGACGAGTGTCCTTGATCTTCCCACACTCTGCTAAGTTTAGGAGGCATTGGCACAGAGCAGCTTTCACCCTCCTGAAAGTGCCTGGACCTCCCACCAAGCATGGTCTCTCCATCACAGGTCACAGTACAGGAGGACGTGGCTGACTAGCAGAGTGGTACATACCAAGGGGACAGAAGTTTCCCTTTGTCCCCACCCCCAGGTCACAGGGAATTCATTTAGTGAGAATTCAGGGGCAGGTGGGCAAAAGAAATAGTGAAGTTGTACCTATTTGTATGGTATAAACAACATTTATAACAGTAAAGGAAATAAAATGGTTTCCCATATTCCCTCAACCAAGTATGTATGTATGTATGTATGTATGTATGTATGTATGTATGTATGTATGTATTTATTTATTTATTTATTTATTTATTTATTTATTGTCTCTGTTTCTTCCAGTCTTTGTCTAATTGTATAAATATTTTTTTCCAGTGGTAATCATAGTGTTGATGACATTTTTGTTGTGGTCTTTCATTTAACTTTCCATGCTCCTACATGGTATTATAATTATACTTTTATCGACTACATTATGATGTATCATTATACTTTAGGCCCCATTGTTGAATATTTAAATTGTTTTCAGTACTGTACTTTTACAAAAAGTGCTAAATGTACATATTTACATATATACTTTTTTTCTTTCTTTGATTTTATTGCCACCAGAAATCATATGAAACTGGATCAAAGAGCATGAACATTTTCATGACTTTTGATACATAAAGCCATTTTCTTTACTAAAAGGGTAATATCCATTTACATTGTTACCAGTAACATAAACAGGCCTATTTTAAATCATAACCTTGTTGGTAATAGGAGTTATATTCTTAAATACTTTGCTAATTTAATGGGAACAAAAAGATTCCTTGGTTTTAATTTATACTTCTTTGATTGCTATTGAAATGAACCTTTCCCCATATCTGTTTAATTGTGTTGCCTCTTATGTGAATTGTCTGTCTGTATTCTTTGCATATCTGCTGGATACTTGGCACTTCTCTTACAAATTTATATAAATAACTGGTACTCCCCAGCGTCACTCAAATTAATGCTTTAAGTTTGAACATGGTAATGAAAAAAACCTGCAAATATAAACTTAATATATACTACATAAACATGTGTCCAAGAAAAATAATATCAAAATTTATAGTGCTTATTAGGTGCCAGGCACAATTCTAAACATTTTACCCAGCTCTGTGAAATATGTACTGCTTTATTCCCATTTTATAGATGGAGAAGCTGAGGCAAAAGAGGTTAAGAAACTTATCCAAGCTTAACCCAGTAAGTAAGCCAGGATTCAGAGCCAGGCAGTCTGGCTTCCACCCTCGATTTCTTACTAGTTAGAGGTGAGAATCAGGGCAAGAGGGCATCCGGGAAGAGTGGATCAGATGAGGCACCCAGTTGCATAAACTCATGAGATGTTGGAAACAGTATATTGGAGCCTCTTGCTCCTTTGAACTAATTAATTGCTCACTAGTTTCAAATGAATCAAGAAGTAAGTGAGCAAATATAAGAAATAAACTTTTCTGTAGCAATATAACCTTGTTGCTTTCTTACCAAGGATTTTTTGAAGGTATGTGTTTGCATTTTTCCAGCTGTGTATCCCAGCAGGGGCTTGTCCAGTGATGCATATTCTCCTGCCATTTCTCATGTCAGCTTGTGCTGTTAAAAATCATCCCCTACTAGTAATTTGGTAGGTTTTATCTTGATGGTTCTTAGATGATAGAAACCTATTTTTTTTGTTTTCTTTAAAACTTTATTATTTTTTTTTAATTGAAGCATAGTTGACCTACAATGCTGTGCTGATCTCTGCTGTACAGCAAAGTGACTCAGTTATACACATACATTCTTTTTTTAACATTCTTTTCCATTATGGTTTATCACAGGATATTAAATATAGTTCCCTGTGTTATACAGTAGGACCTTGTTGTTTATCCATCCTATATATAATAATTTACATCTGCTAATCCCAAACTCCCAATCCTTCCCTCCCCCTTTTTTATGGCCGAGTAGTATTCCATTGTATATATGTACCACATCTTCTTTATCCATTCATCTGTCAATGGACATTTTGGTTGTTTTCATGTTTTGGCTATTGTGAATAGTGCTGCTATGAACATAAGGGTGCATGTACCTTTTTGAATTATAGTTTTGTCTGGGTATATGCCCAGGAGTGGGATTGCTGGATCATATAGTAATTCTATTTTTAGTTTTCTGAGGAACCTCCACACTGTTTTCCATAGTGGCTGCACCAGCTTACATTCCCACCAATAGTGTAGGAGTGTTCTCTTTTCTCCACACTCTCTCTAGCATTTGTTATGTGTAGACTTTTTAATGATGGCCATTCTGACTGGTGTGAGGTGGTCATTGTAGTTTTGATTTCCATTTCTCTAATAATTAGTGATGGTGTGCATCTTTTCATGTGTCTACTGGCCATCTGCATGTCTTCTTTGGAGAAATGTCTATTAAGGTCTTCAGCCCATTTTTCAATTGAGTTGTTTTTTGGTTGTTGAGTTGTATGAGCTGTTTGTATATCTTGGAGATTAAGCCCTTGTCTGTTGCATCATTTGCAAATATTTTCTCTCATTCCATAGGTTGTCTTTTCATTTTTGTTTTTGTTTTCGTTGTTGTTTTTATGGTTTCCTTTGCTGTGCAAAAGCCTGTACGTTTGATTAGGTCCCATTTGTTTATTTTTGTTTTCATTTCTATTGCCCTGGGAGACTGACCTAAGAAAACATTGGTACAATTTATGTCAGAGAATATTTTGCCTATGCTCTCTTCTAGGAGTTTTATGGTGTCATGTTTTATGTTTAACTCTTTAAGCCATTTTCAGTTTATTTTTGTGGATGGTTTGAGGGTGTGTTCTAATTTCATTGATTTACATGTAGCTGTCCAACTTTCCCAACACCACTATTTTATTTGTGTTAGGTGGACTGACCGAATGGATTTCATTTTAGGGTGTTTCCAACTTATATATTGAATACTGAATTTTCACCATTTTGGGTGCCAAAGTAGTACGAGCATTTCAATCATTTGCTTTGTTGGGTGAGGAAATAAATGTGGAGGGACAGACAGGATGCTTTTATTAGTGGGGATTTATTGACTTAAACTTTAAAAATAAAAACAGGAGGGGACCTTCAAGATGGTGGAGGAGTAAGACGTGGAGATCACCTTCCTTCCCACAAATACATCATAAATACATCTACACATGGAACAACTCCTACAGAACACCTACTGAATGCTGGCAGAAGACCTCAGACTTCCCCAAAGGCAGGAAACTCCCCACATACCTGGCCAAGTGGCTGACAGAGTCTTGGTGCTCCGGCTGGGTGTCAGGCCTGAGCCTCTGAGGTGGGAGAGCCGAGTTCAGGACATTGGTCCACCAGAGGCCTCCCAGCCCCATGTAATACCAAACAGCAAAAGCTCTCCCAGAGATCTCCATCTCAACGCTAAGACCCAGCTCCACACAACAACCAGCAAGCTCCAGTGCTGGACACCCTATGCCAAACAATAGCAAGACAGGAACACAACCCAGCCCATTAGCAGAGAGGCTGCCTAAAATCATAATAAATTCACAGATCCCCCAAAACACACCACCGGAGGCAGTCCTGCCCACCAGAAATACAAGATCCAGTCTCATCCACCAGAACACAGGCATCAGTTCCCTCCACCAGAAAGCCTACACAACACACTGAACCAGCCTTACCCACTGGGGGCAGACACCAAAAACAACAGGAACTACGAACCTGCAGCCTGTGAAAAGGACACCCCAAACACAGGAAGTTAAGCAAAATGAGAAGACAGAGAAATACACACCAGATGAAGGAGCAGGGTAAGAACCCACCAGACCAAACAAATGAAGAGGAAATAGGTAGCCTACCTGAAAAAGAATTCAGAATAATGATAGTAAAGATGATCCAAAATCTTGGAAATGGAATGGAAAAAATACAAGAAACGTTTAACAAGGACCTAGAAAAACTAAAGAGCAAACAAACAATGATGAACAACACAATAAATGAAATTTAAAATTCTCTGGGAGGAATCAATAGCAGAATAACTGAGGCAAAAGAATGGATAAGTGACCTAGAAGATAAAATAGTGGAAATAACTACCACAGAGCAGAATAAAGAAAAAAGAATGAAAACAATTGAGGACAGTCTCAGAGACCTCTGGGACAACATTAAACGCATCAACATTCAAATTATAGGGGTCCCAGAAGAAGAAGAGAAAAGAAAAGGGACTGAGAAAATATTTGAAGAGATTATAGTTGAAAACTTCCCTAATATGGGAAAGGAAATAGACAATCAAGTCCAGGAAGCACAGAGAGTCCCATACAGGATAAATCTAAGGAGAAATACACCAAGACACATATTAATCAAACTATCAAAAATTAAATACAAAGGAAAAATATTAAAAGCAGCAAGGGAAAAGCAACAAATAACATACAAAGGAATCCTCATAAGGTTAACAACTGATCTTTCAGCAGAAACTGCAAGCCAGAAAGGAGTGGCAGGACATACTTAAAGTGATGAAAGGGAAGAATCTACAACCAAGATTACTCTACCCAGCAAGGATCTCATTCAGATTCAACGGAGAAATTAAAACCTTTACAGACAAGCAAAAGCTAAGAGAACTCAGCACCATGAAACCAGCTTTAGAACAAATGCTAAAGGAACTTCTCTAGGCAGGAAACACAAGAGAAGGAAAAGACCTACAATAACAAACCCAAAACAATTAAGAAAATGGTAATAGGAACATACATATGAATAACTACCTTGAATGTAAATGGATAAATGCTCCAACCAAAAGACATAGACTGGCTGAATGGATACAAAAACAAGACCCGTATATATGCTGTCTACAAGAAATCCACTTCAGACCTAGGGACACATACAGACTGAAAGTGAGGGGATGGAAAAAGATATCCCATGTAAATGGGAATCAAGAGAAAGCTGGAGTAGCAATTCTCATATCAGACATAATAGACTTTAAAATAAAGACTATTACAGGAGACAAAGGACACTACATAATGAGCAAGGGATCAATCAATCCAAGAAGAAGATATAACAATTGTAAATATTTATGCACCCAACATAGGAGCACCGCAATTTATAAGGCAAATGCTAACAGCCATAAAAGGGGAAATTGACAGGAACACAATCATAGTAGGGGACTTTAACACCCCACTTTCACCATTTCATCCAAATGAAAATAAATAAGGAAACACAAGCTTTAAATGACACATTAAACGAGATGGACTTAATTGATATTTATAGGACATTCCATCGAAAAACAACAGAATACACTTTCTTCTCAAGCGCTCATGGAACATTCTCCAGGATAGATCATATCTTGGGTCACAAATCAAGCCTTGGTAAATTTAAGAAAATTGAAATCGTATGAAGTATCTTTTCCAACCACAACACTGTGAGACTAGATATCAATTACAGGAAAAAAACTGTAAAAAATACAAACACATGGAGGCTAAACAATACACTACTTAATAACCAAGTGATCACTGAAGAAATCAAAGAGGAAATCAAAAAATACCTAGAAACAAATGACAATGGAGACACGACAACCCAAAACCTATGGGATGCAGCAAAAACAGTTCTAAGAGGGAAGTTTATAGCAATACAGTCCTATCTCAAGAAACAAGAAACGTCTCAAATAAATGGCCTGACTTTAAACCTAAAGCAATTAGAGAAAGAAGAACAAAAGAAAACCCAGAGTTACCAGAAGGAAAGAAATCATAAATTTCAGATTAGAAATAAATGAAAAAGAAACGAAAGAACAATAGCAAAGATCAGTAAAACTAAAAGCTAGTTCTTTAAGAAGATAAACAAAATTGATAAACCATTAGCCAGACTCATTAAGAAAAAAAAGGGTGAAGACTCAAACCAATAGAATTAGAAATGAAAAAGGAGAAGTAACACCTGACACTGCAGAAATACAAAGGATCATGAGAGATTACTACAAGCAACTGTATGCCAATAAAATGGACAACCTGGAAGAAATGGACAAATTCTTAGAAAAGCACAACCTTCCG
This sequence comes from Aethalodelphis obliquidens, assembly GCF_003676395.1. Classification (NCBI taxonomy): domain Eukaryota; kingdom Metazoa; phylum Chordata; class Mammalia; order Artiodactyla; family Delphinidae; genus Aethalodelphis; species Aethalodelphis obliquidens. Next base: position 25,398,014 of record NW_020837954.1, on the reverse strand, counting down.
AGACAGAACCAGGAAGAAATAGAAAATATAAACAGACCAATCAGAAGCACTGAAATTGAAACTGTGATAAAAAATCTTCCAACAAACAAAAATCCAGGGTCAGATGGGTTCACAGGCGCATTCTATCAAACATTTAGAGAAGAGCTAAAACCTATCCTTCTAAAACTCGTCCAAAATATAGCAGAGGGAGGAATACTCCCAAACTCATTCTACGAAGCCACCATCACCCTGATACCAAAACCAGACAAAGATGTCACAAAGAAAGAAAACTACAGGCCAGTATCACTGATGAACATAGTTGCAAAAATCCTCAGCAAAATACTAGCAAACAGAATCCAACAGCACATTAAAAGGATCATACACCATGATCAAGTGGGGTTTATCCCAGGAATGCAGGATTCTTCAGTATATGCAAATCAATCAATGTGATACACCATATTAACAAATTGAAGGTGAAAAACAATATAATCATCTCAATAGATGCAGAAAAGCTTTTGACAAAATTCAACACCCATTTATGATAAAAACCCTCCAGAAAGTAGGCATAGAGGGAACTTTCCTCAACATAATAAAGGCCATATATGACAAACCCACAGCCAACATTGTTCTCAGTGGTGAAAAACTGAAACCATTTCCTCTAAGATCAGGAACAAGACAAGGTTGCCCACTCTCACCACTATTATTCAGCATAGTTTTGGAAATTTTAGCCCCAACAATCAGAGAAGAAAAAGAAATAAAAGGAATCCAGATTGGAAAAGAAGAAGTAAAACTGTCACTGTTTGCAGATGACATGATACTGTACATAGAGAATCCTAAAGATGCTACCAGAAAACTACTAGAGCTAATCAATGAGTGTGGTAGAGTTGCAGGATACAAAATTAATGCACAGAAATCTCTTGCATTTCTATACAGTAATGATGAAAAATCTGAAAGAGAAATTAAGGAAACACTCTTATTTACCATTGCAACAAACAGAATAAAATACCTAGGAATAAACCTACCTAAGGAGACAAAAGACCTGTATGCGCAAAACTATAAGACACTGAAGAAAGAAATTAAAGATGATACAAACAGATGGAGAGATATACCGTGTTCTTGGATTGGAAGAATCAACATTGTGAAAATGACTATACTACCCAAAGCAATCTACAGATTCAGTGCAATTCCTATCAAACTACCAATGGCATTTTTCACAGAAGTAGAACAAAAAACTGCACAATTTGTATGGAAACACAGAAGACCCCGAATAGCCAAAGCAATCTTGAGAAAGAAAAACAGAGCTGGAGAAGTCAGACTCCCTGACTTCAGACTATACTACAAAGCTACCGTAATCAAGACAGTATGATACTGGCAAAAAAAAAAAAAGAAATACAGATCAGTGGAACAGGTTAGAAAGCCCAGAGATAAACCTACACACGTATGGTCACCTTATCTTTGATAAAGGAGGCAAGAATATACAATGGAGAAAAGACAGCCTCTTCAATAAGTGGTGCTGGGAAAACTGGACAGCTGCATGTAAAAGAATGATATTAGAACACTCCCTAACACCATACACAAACAGTAAACTCAAAATGGATTACAGACCTAAGTGTAAGGCCAGACACTATTAAACTCTTAAAGGAAAACATAGGCAGAACATTCTTTGATATAAATCACAGCAAGATCCTCCTAGAGAAATGGAAATAAAAACAAAGATAAACAAACGGGACGTAATGAAACTTAAAAGCTTTTGCACAGCAAGGGAAACCATAAACAAGACGAAAAGACAGTCCTCAGAATGGGAGAAAATATTTGCAAATGAAGCAACTGACAAAGCATTAATCTCCAAAATATACAAGCAGCTCATGCAGCTCAATATCAAAAAAACAAACAACCTAATCCGAAAATGGGCAGAAGACCTAAATAGACATTTCTCCAAAGAAGATATACAGAATGCCAACAAACACATGAAAGGATGCTCAATATCACTTATCATTAGAGAAATGCAAATCAAAATTACAATGAGATGTCACCTCACACCAGTCAGAATGGCCATCATCAAAAAATCTACAAACAGTAAATGCTGGAGAGGGTGTGGAGAAAAGGGAACCCTCTTGCACTGTTGGTGGGAATGTAAATTGATACAGCCACTATGGAGAACAGTATGGAGGTTCCTTAAGAAACTAAAAATAAAACTACTATATGACCCAGCAATCCCACTACTGGGCATATACTGTGAGAAAACCATAATCCAAAAAAGTCATGTACCACAATGTTCTTTGCAGCTCTATTTACAATAGCCAGGATATGGAAGCAACCTAAGTGTCCATCGATAGATGAATGGATAAAGAACATGTGGCACATATACACAATGGAATATTACTCACCCATAAAAAGAAATGAAATTGAGTTATTTGTAGTGTGGTGGAAGGACCTAGAGTTTGTCATACAGAATGAAGTGAGTCAGAAAGAGAAAAACAAATACTGTATGCTAACACGTATATATGGAACCTAAAAAATAAATGGTTCTGAAGAACCTAGGGGCAGGGCAGGAATAAAGATGCAGATGTAGAGAATGGAGTTGAGGACACGGGGAGGGGGAAGGGTGAGCTGGCACGAAGTGAGAGAGTAGCATTGACATATATACACTTCCAAATGTAAAACAGATAGCTAGTGGGAAGCAGCCACATAGCACGGGGAGATCAGCTCAGTGCTTTGTGACCACCTAGAGGGGTGGGATAGGGAGGGTGGGAGGGAGACACAAGAGGGAGGAGATATGGGGATATATGTATACGTATAGCTGATTCACTTTGTTATACAGCAGAAACTAACACACCATTGTAAAGCAATTATACTCCAATAAAGATGTTAAAAAATAAAAAAAGTAAAAACAATTGAATTCTGCCCAGAATCAATAGTAAGAAAATCTAGAGTGCTATTTCCTCCATTGCTCCCTCCCCACCCTCACACCTCATATCCATCCATCAGGGTTGAGATATGTCTTTATGGGGAAATGTAGCCTGATATAATTGTAATCACAAACAAGTAAAAAATCACACTGTGCACCAATTCACCTTCCATAGATATACCATGTATATTAGTGACTTTCAGTTGTAATCTGAATGAGTTGTAGTGAGCTAATATATTTTGAATTATAGCCTTTTTAATGTCTCTCTGTGGCAAGAATAATTTATCTCAGTGCTGTCAGTCTGGGGTTTCAGCTTAGTGTGGCAAAGTTTGGTGAACGCTTTGAACTGGTGCTGTCTTCAGTATCTTTCTGAGTGAAATACAGAACTGTGAAATACAGAACTGTGAAGGCACTGAAGGGTCCCGAATCATGTGACTCCCTCAGATGATGATTTCAGAGCCAGAGAGTGATCGGGTCTTGGAGAACAGAATTAGTTCTAAAACGCACTCATCTTCTCTTGCCTCCTCTAGAACTGGAAGACGCAGCGCAGCGAGGAGTATGAAGCAGAAGGTAGGAATTGAGTGTGCGTGGGACCTGCCTGGGAAGGAGGGGCTGCCATTCACAGGGCACTCTCCACATCCCCTTCCTGCATCCCTTGCCTTCTTACTAACCACCTTGCCTGCTGGAGGCCAACTGAGAAATAACCTGAAGAACAACAGCAACAAAAAATTCATTCCCAGTTGAGAGCTCATAGTTTTAAATCCTTGCATTTAGCATCATGCAAGATGTGGCAACTAAGATGTAGAATTTCACTTATGGGTTAATTACTCTCTTACATAGACTTTCACATTAATCTATGAACAGTCCAAAACTAAATAGTTACCTATTAAAATGTATCCCTTGACAGGGCTTCCCTGGTGGCGCAGTGGTTAAGAATCCGCCTGCCAGTGCAGGGGACACGGGTTCGAGCCCTGGTCCGGGAAGATCCCACATGCCGCGGAGCAACTAAGCCCGTGCGCCACGGCTACTGAGCCTGCGCTCTAGAGCCCGTGCTCCGCAACAAGAGAAGCCACTGCAGTGGGGAGCCTGCGCACCACAACCAAGAGTAGACCCCGCTCGCCACAACTAGAGAAAGCCCGCGCGCAGCAACGAAGACCCAACGCAGCCAAAATAAATAAATAAGTTTATGTTTAAAAAAATGTATCCCTTGACAAGTTTCAGATGTATTTAAGATAGATCAAAACACGTTGATCTTCTGGCCAGCAGATGGCAGTGTGGTTCAGCTGACGGAACCTCAGCCCACTTCACAGCCTACCCTGGATTAACTGTACTTAAGTGTAATTACACGTTCTCTAGGTTTCCAACCTGTAAAGACACAGCGGTGATGGGCTTAATGGCTTTGATTAATAGTAGGGGTAGCACTAAATGCTCTTCTCAACTCTCTGAGGTTCTTCCAGGCACACACAATCTTGTCAGTAATTAGCACATGTTTAAGTAATGACTTTACAGAATCTCTAATATGGAAGTAAATTTTAACTAGAAGTGAGAACTTTTAATAGAGGATAAATAAATTTTTATTTTTAAATAAGTAGTTTGATCCTTAAATCTTCAAATAGAACTTATCCTTAATATACCAGTAATTAATAGCTTGCCCTGGCAAACATTTATTCTTTCAAGTTGGAATCCTTATAGGTCAGAATATTCGTATGTGTAAAGATTTGGAAACAGGCTAATCTCGCCTTTTATAATCATGTTATGATATTTATCATGAAATTATTTCCTTCGCAGTAGAAGCAGAGCTTAGACTAGAAAGAAAGTGGAGATAATAAAGTCTGGTAGCTATAGCTGAGGTAGGGCATATAAAGCTCCTTAGAATGGCTCTCAACCAGCCTTCCTTCTGATCACACCAAAGCCTAAGCCTGTGCATATTTTCCTTCGGAATAAAATGAGCCTAGAACCTTGGCATTACTGCACAGGAGATGGTATTTCTTACATAGGTATGGCTGCCAATGAACAAAAAAGTGTCTGTTGGCCCTAGTTGCAGCCTAAGAACCAGTGGTTCCACTTCATTTGAACTTCAGGATCAAATCAAATCAACATCTGTAGTCTCTTTATTATAGCATTTATTTTCAAAAAGCACATTTTTCTTTGAGAATAGGCTCTCAGTTCCTTTAGGGACAACACACTGTATGCTTTTATTTTAGGCCAGTTAAGATTTTGGAACCCAGATGATTTGAATGCCTCACAAAGTGGGCCTTCCCCTCCCCAAGACTGGATAGAAGAGAAACTGCAGGAGGTTTGTGAAGATTTGGGGATCACCCGTGATGGTCACCTAAACCGGAAGAAGCTGATCTCCATCTGTGAGCAGTATGGTTTGCAGAATGTCGATGGAGAGGTAAGCCTTGCATCATATTTTTATTCAGGAATAGTAATCATGATAAAAGCTAAACTGGCCACAGGCTAGGAATAGCCATATTTCGGTTTCCTGCAGCATGTTACAGAGACTCCATTCTCTTTTTTTCCTGGGAAGTCAGCCATGAAGATCCTGTCTCTGAGGACCTCATGTTGTATTGTGGAAAAGAAAAACTGACAATAGCTGACACTTACTGAACCCGTACTGTGTGCCCCTCACTGTGCTAAGCACATTACCCCACATTACTATCAGACACCAGTTCAGTGTAGCGTGATGTCAATCTATGTGTAGATGTGGCATTCACGGAGCAAAATGTGGGAAAGGTGTCGAGGAAGGACGAAGAGGGGAGTTCAGGAGATTTGAGTTGGAATATTTTGAAGGCCAGGCTGATAAGTTTAGTTTGTTGGAGAGAAGATCTCAGTATCACCCCTGGGTTCTTAAGCAGATTAAGTAATAGTACATAGGAAAAACTTACTTAATGAGGGTGGTCTGAACTTCTTTTATGGGGTATAGTGGTGTAAAGAGAGCCTTAGATTAGGAGACCAGCCAGGAGCCATCACAATAATCTGGTCATGAGGAAAGGGAAAAGGGTAGGTTGGTGGTTTTGAAAATGTACAACAGAAGAGTCCTGAAGGAGCCCCCGGAAGACTCTTGCTCGGTAAAATTCTGAACTTCACGTTTTCTAAAAAATTAAGAGGGGTGGCAGGACTGGGTGCGTGAACAGCCATGAAACATAAGAATGTAATTAATTCCAAGATATGTCTTTCAAAGAGCTGAAAATAAGGATTGGAGGGACTTAGAGGTTAGGGCTACAGTTGTAGCTTTGGGAAACTTTGATTATAATGATATTTGAAACCATGTTATCTGCTTGCTCAGAGGATAAGTGGTATTATTTTCCTAAACCAGAAAGAGGTTTATTATCAAAAGCTTCCAAGTAGTGTAGCTTGCAGAAAAGTTCTTTCCCCCCCTTCTCCCTTGTGTATGTGACCATTGCACACCCTCTGACTACATTTCAATGGCTCAGTCGTCATTTATTTTTCAGGGATGGCTGTTGAGTCATAAAATTAAATTCATCCTCCTAAATTATAAACCAGCGCAGTATGCAGAACCTTGGGTTGTTCTGCCAAGAAATATTGCACAAACTTGGATTATTTATCTAAGAACGAATCTTGGAATAAACTTAGCTATTTGTGGGGAGTTGCATTTTCTTCTGTGGTGGAGACTCCAGAACCCAGGAAAAGAAGCAGCACATTTATTTTCTTCTGATGTGAGGATGAGTAAAGGATTGCTAATTGAACGTAGCTTTTACTGTGTTTTTCCTCCCCACCAAAATCATGAAACACTATAGTACTTTGCATGACTAGCTCTAGACCACAGCGGAGCTGAAAGTCCAAGATGATCTCATCAGCATACAACTTGGAATCCTAGAATTTTACGACTGAAAGCAATTTTAGATCTAGTCACCCCTCATTTTATAGATAAAGAAAGAGATCACTGCTGCCTGTTGCCATCATCACGAAGGGAAACTAGATTCACTGTCTTAAGGCTAAAACTAGTGCCCTGCTTTCCAGAGGCAAGGACGACTGTAGGGCAGGGATGGCAAACTGTCACTCTAGCTGCCACATATGACCTAAGGGCTACGTCGCCTACCCAATGTTTAAAAATTGAATTTTTTGCTATACTTTTTAAAATCAGGAGATTTTTCTAAAAATCAGAAGATTTGGCTCCATTTTGCTGGCAGTGAGAAGCAGCTAGCCCCTTTGGACAGGGCATGCACTCGTGTTCTGTTCGCTGGTTTAAAAGGCACCACTTCCTAATGTCTCAAGACCATCCTGCCTCATTTATTTACATCACCTTCCTGGCCCCTCGAGGTATTTGTGATCCCTATTCTAGTGCATTATTTCCCAACTTACACATTGGGAAATCAGCCATCCAAAGACCTGGCTGGTGATGGGGAGTAAGAATGTCCTCAGGGTTCTAGATTCAGCTCCTGCACAGACTGCAGGGGGTGCCCTAGTTGCCCACTGACTTGTATTCTTGTCAGCCCAGCCCTGCCCATCCACCCTCTTCTGAACCCACATCCCTTTATTCACTACTTGTCCACTCCCCCACGTACAGTAACTGGCGGGATTTACTTACTCCACCACTTCAGATGGATCAGGTGATGGGTGCTTAGGCAGTCAGGAAGCTGTGCATTGATTTGGCCAAGGTCACAGGGCCAACCCACGTGGAGCTAAGGTTAGAGCCAAATATGCTGATTCACTCCAGTCAGCACACTTGGATTTTACTGTGACTTCTGGTTTGACAGTCATGAAAGCCTAGTCCTCTAAGAAAGTGTTCTTTTGGTTGATAAGAACCAGACGGAGAAGCTAAGGGAGCTTGGCAACTTCAGAATTTTGCCCCAAATACCTTTCCATCTGTTTCATCATATGCTTCTCTATTAGGAACTGTTGCTTCTTCCCAAGATTTCCACTCTTTAGAATGATTTTCTTGTTTCAGAGTCCTCTCCAGAGGAAGTGGTATAAAAACAAGAATAGAGACAGATGTTTCCTATTGGGTATGAATTGGAAAAAAAAGCATTGGATAAAAGAAATGCCTCAGGCACTTAGATGAAGGATAAAATCAACAATTATGAGAAGACAGGAGTCCTAGCCATAGTCCGGACTTAAGAAGTGAATATTGAAAATTTGAGGATTTGTTACAAAGAGGCCTTTGTTAGAATGGAACCAGGTGTAGGCTTAAATGCAACAAGAGTAAGTTTGTTGCTTGTTCTATTCCTTGCCACTCAGCAAACTGGGCATCACCTTGTTAGAAATGCAGAATCTTAGGCCCTACCCCCAGATTTAACTATATCAGAGTCTGCATTTTAACAGGATTCTCAGGTGATTTCTATTTTGTACACTGGGGGCATGTCCTATAGAAAAATTTTAGCCCCCCAAATAAAGAGGAAGCCGACTGTGAGGGTGGAGGTCTTCGCCTTCCCTCCCTGTTTTGCGGTATCCATGATTCGTGCTGCTTATTCCCTTTTCCATTCCTCTGTTGAGCTAGGGAACAAACCATCTCCTAGGCAAGCCTCTAGAAGGGACTGTATGTGGTGAGGACTACTTGATTACTGTCACAGGGTGCAAAGTAGTCAGGCAAAATTCCCTTCTCTTTACATCTCTTGGAGGGACCCTTCTATTGCATACACATGAAATCCTTCCTATCCAGTCCTCACTTCTCCTGTGCTAAAGCATTAAAAGAAATAAAGACCCCAAACACGCAGTGCTGTTCCAAGTAAAGTTCTAAATCCCAAGTCATGGGTTTCAGACCCCAACTATTAGATCATTGCCATCTGTCCCAGACCCAATTCTGCCGTGCTAACGTACCAATTTCCAAAATTCAATATAAGCAAAATATCATGTGGAGTCACCGTAATATAACGGCTTAATGAATGTCTAACTATTTTCTGTTGTTACAACACTGGGAAGCTATATCTTTATATTTTTAAATAATTCTTTAATTCGCAAGAATAACGTGTAGTAACATTAAAGATTACCCATTCTAACAGTGTGAGCAAAAGAGAAAACAGTTAAATGCTAAATTGCATAAAACTATGAAGGTGTTGAAAATGAATTTTATTTAGTTTATGTGAGGGGGAAGGACATATTACTAGAAAGGAAAAAAATTCAGTCAAGTGAGAATAAAGGGACATGTTATATTTCTGGAGTCCTGGGATCAAGAGTGGTGCCAAGTTCTGTTGGCTGGAAGTGTACTTTGGGCCTTTGGGGTTTTTTGAGTGAAATAGTTAAAATATATGGTTGCCCTTTTCTAGATGCTTGAAGAAGTCTTCCATAATCTTGATCCTGACGGTACGATGAGTGTAGAAGATTTTTTCTACGGCTTGTTCAAAAATGGAAAATCCCTTACCCCATCAGCATCTACCCCATATAGACAATTGAAAAGGCACCTCTCCATGCAGGTAAGAAATAGGAAGTGGTTTCTTTGTGAGTAGAAGTTAAAATCCATTTGAATAATTTCTAATGAATTAATCTGCTGTCTAAAGAAAAATACTGAGGAGAAAGAGAGGCAAAAGAAGAGTAGTAAAGAAAGACTGAACCATTGGGGAAGGAAAAGCTGGGTTTGAGAAATGACCATAAATTACAGTAGGCAGACCACTAATTATGCCCCTTCTTGTTGGCTGTAGGTCAGAAGAAACCTGGTGTTAAGTAGAGGCACATTTCATCTATATGAAGGAACTCTCGGCCAGGTCAACTGTTGATAAGCTTTGCATTCTAGGCTGACTTAGGAAAGGGAGATCAAAGGGGCTGTGTGACTTCTTATCCTAGCAGTATAAATTAGAGAGACACGCCTTCTGCTCCTTGTGGTCAGGACTGACCAGTTTTGGTCTTGACCAACACCATGTTGCAATGCCTGAGCTTGCTTAAGTCTCTTTCTTCTTCCAGTCTTTCGATGAGAGTGGACGACGGACCACAACCCCGTCTGCGATGACAAGTACCATTGGCTTTCGGGTCTTCTCCTGCCTGGATGATGGGATGGGCTATGCATCAGTGGAGAGAATACTTGACACCTGGCATGAAGAGGGCATTGAGAACAGCCAGGAGATCCTGAAGGTGTGGCAGCTAAAATGAGAGAAAAATGACGAATTGGGGCAGGGTTGAAAAATTCCATTTTTTTGAAACTGTGATTTGATTCTATTTCTCCTTAATGATTCTTCTATTCACAAGATCTCAGACGTAAGAGGTAACTTTTCCTACCCACTTCAGCCAGGATTATTGATAACCTCTTTCCATGTTTTTAACCCCTTAATTATTGATAAGAAATTTCTTAGCTGATCTCTGGTTGGTAAAGATTAGAGTTTTACCGTTGTGTTTATTTACAGTGCCAGAGAGCAATTTTTTTAAACATGCAAATAATCACGTTATGTTTTTCTTAGAGAGAGCTTAATTATGCTGTGGATTGAATATTGTTTCTAAGCAATCACTAAAGAAATGTAAGCCTCCAGCCTGGAGACTGTAAATTCAGCTTCACATTTTCTGCTTTCACAGGATAGAACTTGTGATTGTCTTGAACTTGTTCTGATTTCTAGGCCTTGGATTTCAGCCTTGATGGAAATGTTAATTTGACAGAACTGACGCTGGCTCTTGAAAATGAACTTTTGGTTACCAAGAACAGCATTCACCAGGCAGCTCTGGCCAGCTTTAAGGCTGAGATCCGGCATTTGCTGTGAGTTAAGCAGAAGGTTCACCTGCTCTATTCCCTTTCCTACTTGTCGAGCAAGTCATTCAGATGCCTGTGGCATACATTCTTCCATCCTGTACGCAGTTGTGGCTAATCGCCTATCATCTCACTTCTGTGAAAATGAGGTAGAGCTTAGATTTGCATGTAGTCTGTTGAAGAGGAATGTCTCTTCAGTGTCTGTGTGGAATGTCTGTGTTTTTGAAGGGTTTTGGTTGTCTTGGTTTTGTGTTTGTATTGAAGCAAGCTAGAGGAGAGCTTTCTGGGGTCTACTTGTTGCTTAGAAACAGTTTCCCTCATACTTGGTTTCTTTCTGATTCTAGGGAGCAAGTTGATCAAGTGGTCAGAGAAAAAGAGAAGCTACGGTCAGATCTGGAAAAAGCTGAGAAGCTCAAGTCTCTAATGGCCTCAGAGGTGGACGATCACCACGCAGCCATAGAGCGGCGGAATGAGTACAACCTCAGGTATGACTGGCTGGGCCAGGACCCTCCTTTCCCACCGCCCTGGCCCAGGGCAGTGGGGCTCAGCCTGCCTGCCCGCTTGGCCACACCTGGCCGGAGGGACTTAGGTGTGGGCAAGCCTCAAGGAAAGCAGGATTCACTAGACACTTTCTCAAGCAGCTTCCCATGTCTGTGACTCTGTGTTTCCATTTTTGGCGGATCCACGTAGGGACCTCTGAGGGATCTGATGGCAGCTTGTCAGTCTTTCCTCCTCACAGGAAACTGGATGAAGAGTACAAGGAACGAATAGCAGCCTTAAAGAATGAGCTTCGAAAGGAGAGAGAACAGATCCTACAACAGGTGGGCAAGCAGCGTTTGGAACTTGAGCAGGAAATTGAAAAGGCAAAAACAGAAGAGAATTACACCCGGGACCGCCTTGCCCTCTCTTTAAAGGTAATTATCCTATTGGTTGTACAGTCTGTGTCCCTGCTGGGAATACACATGGAAAACCACGGCTCTGTAAGAGGACAGGTCTGCACGGGGCTCATAAGTCTGCCCAGCTGGGTCATGACCGGACATGGTAGAGCCCCCACTGGGAGCTAGATTTCAGGGGTGTCTAGGCTTCTGGTTTGCCAACAGCGTATCTTGTTCTTACCCCCGGAAGTTGCACTGGGTCCTCAGGGCTGTTTGGCTCCTGGTTGATGCTCTGTTCCTTCCTTGCACTCCCCCTTCCTCGTTCTTAGCAGATGACTTTATTTCCTGCCACACAGAGGCCATCAGCTTTGTTTCTTTGCTTCCAAATGTACCTTTTCCCTTATACATCCTCCTGTCCTTCCCTGTGCCTCTGTAGAGGAGGTGATCCTTCTCTTTATTGGACTCTGACACCAGATAATATGGTACAGTGTTATCTAGAGATAAAGGGTGGGCAGGGTAGGAGGGGGTCTGGCCTCAAGACTGCCTGGTCCCAATCTGGATACCACTACTTACAGAAAACCTTGATCAAGTTACTCAAACCTGTTTCTTAATGCACAAAAGAGGCACCATCGTAATACCTACCCCCATAGCATTGATATGGAGATTAAATGAGTTGCTACATATTACAGTATCTAGAAGGTAATAAGTACCTATGGAATATTCACTACTGTTGAAGTTATAAAAGGTTCCTGAAACTCCACACATCAAAAACTGAGCTAATTCTCACTTCCTAACCATCAAACTGCTTCCTCTCTGGAATTTTCTCCCTAATCTACATCACCACCTGTGCTGAAAGTCATAGAAGCTAAAGTCCTCAGTCATCCTTGATTATCAGTTTCTGAGTCCCGTTGATGCTCTGAAATGCTTCTCAGATTTATCCCATCTCTCCATTTCCACAGCCTCTGAAGAGGTGCACAATTCATCACGATTTCTCAGCTGACCTACGTGCATCCTTTTTTCCATCTATCCAACCTCCATATTGTCACCAGAGTTACCTTTCTTAAGAACACTTAAAATCATGCTGTTCCCTCTGTAAAAGTGCAACATGGCAGCACTGAAGGGCCCTGAAAGGGAACTTGTCCTCATGCCTTTCTAACCTCAGATCCTGCCAGCAACCCCCAGGGCCATGCCGTCAACCCTGCTGCACCTGCCATCAGCTGTCTCAGTTCCTCAGTAAGCTTTTAGGCTCCTTCACTGCTTTCTCCAACACTGCAGGCCAAACTACTTTTTCATTCCCATTACACTTTTTTTTTTTCTTGCCAGAAGATAGCATATTTTCTATCACATCATAGATAATTGTATCCATATCTGCCTCCCCGGCCGTGGTCCCGATTGTGTGTTCCCTGTGGTCAGCAACAGAAGCTGATTTGTCAGTTTCCAGAGCATCAACACAGGCCCGATAGTTGCTCTTGATCGGTTGTTTTTTTTTTTTTTGCGGTACGTGGGTCTTTCACTGTTGTGGCCTCTCCCATTGCGGAGCACAGGCTCCGGACGCGCAGGCTCAGCGGCCATGGCTCACGGGCCCAGCCGCTCCGCGGCATGTGGGATCTTCCCGGACCGGGGCACGAACTCGTGTCCCCTGCATCGGCAGGCGGACTCTCAACCACTGCGCCACCAGGGAAGCCCTGCTCCTGATGGTTTTAACATCTAAATTTAGACACACTTTGGAAGATTAGAGTTGTAGAACTTGCATTTTGGGGGAAGTAGTATTTTTCAAAAACACTTCAGGCACATTCTTTTTCACTCCATGTTACTGTGTGAGGGTGTGAACAAGAATGTATTTAAGATATATTGGCTCTATATCCTTTTGGCAAAATATATTTTGAAAATAATGTTCTTCCAATTATCCTATAGCATTGGAATAGAAAATATGTCAAATTTATTTTTTTGACAAATGTGGGTGGAAATCTTACAAGTGTTTTATATACAGAAAAACCCTACCTTTTGTGGACTTTGGTTGATATGTTATTTTATTATAATAATTCAAAATAAAAACTATGAAAAACCTGTATGTATAGTTTTTACATCTTTAAACCAAAATTAAATTGTAAATTAAATATAACATATCTATATCATCATTAAATGAAAATTGTTAGAGCTATCCTACTTTTTAGAGTTTTTTTGAGTTCTCTTTTGCTGTCAGATGAACAAGGTATTCTGCAACCAGTCTTTCATCTGACAGTTTATTGAGAATGTTTTTCACGTCATTAAATTTTCTACTACAATGCTGTCGAATTGGAAATACAATGCAAGCCATATATGTAATTTCAAATTTTCAAACAGGCACATTAAAAGGTAAAAAGAAACAGGTGAATTTCATTTTAAATCATTTTTATTTAATCTAATATCTCCAAAACAGTATCTTTTTGACTTGTAATTCATCTACAGAAATTATTACTGTGTTTTTGTTCTAACTCTTCAGTATCTGGTGAATATTTTATATTCACAGCACATCTCAGTTTGTGCTGTATACATTTCAGGTGCTCCATAGTTACCTGTGACTGCTTGTGACCACTGTTGGGCAGCATGGTTCTGTAGGATCAAGAAAAGCATGCCTCCAGGAGGCATGCTTTGAGGTTATAAGATAGATATAAGTTTTTTAATATTTACTTTTTCTGCTCTAATGTACTGAAACTTTCAAGATGAACACATTTTCTCGATCTAGAGCATTGATGTATGTGTGCTATAAAATGGTACAACAGTTTATTTCTTAATCTGTGCCCACTTAATTTCCCCAAATTTCTTCAGGAAAACAGTCGTCTAGAAAATGAGCTTCTGGAAAATGCAGAGAAGTTGGCAGAGTATGAGAATCTGACAAACAAACTTAAGCGAAATTTGGAAAATGTTTTGGCAGAAAAGGTAAGTCTTTAAATTTGATTTCCTGATATGTAGCCCCAAAGTGTAGTTCACTCAAAAGAGCAGAAGCTATGCCACCAAGAAAATTTCTTCTATGGAATTATTTATGTGACTAAAGGAAGCTGTCATTTTTGCAGGGATTTAATTTATACGAGGGAAACATGGCGTGGCACTGAGAAACAATCTCTGCTTTGACTGAACACATCACTCTAGAATCTTCTCCCCATTATCTAATTGATGGTGTTTCTGCTTAAATGTCACATTCCTTTCATACTCCAGACACTGGGTGAACACCAGAAACTTGGGTCTTTGGTACATTATAGGTCAAAGAAGGACACTTGGAAAAAATGACAACTTTGCCCTTTTCATTTTCTAGTTTGGTGACCTTGATCCCAGCAGTGCTGAATTCTTTTTGCAAGAAGAAAGGCTGACACAGATGAGAAATGAATATGGGCAGCAGTGCAGGGTGAGTGACTGAAGAGAACTTAGCGGAGGAGTGCCTGGGTTCAAATACTGCTTCACCATTTACTAGCTGTGTGGCCATGAGCACATCACTTAATCTGCGGGTGTTTCAATTCCTCACCTATGAGATAGCAAAAATAAGAGTACCCACCAGATAAGGTTGTTGTGGAGAGTCAATGAGTAAATATATGTAAAGTGCTTAGAACAGAGCCTGAGACACAGAAAACACTTAACCTACGTGCTGGTTGTTAATGTTATTGTTTAGTATCCTGAAATACGAGAGAATCATGCAAACTGCATTTGTCTGCTTTATCTGGGTCGGAAATTGCCAGTAATTGGAGGAAAATAAAGTTTTATTCTAAGAGAAGGAAAACGTGGTCATGTTGATGTGCTTATTCCAAAACTAGTCTTTCCTGAGCGATCAACGCAGGCTGATATAATTTGCTTTTGTTCTGTGGTTTTTTTTCCTGAATACAGTCCTTATTTTATTTACAAAATGCAAATGGAGCAGAAACCACTCAAGTCTTTAAGTAGTAAGGCATTACAAATTCCTACCAGAGGACACAAAAACATCCTTATAAATAATAGGAATCTTTGATTTTTTAAAAAAGTAACTCTCCGAAGCTCAGGAATGTGGGGTATTTTTTTTTCCTTAAGCCACAGACACTTGTTTATTTTAACAAGGTAGGCATAACTGAGTTCTAACTGCTTTAGGTGAACATTGTACTTGGGCAAAAATGAAGAAAACAATCACCTCCTTATGAGGTTGTTCATAGCCTGCCTTCTCAGGAAATACACGTGCACGCTTTGAGAAAAGAAACGAAACATTTATGCCACTCTTATAAATAAGTTATGGCTCTTGACTCTAATCAAGTAGAGGTGTTTTCTCCTATGCTTTTAGTTATTTCATCAGTAAAATCTGTCAGCTCTACCTCCAAAAATTCCCCAAATTTGTCCACTTATTTATTTTTTTAAACAGTTTTTCATAACCATACAATTCACCCATTTAAGGTGTATAATTCAGTCTCTTTTAGTATATTCACAGAATTGTGCAACCATTACCATAATTCATTTTAGAACATTTTCATCACCCAAAAGGAAACTACCTCTCCACCTAGCTGTAATCTCTCCCATGACCCCCAGCCCTAGACAACTAATAATCTACTTGCTGTCTCTTTGATTTTGCCTATTCTTTACATTTCCTATAAATGGAATTATACAATATGTCATCCTTTGTGACTGGCTTCCTTCATTTGGCATACGTTTTCAAGGTTCATCCATACTGTAGCATGTATCAGTAGTTCATTTCTTTCCATTGCTGAATAATATTCCATTATATAGCTCTACCACATTTTATTTAACCATTCATTAGTTGATGGACATTGGGTTATCTTGAATATTGTGAACAATGCTGCTGTGAACACTTGTGTGCAAGTTTGGTTTTGTTTTGTTTTTTTTAAACAGAAACAGACTCACAGACTTAGAGAACAAACTTATGGTTACCAGCAGGGAAGGGTGGGAGGGAGGGATAGACTGGGAGTTTGGGATGGACACGTACACACTGGTTTGTTTATTTATTTATTTATTTATTTTGGCTGCTTTGTTGCTGTGTGGGCTTTCTCTAGTTGTGGTGAGTGGGGGCTACTCTTCATTGCGGTGTGCGGGCTTCTCATTGCGGTGGCTTCTCTTGTTGTGGCACACGGGCTCCAGGCACACGGGCTTCACTGGCTGCAGCACACGGGCCCTAGAGCATGTGGGCTTCAGTAGTTGCAGTGCGTGGGCTCAGTATTTGCGGTGCGTGGGCTCAGTATTTGCGGTGCGTGGGCTCAGTAGTTGCAGCGTGAGGGCGCTAGGGTGCGCGGGCTTCAGTAGTTGTGGCTCATGGGCTCAGTAGTTGTGGCTCATGGGCTCTAGAGCGCAGGCTCAGTAGTTGTGCATGGGCTTAGTTGCTCCATGGCATGTGGGATCTTCCCAGACCAGGGGTCGAACCCATGTCCCCTGCATTGGCAGGTGAATTCTTAACCACTGTGACACCAGGGAAGTCCTGTGTGCAAATTTTTGTGTGGACATACGCTTTCATTTCTCTTGGGTATGTACCTAGGAGTGGAATTCGTGGGTCATATGATCACTGTATGTTTAACCTTTTGAGGAAGTGCCAAATTTTTTCCAAGATGTTTGCACCATTTTACATTCCCACCAATATGAGAGTTGCAATTTCTCCACATCCTTGCCAACAGTTGTTATTATATGTCTTTTTAAAAAAATATCTTTATTGGAGTATAATTGCTTTACAGTGTTGTATTAGTTTCTGCCGTACCACAAACAAAGTGAATCAGCTATATGTATACATATGCATTCCCACCACTGGGCATATACCCTGAGAAAACCATAATTGAAAAAGAGTCATGTTTCATCAGTCATGTTCATTGTGGCAATGAACCACAATGTTCATTGCAGCACTATTTACAATAGCCAGGACATGGAAGCAACCTAAGTGTCCATTGACAGATGAATGGATAAAGCAGATGTGGCACATATATACAATGGAATATTATTCAGCCATAAAAAGAAACGAAACTGAGTTATTTGTAGTGAGGTGGATGGACCTAGAGTCTGTCATACAGAGTGAAGTAAGTCAGACAGAGAAAAACAAATATTGTATGCTAATGCACATACATGGAATCTAAAAAAATGGTACTGATGAACCTAGTGGCAGGGCAGGAAAAAAGATACAGATGTAGAAAATGGACTTGAGGACACATGGGGGAGGGGAAGCTGGGCCGAAGTGAGAGAGTGGTATGCACATATATACACTACCAAATGTAAAATGATGGCCAGTGGGAAGCTGCTGCATAGCACAGGGAGATCAGCTCAGTGCTTTGTGACCACCTAGAGGGGTGGGATACGGAGGGAGGCTCAAGAAGGAAAGGGATATGGGGATACATGTATGTCTTTTTTATTTTAGCCATCCTAGTGGGTATTAAGTGGTATCTCATTGTGAGTTTGATTTGCATTTCCCTGATGGCTAATAACACTGAGTATCTTTTCATTTGCTTATCTTCTTTGGAGAAATGTGTCTTTGGATCCTTTGTTGAATATTGAAATGTGTTATTTGTCTTTTTATTATTAAGTTGTAGTAGTTCTTTATATATTCTACAAGCAAGTCCCTTATCAGATATATAATTTACAAAAACTTTTCTCCCATTCTGTGGGTTGTGTTTTTACTTTCTTGTTGGTATCCTTTGAAGCACAAAAGTTTTTAATTTTGATGATGTACAGTTTATTTATTTTTTCTTTTGTTGCTTGTGTTTTTGACATCACATCTAAGACTTGTATTGGTTTTTAAACTCCAGCTATTACAAGACCAAGTAGATGAACTCCAGTCTGAGCTGGAAGAATATCGTGCACAAGGCAAAGTGCTCAGACTTCCCTCGAAAAACTCACCATCAGAAGAACTTGATATTAACAGTGGTTGCGTCGAGCCTGACCAGGGTAAGCCATTCAGACGCCATCTTTTCAGAGTCTCTGCCTTTGACTTTTGTTTTTAAAACCGTGGTTGAATGTAGAATTGCAAAATGTTGGCAATCCCACCCCACCCCAGCCCTCCCCCCGTCAAAAAAAAAGACTTTGGCAGTGCTGTTTTCTTGAGCTGTTTCACTTGTGGTCTGTTTTTTCATTTGTCCTTGAAGTCTTTATGAGAGTATTTCCATCTGATTTTTATATGCATCAACAAAGAAATGGAAAAATCAAACCACAAGGATATTTGCTTCGTTTAAAAAAAAAAAAAAACTGGCCACAAGTCTGAGAATCCAGGCCTTGGGAGTGTTAGAATTCAGTCACTGAGTTATTGCTGAATCCTCCCTTTCTAAAAGAGTGCCTAACTGGTATGACAGTGTTTTGGAGAGCGAGCCAGCCAGAAACCACAAAATTTGATTTCGTTATGCTGGCTGTGCTAAATGTCTGCAAAACAACAAATAAGATAAATAAACCTTGGTTGCCTGTACCTTTGAGGGGGATTTTGAGTCGCAAGGTTGGAAGGCAGAGTCATTTGGGAACCCTCCTACATTCATTATCAGCTCTTTTCCTCCCTCCTGGCATCCTGCCCCTTTCCTCCAGTGTGTTGAATTTCAGTTTCAGAAAGGGTTTATAATAAATTCTTCATCATAAGTAGTTTTCCCCACTGCTCCTTGGAACAGGAGTACAGGTTCTTACAAGGGTTGTTTATTCTTCTCCTTACCTATTTATTCTGGAATAAATAAGGGATTGGGGGGGGGGGGCAGGGACAGGCTTGAACACCTTTCCTCTGATTCTAAGTCTGTACTCTGTAGCCTTACTGTGGTATAAGAATGGAGCCCAACTGATACGATGTATCTGAGAAGCTTTTCCGGGCTTTTCCATAGATGACCAAGGGCTGGGAGTTCTCCTCATGGGTACATGAGGCTGTGTCATCTTGGGGTGGTTTACACCCCAGGTATCACTTCTCAGTTGGGGATGTGCCATGATAGATGAAGAGAAAGCCCAAAGCAGGACTGTCAATTCCAGATGCTAGACTTATGCTCTTTCTTGCATCTGCCTGTGTATCTCCACATGAAAAGCTTTTTTGTGTCGCCTGCCTTAAGAGATTTCTACGTAGTAGTAGATGTAATCATTTTGTCTTTGTACTAGCTCAGCCCTCAGCTTATGCTTCACATTTCAGTGTCCTTCTCAGTCATCATCATGGGCAGTTGCAGAGGTGAACTCATATGAATGAGTCGAGAATTTTCTGTCGAATCTGCCTATATCCAGGTTCCTAACCTATGCCCTATTCTTTAAAAAATTTTAGCTGATAATTTAAGGTAAGGCCCTATCTGCACTACAGGAAATTAATATTACAATACTGAATCTTTTGTAATGTTGAGGGGTGGGTTGGATATCTTGACCCATGAAGTTAACACCTCAAAGCATAGCAAGTATGCTGGCCGTTCATTCTCCTGCCACATTGCCCCTCTGCTAATTTGTCACTCAGTATTCATTGGATGGAAAGAAGGCTGGTTGGTTTGACCTAACTACCTCACTCTGCAGGATTTTCATTAGGAGGAGGTCACCTTTAAGCAACAATTTCCACATCTACTCCCACCTCCTATTTTGTTGGATTCTATTAAGGTTTGGTACATTGCCTGTACATGAAAGAATCTGTTCACCTTCACTTTTTCTTGTTTCCCCTAATACTTGGCTTCTGTTGTTTCCTAGTAGATCTCATCTGTAGTAATTTAAGCTAAAAATTATTCCTCAATTAAACTGGATATCCTTCCTTAGATGCCAGTTGTGTTATTGAAAGAACCTGCTGCAGGGTCAACAGATCCGATGTGTTTTCAGGGCTTGGTTCTGAAGAATGCAATCCATTGAATATGAGCATCGAGGCGGAGCTGGTCATCGAACAGATGAAAGAACAACATCACAGGGACTTGTGTTGCCTGAGACTGGAGCTTGAAGATAAAGTAAGACCTTTTTATCAGTCCTGTTCTCTGATTTCTTTGAGCTCTGACAAGCGTTTGCATGTAGGACATTCTCAATTCTTTTTCCTCAAAGAGCAGCACTTTCTATACATTTCCTCTTGTGTCCTGTTGGCTACCAGGAACGCACTACCTCAGCATGGTTTCACAGGCCAAGGGTGAGGCCTTTTCCTCATAGGAGAGAGCTTCTTTAAAATGTAGTACCTTCAGTCCTAGCAAGCATGGAACTTGCAGACAATCACATTATTTCCAACTCATTGAAAGACATCTTAAAAAAACTAAAAAGCCCTTTGATATAGCATTACTTCCTAAATTAGGTGAATCTTGGCCTTCAAAACCCTTTACCGTGTTGCTTTAGGTTATATTTCCAGTCTTCTGTTTTACCATTCATTTGAGTTACCTTATCTTCCAGCCAAACTAGGTAGTTTGCTGCTCTTCATCAAACTGTCCTTTTTTGCTCATGCTATTACGTGCTGTGTTATTATTTCTTTCTACCTCTTGAAAGTCTACTTAACCTTGAGAGTTTATATCAAATGCTACCTCTTACATTCCTGAATTCTCCCAACCAAATGTGATTTTTCCCTCCTTTGAATCCCAGGTTACATTGTAACTATTTTTCCTATACCTTTGATATGTTTTATTCTGACTTGTAGTATACTTTTTTGTAGTTGTCATGAGCATGTCTAGAGTGGTTTTTCCTTAATGACAGGGGCTATGTCTTACCCAACTTTGTGTCCTCACGAGGCCTGCAGGGTACCTGACAGGTGTTAAACAAATACTTAAATTTAATTAACTATGTTAAGGCCCTGAGTTTGCCCGTGGAGACAAATGGTATCTCTGTGAAGGTCTAGTCAGTTTTAATAGGGTTGTTCAGAAACTAATAAAATTCAACCAAGTTAAAAAGGTAATCAAACCATGCCTGACTTAAAAATAT
The DNA here is from genome assembly GCF_003676395.1 of Aethalodelphis obliquidens. NCBI lineage: Eukaryota > Metazoa > Chordata > Mammalia > Artiodactyla > Delphinidae > Aethalodelphis > Aethalodelphis obliquidens. The sequence goes on along the minus strand of NW_020837954.1, from coordinate 25,376,818 downwards.
CTTATTTAATGTGTTTTTGAATTGTTACTTTAGAACAAAAAATGGGAAAACTGAGGAATGTCTTGTAGGAGAAAAGTAATTACTGCCCCATCACCTTTCCATGGCCTTGAGTTGAATAACATTGGGGTGGTTTTACTTTCCGGCTTTAGGTGCATCATTATGAAAAGCAGCTAGATGAAACCAAGGTTGCCTGTAAAAAGGAGCAGGAGAACGTGAAGCAAAAGTATGAGGATGAAGTGCACATCTTGGAAGAACAAATAAGTGACCTTAAAAATGAAATTGCAGAACTTCAGGGCCAGACAGTGGTACTCAAGGAGGTACAACACACGGCTATCTGCAGACATGAGGAGGAGAAAAAACAACTGGAAATGAAGTGGGATGAGGAAAAGGCTCACCTGCAGGAGGAGTTGAGGCTGGAGCATGAGATGGAGCTGAGGGCTAGGCTGCAGCAGGCAGAGGAAAGCTTTAATGAAGAGAGGGAAAAACTCATTCAAAATGGTGCCTGGACAGAAGAGAAGGTGAGAAGCTTGACTCAGGAACTAGAACAAGTTCACCAGGAGCAGCTGAAAAGCCTGGTGGAGAAGCATACTCTTGAGAAAGAGGAATTGCAAAAAGAGCTCTTGGAAAAACACCAAAGGGAACTACATGAGGGAAGGTAAGAAAATGGGGGAAATGGAGGAACCTGGGGCACCATTCCTTGGGGGCACCAGAAATCCCAGTCAATTAAGGAGACTTTGAAAAATCAGAAGACATAATAGCCCACTGACTGACTAGATTCTTTTTTAGTTTTTCAGATTGTTTTGCCGTTGTTTAGATATAAGCCTACCTTGGGGTATTGAAACTTTTTTTTAGAAAGAGGAAAGTATTTTTTGTATCAGGCATGTACTTTTTAAGGTTCCAGATGAGGATAAGATTATCACAAATGTGATTTCTTCCTAGTTCAGTCTTGCTGTTTTCTGGGAAAGGCCATTTATAAGCTAGATTCTGGGCAAAGTTACATTTCCTTCCAGAGTTATGAAACACCATTTTGTGCTTACTTTCCTCACGTGAAATCTCAGGTACTTTTCAGGGCTTCGGTGCTTCATACTTTAACCCGGTGCTACTTTATTAAATAAAAAGCAAAACATAATGAATTTGTTAATATGTGTGGTTTATATGACTATGTATCCACCAATGTCTACTTAAGTAAAATGGAAGAATTTTATGTATTTCCCAAATTAGGGTTTAGGCTAATATGCATTTGAACATTTAATGTGAAATATCAGCCTACGTTTTTGCTAAAAATCCATAAACAAATACCTCTGGGAGTAAACCAAAGAACTGGGTTTCTAAATTTTCCTTCTAAATGCAGAGAGAGGTAAGTCAGTCTTTTAAATTAATTATGGCTGCCAGCACTGGCTCTCAGAAATGAGATCCCTTCTCAGTATAACTGAATCACATAGGAATAAGTGGAGACCATGTTTAGAAAATATTTGAATTGTTTGCTTGGCTGCTTCTTCTATGCATGGGAAAATGTTTTTTGTTTGCTTCTGGAGTTGATGGCAGTTTCAGTAATGCTGTATGTTGACCACATTTAGGGAAAAAATGGAAACTGAGTGTAATAGAAGAACCTCTCAGATAGAAGCCCAGTTTCAGGCTGACTGTCAGAAAGTCGCTGAGAGATATGAAAATGCTCTGCGAAGCCTGGAGGGGCACTACCGCCGAGAGCTGAAGGAGGTCCTGGAACAACAGCGCGAGGAGAGATCCCAGTGGGAGTTTGAGAAGGATGAGCTCACCCAGGAGTGTGCAGAAGCCCAGGAGCAGCTTAAAGAGACTCTCCAGAGAGAGAAAGCGACTTCTCTGGTCCTGACCCAGGAGAGAGAGATGCTGGAGAAAACATACAAAGAACATTTGAATAGCATGGTTGCTGAGAGACAGCAGCTACTCAAAGACCTGGAAGATCTAAGAACTGTGTCGGAAAGTCAGCAAAGTCTGCTGTCCAGCCAGATACTTGAGCTGAAGAGCAGTCACGAAAGAGAACTGAAGGACCGTGAGCAGGTCCTGTGCCAAGCAGGCGCCTCAGAGCAGCTGGCCAGCCAGAGGCTTGAAAGGCTCGAAAGGGAACGTGACCAGGAGAGGCAGGAAATGATGTCCAAGCTTCTGGCCATGGAGAGTGTCTACAAAGCGACCTGTGAGAAAGCAGATCGAGAGAGGGCTGAGATGAGCACAGAAATCTCCAGGCTTCAGAACAAAATTAAGGAAATGGAGCAGGTGGGATCTCCTCCCTCCAGGCTTCAGAATGGCTGCCAGGCAATGGGAAGGGAGGAAGTGGAAGGAAGTGGAGCCATGTCCCTGCTCCAGCAAGGAGAGCAGCTGTTGGAAGAGAACGGAGATGTCCTCTTAAGCCTGCAAAGAGCTCATGAACGAGCAGTGAAGGAAAATGTGAAAATGGCAACTGAAATTTCTAGGTTGCAACAGAGGCTGCAAAAATTAGAGCCAGAGTCCGTAATGTCTTCTTGTTTAGATGAGCCAACTGCTGGGTTTTTTGGAAATTCCGTGGAACAAACAGAGCCATTTTTACTGCCAAACCGAATGAAACAAGTAGAAGGTGGAACCATGCAGCACGTCCTAAGTGACCTGCAAGGCGATGAGGTCCGGGATCTGGAAAGTACGGGGACAAGCTCTGGTCAGAGACAAGAGGTCAGAAGAGAGGAGTCTGAAGCATCAATAGAGAGTTTTTCTGAGCTTGAAAATAGTGAGGAGACCAGGACTGAAACCTGGGACCTAAAGAATCAGATTGGCCAGCTTCAGGAACAACTAATGATCTTACGTGCAGACTGTGATCGAGCTTCTGAAAAGAAACAGGACTTACTTTTTGATGTTTCTGTGCTAAAAAAGAAATTAAAGACGCTTGAAAGAATCCCTGAGGCTTCCGCCAAGTATAAACTGTTATATGAAGATGCTAGTAGAGAAAATGAGTGTCTTCAGGAAGAGCTGAGAGTGATGGAGACGCGGTACGATGAAGCACTAGAAAATAACAAAGAACTCACTTCAGAAATGTTCCGATTACAGGATGAGCTAAAGAAAGTTGAAGAAGTGACTGAAACATTCCTTAGCCTGGAAAAGAGTTATGACGAGGTCAAAAGAGAAAATGAGGAACTGCATGTTCTGGTTTTGAGACTTCAAGACAAGATGGAGAAGCTGCAAGAAAGAGCAGTGCTGCAGTATGACTGCTTCTCCTTATGGGAAGCCCATTTAGATAACCTGGAAGTCGGACCTGATGAGAAGATCCTTGAACTAAATCAGACACCGGAAGAGTGTGTACCAAAGATTATGAATGTACACCATATTATAGAAGAACACTGTCAAGAAAACCAGTACCTAGAGCAGGAGAATACAGAGCTCTTAGAAAAAGTAAAGGCACATGAAATTGCCTGGCTACATGGAACACTCCAGACACATCAAGAAAAGCCTGGAGTACAGAACCAAGTAATACTGGAGGAAAACACCGCTCTCCTCAGCCTTCAGGACAAACATTTTCAGCGCCAGGCCACAATCACAGAGTTAGAACGGGAGAAAAAGAAGCTGCAGGAGCTGACTAGAAAGTTGAGGGAAAGAGTCACTGCTTTAGTTAAGCAAAAAGATGTACCTTCTCAAGGAGAAAAGGAGGAAGAGCTGAAGGCAATGATGCATGACTTGCAAATCACGTGCAGTGAGATGCAGCAAAAAGTTGAGCTTCTGAGGTAATGTATGTACCTTCTACACTTCACGGAATCCCACAGAGCACCTCACCACATCTAACTTGGCTGCTTGCTGTGCCTAGAGAAACTAACCTGTTAGTCTTCAAGAAGAGAGCAGTACTTTAGACTTCCTTCTGCTTCTGTGTCGTATTAACAAGTAGAATAACCCTGCCTAGGAGGCACTGCTTCCTCTATAGGACATAAATGTCGTTCATTTAGGGTGTGAAAGTTCATGACGGAGAGTGTTAGTTGTTTAACCATGTGCATCATCAATGTATGTCAAGTCTTTAACTCTTTTGTAGCACTGCATTTGGATGGATAGTTTTGGTGGGGTTTTTTTGGCTAAATGTTGGTTATTTTCTTCATTTTGATGAAACAAGTTATATGAGAATGAATGCCTTTCGTGTATCATTAACTCACTTGGTAGATAAGGAGTCTCTTCTTACACTAATATAGAAAAAGTGTTGTGTCTCATGGCTTATAGTTTTTCACTTATATCACTTGAAGTGCAGGCTGATATTCTGTAAACATTGGAAATTTATCTTAGAACATATAATTTTTTGAGGAGCTATCAGATTCTAATAAACGTGCTTGAAGAACAAAGACAAAAATCATACTAATTTGAACCACTGCTCACTCAACTTTATAAAATATGATTGCAATAGCCTTCTAACAAATTTGGTTCCAAAAAAAACTTGTAAAATGCTACATCATGTCTGAAATATCTTAAAGATACGAAAAAACAAAATAATTCTCGGCGTAGTTTTTCCTCGTTTTACTTCAGACCATATATAGTTCTAAAAATCATAATGAGATGAAAGAAATCACAAAGTAAACATTAGTGTACATATTTTGACATGGCCCTTTCATTTATGTAGTGAATCTTCTTTCTCTAGGTACCCTGGGGTTTAAAACTGAAGCTCATACAGCTTAGTAATATGGCTTTTGTCTTTTAGGAGCAGGCAGGACTTCAGACTGAAATAAATAATTTGCTCAAAGCATATGCTTGCCACTGAGAAAGTCAGCAACCAGGATGGGCATTGAGTCTCCTTTCTGTCTCCATGCTCAGGTGTTTCAGTCACACTTCCCTAATGTCTTTTAGTGAAATTCTTACATCCCAAAAGAAATGAGTCGATATGTCGTAGCTTGATTTCCAAGCACCAAGAGACTACTAATTTAGGCTTTTCTTTTTAACTGGCATGGAGTACGTGTTTAATTGGAAGTTACTATAAAGTATTTTCCAAAGATGCCAGATGACTGCCTTGTTATAACTATTTTTTAAAAATCTCTGTACTTCAGATATGAATCTGAGAAGCTTCAAGAGGAGAATTCTATTTTGAGAAATGAAATTACTACTTTAAATGAAGAAGACAGCATTTCTAACCTGAAATTAGGGAAATTAAATGGATCTCAGGAAGAAATGTGGTAAGACATATATTTAAATGTTCTTAAGGCATTTTTGTGAGGACTAAAGGTATTTTACTTCAACTGTTAAAGCCTAACTCTTAAGTTATATTTTCATTGTCCCTTTAGGCAAAAAATAGAAACCGTAAAACAGGAAAAAGCTGCAGTTCAGAAGATGGTTGAAAATTTAAAGAAACAGGTAAGGAGAGAATATTTCCCAATGTTTCCTGATTCTAAAATTTTCTTTTTTTAAATTTGAAATTTACAGCACATGCTACTGGAAACATAGCTAATAATGGTAAGGTTGTAAATCCTGAGTTTCAAAATGGAAACTCACCTCATGCTAATTCTAAACTAGGTTTCTGTTTTTTGTGAATATAATAATATATATATTATTTCTAGACTCTGGTGCTGAATACTAGCTTTATAATCAGTGGGAGTGGGGAGGTGATAACCTCTAAAACCGAACCTGTGAAATACTAGCTCTATGTTGGTTTTGTTTTGTTTTGTTTTTAATTAGATTCAGTTGTGCTCTTTGTAGCAGATGGCTTTTTTTAAAAAAATATTTATTTATTTTGGCTGCACCAGGTCTTAGTCACAGCACACGGGATCTTTGTTGCCAGCATGCAGACTCCTTAGTTGCAGCATGCATGCATCTAGTTCCCCGACCAGGGATCGAACCAGGGCCCCCTGCATTGGGAGTGCACAGTCTTATCCGCTGGACCACCAGGGAGGTCCCCACATGTGGTTTTGATTCATGTTAGCTCCTTCCTCTTTCCTCACCACAATTAAAAGCAGAAAGTTAAGAACAGCATTTTACAGATATAGAATACTAGTTAATCTGTGTATATTTTCACAGAATTATGATTTATTTAGATAGCTTGTGCCGTTCAGTGCCCAATTTATATAATCTCAACAATATGCAATTGTGTGGGGAAAAGCCATTTGAGAATCTATCTGAAACCGTCAAAAGACAAGGACATCCTGGGAAAAGACTATTTTCAGCACTTGAAATAGGCAAGGTGTTAACGTCCAAAATATATTCTGTACTGTTACAAACAAATTGCAAAATGGAGTAGAAAAGTGAATAATTTATATGATTGGTCAAGTCAGAAAAAAAGAAGAGAACATATAAAAGGATGGTTAGCCTCATTAGTAATTAGGGAAGGGCAAATTAAATGAGTCTCTTTTTTTCACCTGTCAGATTAGCAAAAATTAAAGATTGATCTGGTCTAGTATTAAAAAGGGACTGAGGAAACAAATATACTCATACATTGTTGATAGGACTATAAATTGGTAGTCTGTGAGGAAGACATTGTGGGGATATCGATCAAAACAGTAATGTATATGCACGCCTTCTAACCCAGCAGCCCTACTTCCAAAAATAAGATCCTAAATACAAAATGCTACCATGTGTAAATGAATTTTCCAAAAGATTGTTTTGTTTCTTCATAATTAAAAGAAAAAATGATAATAAACCTATATGTCTATCAGTGTGGGAATGGATAAATACTGTATGGAATGTCTTGATACATGGAATACCCTATAGCAGGGGTCCCCAACCCCTGGGCCGTAGACCACTACCGGTCCGCAGCCTGTTAGGAACCGGGCACACAGCAGGAGGTGAGCGGCGGTTGGTCGAGAGTGAAGCTTCATCTGCCGCCCCCCATCACTTGCGTTACCGCCTGAACCATCCCCCTCCCCTGACCCCACCCACCCCCCACCCCTCCCCAGCCCAGGTCCGTGAAAAAATTGTCTTCCATGAAACTGGTCCCTGGTGCCAAAAAGGTTGGCGACCGCTGCCCTATAGCCACTAAAAATATAGCATGTGGTGGTTTCTGAATGCACCGATTTGGAAAGATAAGAGCCTGTAAGATATTATAAGTGGAAAAAGCATGTTCTAAAGAAGGAAAAAACTACACGTATATAGGTCTGTGTATGCATAGAAAACAATCTGTAGGGATACGTACCCAGCTGTGAACAGTGGCTACCCCTGTGGAATGGGATTGGACAGAGTGTCTGTCACTTCTTCATACACTTCTGAACTGATCGACTTTGTAATAATGAGTATGTATTTTTTCTGTTATTAAATGTGTGTGTGTATAACTTTACATAGAGAAAGTAAAACAATTAGTCTCTAAATATATTTTTAGCAGAAGTAGGATAACTAGTTTTTAAGACTTATTTCAATTTTAATTAGATTTCAGAATTAAAAACCAAAAACCAACAGTTGGATTTGGAAAATATGGAGCTTAGCCAAAAGAATTCTCAAAATCAGCAAGAACTGCAAGAAGTTAATCAACGTCTGGCAGAAATGCTAAGTCAGAAGGATAAAGAGCCAGGACACAGTACATGTGAGGAATGGGAACAAGAGAAGTCTAATCTAAAAGAAGAACTGGAACACTGTAAAGTGCAGGTATGGTCTACAGCCACTCTACAGCCTTTCTGGAGGAAATCCCAGTAAATAAAAGAAATGCTTGTATTTAATTTCTTATACATAAAGTCCCAATTATTAAAACAGTGTGGTGTTCGCACATGAATAGACAGATAAGTGGAAGAGAAGTCTAGAATTAGACCCAAATACATATGGAAACTTAGTATATAACAAAGGTAGCTTCTCAAATCACCGGGGTAAAGATGGAGTTTTTAATAAGTGGTGCCTAGATAACTGGGTAGACAACTGAAAATAAAATTAGATCCATATCTTATACCATACATAAGGGTAAACTCCAATTGGATTAGGAGTCTAAATATAAAAGGTAAAACATTCAAGTACTAGTAGAAACTGGGCAAATTCATCTTTAGGCTTGGTGTAGAGAAAGGCTATGTAACTATGACTCATAAACTAGAGGCAAAAAAATGACCTGATTAAATTTTTTAAATTTTTGCATGACCAAGAAAATACCATAAACAAAGTCAAAAGACAGCTCACAAACTGGGAGAAAATATTTGCATCATATACCACCAAGAGTGGAGCTAATATCCCTACTATGTAAAGAACTCTTAAAAGTCAAAGGGCTTAGGAGCAAAATCTGATAGCCAAATAGGAAAAAATGCACGAACAAAAATTCACACACCAAAAAAAGAGATAAAAATGGCCCTCAAACCTTGAAAAAATGTTCAAAATTACTCAGAATTAGAAATGCAAATAACGCTGATATCTCATTTCTCACCTATGTGATTGGCAACAATTTAAAAATATAACAACATATTCTGTTGTCAAGGGTTTGGGAAAACAGGCACTTTCATACATTGCTGCTGGAATATAAACTGATATTGTATTTATGGAAGGAAATTTGGCAAATCTAACAAAATTACATATGTACTTACCTTTTGTCCTAGCAGTCTGACTTCTAGGAATTTACCCTAAAGATATTCCTCTAAAAATATGAAAATTCACCACAAAGCGTTGGTTATTCATTGCAGCATTGTTTGTAACTGCAAAATATTGGAAACAACCTAGATGCCCATACATCGGAGAGTTGTTGGATAAATGTGATGGGTATAGCCACACATGGAGTAGTATTATACAGCTATATAAAAAGAAAAAGAAAGAATGGACAAATGAGAAAGGTCTCTTCGTGTGAAATGATTTCCAGGACATACTGTTAGGTGAGAAAAGAAGAGCTCAATAGAGTATCTAAGATAGTATGTCTCCGTCCATGTAAGAAAGAAGGGGATATTAGGCAATACACATGTATTTGTGTAAAAGAAATACAGAAATTTATGTAAAAGAAATATGGGAATGATAAACCAGATAACTAAAGAGATGGTTACCTATAGAGGGCGAGTGGGAAAGGGATGGAAGAGAGGAATGGGAATGTGATAGAAGGAATGAGGAAGGGAGTGACACTGCTGAGAACATTTGCACATAGCTCTGATGCTTAGAACCATAATAATGTTTTACATACTCTTCGCATACCCCCTCAAATAAACACACAATTAAAACCAATCCAGAAAACAAAGATGGGGGGTACCAAAATGGAACACAAACACTAACAAATGAACCTAACTGTATTGTAAATGGATAACATAGCTACAGTGTGGAAGAAAATAAGTAATTTAGAAATTAGTATCTTGACTGTATACAGTAGGGTTAAGACAAAAAGAAGTGTACATAAAGGCAATAATAATCTAGTGAGTAAATGTGTTTCTCATGGGGGTGTATGTTAGTAATTCTGGAACTACTCTGTGTATACTAGAATTGAACAGATAAGTAAACGTATTGTAGATAATAAGAACTGTGTTTCTCATTTTTGGAAAAGGAAGTTGCAAGTGGGGAAACTGAGAAGGCTAAAATGAACCCTCTGATATTGGATTGGAATTTGAGGTATTAGTATAAACTCGTATTTCTTAATATATAGACAGATAGATAGATACAGAGATGTAGATGTGTGTATATGGATCGAGTACCCAGATCTTGGTTTCTAAACACTATTCTCGTATAAGAGGAGCCCGGGCTACTTGGAAAAATGGTTGCTCCCAAGGCTGGGGCAGGGTCAATTCAAGATGAGCCTGGAACATCTCATGGTGTCAGAAAGAAAAAGGTGCCCCCCAAAAGATGGGACATGTCAAAAGGACAGGGCACAACCTGAAGAAGCTCTTAATGGCCAAAGCTGGAATAATTTGATCAACAAAATAGAACATAGCATAAAATAATTATAAAATGCAAAATAAAATAAATATCTATAGGTCCATACTGTTATAAAAAAATTGAATACATAAATAACGGGGGGAGAAATAACAGCTCTTCCTTACAAGAGAATTCCAATTAATAAATGTATGAAGAAGGAAATAGAAAGTCTTCATTAGGCAAACACCAGAGTAGTAATTGTTGTAGATAAAATCCACTGATAGACACTAAAATCAATAAGCAAAAGCTTAAGGAAAAACACTATTTGCATGGTCTCAAAGCATCTCCCCCCAGAGAAAGATAGTAACTTTACAGTGAAGAAATCTTCAAAGACTTAGAAATCATGTTCATGCCATTTTAGTGGAAAGTCTATTAAAATATAGTTTTGGTTAGTTCCATTGAGTATAAGGACAAATGATATTAAACAGTGTGTCACTGAATTGGTACTAGTGTTTCCTTAATGCTGCCTTTTGTGAACTTACTAAGTTTCCCCAGGCTAAATGAATATGTGTATTATATGACTTTTTAAATTTTTTCTTAGTCTTCCACTTTAGTGTCTTCTCTGGAGGCAGAACTTTCTGAAGTTAAACTACAAATTCATATTGTGGAACAGGAAAACCTCCTTCTCAAAGATGAACTGGAGAAAATGAAACAAGTAAGATCGTGTGTTGCTTAGGTGGGGACAGGAGGTATGGGGGGGCTCATAGAATAATATGCACCTGATGGTCTGACTTTTCTAGCCACCAAATGTCCTTTTTACTGAGTCCTGTTAACTAGCTTATTACTTAGTAAAGTTGAGGGCTTGCAGTACAAGTCTATTTATAAGGGCTCCTATTGCTAATTCTCTAAATGTTGTTCTAGTTATGTAACTTACATGTTGTAGACTGACATTCTGTAACTATAAATGAACCATAACCACTTCAGTTTAAGAAATTTGGGCTTCCCTGGTGGCTCAGTGGTTGAGAGTCCGCCTGCCGATGCAGGGGACACGGGTTCATGCCCCGGTCCGGGAAGATCCCACATGCCGCAGAGCGGCTGGGCCTGTGAGCCATGGCCGCTGAGCCTGCGCATCTGGAGCCTGTGCTCCGCAACGGGAGAGGCCACAGCAGTGAGAGGCCCGTGTACAGCAAAAAAGAAAAAAAAGAAAAGAAATTTGTTGCTCTACCTTCTCCCGGCCAGGTGTTAAATAATATAAATTTGTCTAAAAAGATGGTGACTTTCTTACTCATAACTTTAATAACTATTCACCCAGATTTGTGAGACACAGGTGAAGCTGGTCCCTCATCATCCCTTTTTCTCATAGTGAGTTTGAGGCATCTATCTTGGGCAGAAGAGTAGATTCTAGAACATTATCAGGGATGCAGTCTCACCTATGAATTTGGCTTTAAGAAGCACATTTCAAAGTTTAAAACAAAGACCTAATTTTAAGTATAAAAGAGGGTTCACCTTAATATATTCTGAACGTTGTCCAATTTTATTCTTTATTCTGAATTTTTCAATGAGCACATGAATCCCTCAGTTTGAGCAATCCTGATTTACACTAGGAGAATTTAGTTTTTCCATTTTATTTATTTGCTTCACCAAAGGATTACTTTAATATTATGATATCCTTAGATTATAAAATTCTCTTATACCTATTCAGCCTATGAGCATAAAGGTGTCCTCTGAATGCTGAGTCTGTACCACTGAGTGTGTTATGTTCATGTTGATTCCTAATTGACACCTGTAAGTCTTGATTTCCTAATAGGATTATAAGACTCTCAGGAAATTTGTATCTCTTACAGTGCTTAATACAGTACTGGTACCCGATAGGTGCTTTATAAGAACCTTTTCAAGCCAGATGCTGCTATGCAAAGTTTATCTGTTCTGCCATAGCAGAAGCTGTCTGTCCATATAAACATTCCAGAAGTTAAAAGGCTCTTCTGTGGTATATAAGTATTCCAGAGCTGTTATTACTAAATTCATCCTAATTAACTTGGGCATACTTTTCTCCTTTATCATTTTATGTCTGTTGTTCAACCTTTCAGATGATAATGGTAAAGAAATGGTAATGGTAAAGATAATGGTAAAAAAAAAAAAATGGATTCCAAATCCATAGCATGGGAAATGTATGCTTTGTGATTTTGCCAAGCTAGGGATCAGAAGAAAAGGAGCTGAGTTGGGAGTAAAATAGTAGGCACATTTTTATTGCATATTTTTTTGAAGCATTGATGTAAATAGTGAGATGGAAAAACAGTGAGCCCTTTTGCTTTTGGTGGGCAGTTGTTCAAGGCACCTGGACTCTTGGATCACAAGGGTTAAGGTGGTGTCAGCCCATTGTTGCTTCCACACAGCTCGGACCTAGAAAGCCTGTGCTGCTCTGTATGACATAATAATTTCTTGTTCACAAAACATTTTTATTTGTATTATCTGTTGCATTGAAAAGAAACACGAATAGCGTCAGCAGTAGTCACATACCAGTCTGTAGACACCCAAAATGGTACCAGGCTTTGTGAGGGTCTGGGGATGGGGTAGTGAGCAAAGGAAAAAAGGCCTTTGTTAACCAATGCCCAGGTTCTTTACACTTTCCTTCATCCTTCTGACTTGTTTAGATTTGTAAATTATGCTGGATTCGTTGCCAGTTGAAGACAAGATTCAATCCTTAAAGTCCATTTTGTCATACTATTCCTAAAGCTAAATGTAAAAGAACTTCAGGTAAAAAGTTGAAAGATGGCCGTAAAATCATAATGACAATAAATAATGGAAAATTGAAAGCCAAGTGAAGTAGAGGGAAATTGAAAACATATGAACTATGGGAAGGGTTAAGAAGTGTAAGAAACAATCAGTCTCCTTAAAGCAGTGGTTGTGGGGAGGTGGAAATTGCTCCCCCACCCCAAGACGTTTAGCAATGTCTGGGGACATTTTGGGGTTTCACACCCAGTGTATGGGGAGGCCGGCTGTGCTACTGGAATCTAATAGGTAACACCAGAGATGCTGCTAACCATCCTGCAGTGCATAGGACAGTCTCCCACAGCAAGGAATTACCTGCCCCAAAATGTCAGTAGTGCTAAGGCTGATGATGAAAAGGAACAAAAAGTTTTCCGTTTGTCTTGATGCCATAAAGTGCAGAGGAAGAAACCAGTGTGTCCCTACCAGCAACCTTTTTCTTAGCAAGTCAATTTAGGCATCTTCCAAAGGGAAGGGTATACAGAACGTGCTGAAAAACACTGCTTGATTTATCTTTAAACTTGCCCGTGGGACTTCCCTGGTGGTCCAGCGATGAAAGACTTCGTGTTCCCAATGCAGGGGGCCCGGGTTCGATCCCTGGTCAGGGAACTAGATCCTACGTGCCGCAGCTAAGACCCGGCACAGCCAAATAAATAAATAAATATTTTTTAAAAAAAACTTCCCCTTTTGTTGGTTGATACATTGTACTTGGTTGATGCCAATTCCGTAGTCTTGATTGAAAAAGATTTTTTTCTAGTTAAAAAACATGGGGAAAATGTTTTGTGCTATATGTACACAAGTTAAATTCATGACAGGATGGCAGTATGTTATTTATTTTATCCTGAAGGTAAAACAGAAAGCTAGGACCATTACTTAATGTCTGGTTGATTTTGTCTAAGCAGACATTTCGGCAGTCAGTTGAAGAATAGAGAGAAGCCAGCAGGGAACATTTTGTTAAAGTTAATTATAGTCCCCTAGAGTTTATATGTCCTGGGAAATATCTACAGATAGGGAAACAGCAGCAGCCATGAAAATGTCCTGTTTATAAATACATCTTTTTAAATACAACCATGAGACGTGATGGGTGGGCTTGTTTATCTCTTACAGCTGCACAGATGTCCCAATCTCTCTGACTTCCAGCAAAAAATTTCTAGTATTCTAAGCCACAATGAAAAACTGCTGAAAGAAAAGGAAGCTCTAAGTGAAGAATTAAATAGCTGTGTTGATAAGGTAGTAAAAATAAGACTTTTTTACCATCATTGGACAGTGTGTACCATAATGAGCATTTCTCTAACGCCAGTGGCACATGGGGGGCTACATGTTAGCCTAAAAGTCTCCTAGAACAGCATTTTGTGACCTTAGAGCTCCTGAAGCCATGATTTTTTTTCTTTTATTGAAGTATAGTTGATTTACAATATTGTGTTAGTTTCAGGTGCATAGCAGTGATTCAGTTATACGTGTATGTGTGTGTATGTACTGCTTTTTTCCCATTCTTTTCCATTATAGATTATTACAAGATATGGAATATAATTTCCTGTGCTATACAGTCAATGCTTGTTGTTTATTTTAGATATGGTAGTGTATATCTGTTAATCGCATACTCCTAATTTATCCCTCCCTCCTCCTCCTCTTTTGGTAACCATAAGTGTGTTTTCTATGTCTGTGAGTCTGTTTCTGTTTTGTAAATAGCTCATTTGTACCATTTGTTACATTCCAGATATAAGTGATATCGTGTAATATTTGTCTTTCTCTGTCTAACTGACTTCTCTTAGTATGATAATCTCTAGGTCCACATTATTTCACTCTTTTTTATGGCTGAGTAATATTCCATTGTAGGAAGGAACACTTAGGTTCCTTCCATGTCTTGGCTGTTGTAAATAGTGCCGCTATTAACATTGGGGTGCATATATCTTTTTTAATTAGAGTTTTTGTCTTTTCTGGATATATGCCCAGAAGTGGGATTGCAGGATCATATGGTAACTCTATTTTTAGTTTTTTAAGGAACCTCCATACTGTTCTCCATAGTGTCTGCACCAATTTACATTCTCACCACAGTGAAGGAGGGTTCCCTTTTCTCCACACCCTCTCCAGCATTTATTATTTGTAGACTTTTTGATGATGGCCATTCTGACTGGTATGAGGTAATCCCTCACTGTAGTTTTGACTTGCATTTCTCTAATTATTAACAATATTGAGCATCTTTTCATGTGCCTGTTGGCCATCTGTATGTCTTCTTTGAAGAAATGTTTGTTGAGGTTTCTGCCCATTTTTTGATTTGGTTGTTTAGTTTTTTTGTTTTGTTTTGATATTTAGTTGTATGAGTTGTTTGTATATTTTGAAAATTAATCCCTTGTTGGTCACATCGTTTCTGCATGTTTTCTCCCAGTCTTAAAGTTGTCCTTTTGTTTTGTTGATGGTTTCCCTTGCTGTGCAAAAGCTTTTAAGTTTAATTAGGTCCCATTTGTTTATTTTTGCTTTTATTTCTTTTGCCTTGGGAGACTGACCTAAGAAAATATTGCTACGATTTATGTCACAGAATGTTTTGCCTATTTTCTCTTCTAGGAGTTTTATGGTGTCATGTCTTATATATACGTCTTTAAGCCATTTTGAGTTTATTTTTGTGTATGGTGTGAGGGAGTAGTCTAACTTCATTGTTTTACATGTAGCTGTCCAGCTTTCCCAATGCTGCTTATTGAAACACTCTTTTTTCTCCATTATATATTCTTGCCTCCTTTGTCCAAGATTAAATGACTGTAGGTGTGTGGGTTTATTTCTGGACTCTGTATTCTGTTACATTGATCCATATGTCTGTTTTTGTGCCATTACCATACTGTTTTCATTATTATAGCTTTGTAGTATTGTCTGAAGTCTGGAAGGGTTATGCCTCTAGCTTTCTTCATTTTTCTCAAGGTTGCTTTGGCAATTTTGGGTCTTTTGTGGTTCTATATAAATTTTAGGATTATTTGTTCCCGTTCTGTGAAAAATGTCATTTGATAGGGATCACATTAAATCTGTAGATTGCTGAAGCCATGATTTTAACAGGAGTCTAGATTAGTTGTTTAATAAATATTAAGTACGGTAATATAAAGTTTGTCTTATTTTAATAAGTAACTATGCTACTTAATATATATTATTTAAATACATCACGATCCTACTTATATATAATATAAATAATATAAATATTATGTATTTAATAATCTGAAATCCATTACATAGACACTTTTTTTCTACTGTATTTTCCCTAGCAAATCCAAAAACACTGCCTTTGTGCCACCTGCCTTAATAGGCATTCCATATTTTCCTATTATGGCACACTCTTGGGATTTCTAATCGCCTTCCAGCCCACCACGTCTCACCCAAAAACATGAGGCAATGAGAAGGAAAAATTGAAATCCCCAAAGAGAAGAGACTCCTCAAAATTAAAGGTACAAAGGGAGTCAAGGAAATGTCTCTCTTTTACCTTGTCTTGATCCCCTTTGTAGAGAGATGGTACTTGATCTTTTCAGTATAAGTGAAGGCATGTGAAATGAAGCTAGACGTGTTTGTAGAAATGCTGTTACCGCTTTTCTTTTCCTGAATCAGTTGGCAAAATCAAGTCTTTTAGAGCACAGAATTGCTACTATGAAGCAAGAACAGAAGTCTTGGGAACACCAGAGCGAAAGCTTGAAATCACAGCTAGTGGCTTCACAGGAAAAGGTATGTGGACAATTCTTATTTCATCTGCACAGTTAATATTTTCCTATATCTCCCAACAGAACTCCAAGTGGAAAGAATGTTCCAGGTGGTTGTGGTCTAAGAGGGCTCAGAATGATTCAATTTAACTAATATTTGACACCTTACAGTATAGTAAAATAATTGGAACAGTGTTTCTCCCAAAGTTCATTATTATGAAATAATCATAAGATTATCTCATCATTATGAGATTATTTATTTATGAAAGCTTGAGAATAGTGTGTAAAAATGACTGCTTATTTCTAATTTAGAATTAGGATTTCTAAGGCAGGTTCATGCCCTATTATAGTTAAAGCTCTCTATTAACATTCTGTTTACCAATTTAAATTTTTTAAAATTGAAATATATATGAGCTGTTAGCATGGAGTAGGGTTCTACAAAGTATGTTTTTATTTTCATCTAAGCGGTCCTTTACAAACCAACATCACAGTCTAAAATGTAATTTCTACAAAGTTCAGTAAAATCATCTGTCGTGATGCCTGTTGGTATTCCTTGGTTCTGTAAGATATCACTTGGTAATATACCAGATGACTATACCAGCAATACCTTGCTCTAGGTGTAGTTCATTATTGTCCTAAATATAACTTAACATCCTGTAAAGATACATAATATCCTAGATTTGCACTGAGCAACTGAAAAGACCTGGATATAGTAAGTAGAAGCAGAAGGGACCTTGGAGTTCTCTTGTCTTAGCTCATTCATACATGGACATGCTATAGGTGAGACCATGAGGATTTGTCGCAGTGTATGACTGTTCTCATGATGCAGGTTCAGAATTTAGAAGACACCCTGCAGAATGTAAACCTGCAAATGTCCCGAATTAAATCTGATCTACGAGTGACTCAGCAGGAAAAGGAGGCTTTAAAACAAGAAGTGATGTCTCTACACAAGCAACTTCAGAATGCTGGTGACGAGGTAATTTCTTTTCTTCTTTATTGAGATCTAACTTTATACAGTAAAGTGCATAAATTTTAACTCTATAACTTGATTGTTTTTATACACATATATGTATGTATATGTAAATATACACAGTTATAGGTAAAATATATATGTATGTTTGTCTTTGTGTAACCACCACCTAGCTCAAAATAAAGAACATTTCCAGCACCCAGGAGGCTCTCTTGTGTCCCCTTCAGTTGATAACCTCAAGGGAACCACCACAGGTTAGGGATGCTTGTTTCTGAACCTCACATAAATGGAACTATAGTGACAAGGTAATTGTGCAAGTCAGAAGACCATGGCTGAGTTGTTTTGTAGTAATAAAAACATTTTGATGTTGTAGAAAGTAAGTCTCGTTTTAATATATCACAATGCTGTTTCACCTATGTGCAAATAAATTAAGAACAATGTATGTATGTCAGTCTTGGGTAGATGTTAAGACTTTGTCCTACCATAAAAGTAGGCACTAAATTCAGCTACTTTATCTCTTGGTGATACTTTTTTTTAAACTGTGTTTTTTTAAAAAAACATAATAGTTGCTTCCATTTTTAAAAAATTACTTCTGGGCTGAAAATTTTTTCAAAATGAGATTGTACCTTTTTTTTTTTTCCTTTTCATGTTTTGGCTTAAAAGGCAAAACGTGAAAAAGAAAAAGCCCTAACCCTAACCCTTTTTTTACCTTTAAAAAAAATTTTTTTAAAGCATTTTTCAGGATCCAAAAAAATCACCGTGGTAGCTTAAAGCATATTCCTGAGTTCAGGCCTCAATTATGTGGATGATACGTGCTTTGGATTCTAAAAAAGGATATGATTGCATATGTGAAAATGAAAGTAGAGTTTAGCAAGGGAAAGCTTTCAAGTTAGCAGTGCATTTCAGAGTTCTCTGTGTTCTCTGTTAACCAAAAGAATAGTTATTTGGGTTCAAAGCATAACTTCATAAGAATGAGGTAATTTTTAAGGTCCCCAATCTCTATGCGCTTGGGTCCTATATGGAACTGGGACTTGCCCTACAATCATCTTTGCTATTAGATTTGACGGGACTATTTTGCCAAAGATCATTTTAAACAGAGAGTTTCCAAACCTTTTTTTTTTTTAAATCAGCATTCAAGAATATTGTTTTACTTATATCTAGATATACATGTGCTCACTCTCATTAGATGCTCAAAAAAGAAATCAGCTTGTTTTTAAGGCTTAACTCTACAATTCTCTCTTAAGAACTGGGCCCCAGAAATAGGCACCCTTCCATCAGGATTCCATAACCAACAGCAAAGGCTGTCCTGGGACAAGTTGGATCACCTGACGAATGAGGAACAACAGCTGCTTTGGCAAGAGAATGAGAGACTCCAAACTGTGGTACAGAACACCAAAGCAGAACTCATACACTCCCGGGAGAAGGTAACTTGAAAAGTTGTACATGGTGGCATATGTTTGTAAATGAATGTTTGATACAGTGATTCTAAGGTATGGATTTGAGTATTCTGGTGTGGCAGACTTATTTTAAGAATGTATAATTTATCATTTACTTGCAATATAATTTTATCATGCTGTGTTTATATAATATTTTTCATTTTGTATAAGCAGTTCTATATTAAAATCTGTGATCTTATGAATGGAAATTATGTTAACCATATATTCCTCATTCAAATAGGCTAGCCGCCAAGACTGGTAGTATAAAAATGGCAAAACTAAACTCAGTTCTTGTTGGTCTAACTTCTTGTAAGAGAAAAGGTGCCCCTTTTAAAAGACAGCATTTCAAGGCTAGAATGGTCTTTAAAGATCATCTTTTTCATCACTAAGCTGATGTTTAAATTCTTTACCTCTGCTAAGTAGTTGACCAACTATGTTTAACCTATGCTTAAATACCTCTTTTGAGGAAGAACTCTCTTAGGAGTCACAGATATTCATTTAGAACACCTACCATGTGCCAGAAACTCTGCTATCACTGAAGTTGCAGTGTTGAACAGACTAAACATGGTTGCTGTCCTCGTGGAACTTAGTTGATGTAAATGCATTGTTTCAGGTGTGAACAGTCCAATACAAAGTCAATGGGACTGTCACCCCCTTCACTCCTAAAAGTTATGCTCATGTCAGAGCAAAGGTGCCTACAGACTATGTTTTTTTGGCAGCCACGTCACACTATTGACTCCCAGTTGTTTGGCTGAGCCAGGAGTCCCTTTGTCCTTCTCTGATCCTCAGTGTTGCATCAGACTAAAAATAGATTTACCTAGAAAGGATCTTTTGAAATCCAAAAATGTAATAAGCTTCAAGAATTGGCAGACTTGACTGGAAAAAGTTTTCTTAATACAACAAAACCCAAGCACTGAATACAAACTTTCCTTATGTTCGCTTTTTGTTTTTCCTGGCTGGGTGGTTATATTAGCATTTCTTCCTCTTATACTGGTTCTTGTTAGGTCCGTCAACTGGAATCCAACCTTCTTCCTCCTAAGCTCCAAAAACATCTAAACTCATCAGGTACTGTGAAGCCCACAGAGCAGGAAAAGGTGAGCTTAAAGAGAGAGTGTGAACAGTTTCAAAAGGAACGATCTCCTGCTAATAGGAAGGTGAGTTTTTGAGAGTTAATACCAAGTGGCTGTGTTCTGACTATGATGCATCCCTAAGTGTATGTTTCTTCCCCTGCATGCTTCCAGGAAATGATTACAATGGCATATTTTGGTTCTTCCTTATATCTATGCTTTTGTAATCTTGTCAAAACAGTATCATGGTTCTTTTTGATTGAGTGACCGCTAGAAAGGAGCAATTTAAGTTTTTATAAAGAAGATGGTTAATTATCTTCATTAGTATCATAAGCTTCTATAAGTTAGTAAAACATATATAGCCTGAATATTAGGAACATCTTAATATGGTCTGTATTAGTTAACTATTGCTGTGTAATAAATTAAAACAACAAACATTTATTGTCTCAGTTTCTGTGGGTCAGGGATTTGGAAGCAACTTAACTGAGTGGTTTTGGCTTAGGGTCTTTCCTGAGACTGCAGTCCAGATATCAGCTGAGACTGCATTTATCTGAAGGCTTCACTGGTACTAGAGAATCCGTTCCAGATGTATTCATATAACTGTTAGGAGGAGGCTTCTGTTCTTCGCTAGCTGATTGCCAGAGGCTCAGCTCCTCACCACCTGGGCCTTTTCTCAGGCTGTGGCAATGAATGATCTAAGAGAGAGAGGCCCCAAAAGACCAAGATGGAAGCTGTAGTAGTTTTATTTGCTAATCCCAGAAGTCCCACACAATCATTTCTGCTGTATTCTATTGGTCACACAGACTAATCCTGGTGTAGTGGGGAGGGGACAAGGCAAGGGTTTGAATACCAGAAGACAGGGATCACTGGGCACCCTCTTGGAGGCTGGCTACTACGTGGTTAAACCTCTGTAGCATGACTCAGTTTGTTTTCTATTCTTGGTTCCATGAAGTTAGAGTTCTAGGCCAGTGTTACCGTGGGAGTTCTTGTTGTTACTTGTTTTCCTTTCTTTTTCTAAACTAAACTCAGAGTTTTCACTACAGGCACACCTTGGAGATATTCTGGGTTCAGTTCCAGACCACCACAATAAAGTGAGTCACACAAATTTTTTGGTTTCCCAGTGCCTATAAAATTGTTTCCACTATACTGTAGTCTGTTAAGTGTGCAATAGCATTTTGTCTAAAAAAACAATGTACATATTTTAATTTAAAAATATTTATTGCTAAAAATGCTAATAACCATCGTCTTCAGCAAGTTGTAGTAGTAACATTGAAGATCACTAATCACAGATGACCATAACAAATATAATAATAAAAAAGTTTGAAATATTGTGAGAATTATGAAAATGTGACACAGAGACACAAAGTGAGCAAATGCTATTGGAAAAATGGCACCAATAGACTTGCTCGACACAGGGTTACCACAGACCTTCAATTTGTAAAAAACTCCGTATCTGTGAAGCACAATAAAAGCGAAGTGCAATAAAACAAGGTATGCCTGTATTACCTTCCTCTTCTGAAAATTATGGTTTGTTTAAAAATCTGGAAAGAATGATGAACAGTCATTTCCTTTTGTTATAAATATTTCAAAAAAATTTTTTTAAGTTTGTGAAAGTTACGACCATTGGCAGTAAAGAGACTGGTTGTGCTCTAAAGCTGAAATGTCATTTAAGTTTAGGTACATTCAAGTAAACTTTTCAGAAGGACATTGGGTTTCATCTAGCTGCTTACCAAAGGAAAAGTCTAATGATAGGTTTTAAAATAACAGTGAATTTAAATGTACTTAGAAAGATTACACTTAATTCCATTTAACAATTCTTGCTACCCTCCTCAGTTTTTTTTTTTTTTTTTTTTTGCGGTACGAGGGCCTCTCACTGTTGTGGCCTCTCCCGTTGCGGAGCACAGGCTCCAGACACGCAGGCTCAGCGGCCATGGCTCACAGGCCCAGCCGCTCCACGGCATGTGGGATCTTCCCGGACCGGGGCACGAACCCGTGTCCCCTGCATCGGCAGACGGACTCTCAACCACTGCGCCACCAGGGAAGCCCCCTCCTCAGTTCTTTTTGATAGAAACAAAAATCAGCACTCTAGAATAGTGTCATATGTTTTCTACTTAGCAATATTCTGAGTCCCAGTGTCCTCTAGCTCATTAGATTCTCATAAGAGTCTGTAATAAAGAGAATTCCAAAAAAGGATACTCATAAAATCTTCAAATTTCTTCTTTAAAATAGAGAAAGGAGTTAAATCAGGTTTTATGTATTCTCAGTTCTATACCTTTAAACTTTGCCTTAAGACATGTTTTTCCCTACTGCAGATCCATAGTAGAGGATCATGAAATCAATCTAGTTAAATAGCAGCATTTTAAGTTATTAAATTATACTAGAAAATATCAGTGCATGGCTCATGGTAAGGATAATTTCATGAAATTTTTCTCTTAGTGATATATACTTATAACTGATTACGTATATATATTCATACACACACACACACATACACATATGTGGGTGTGGGTGTTTGTACTGGGTTGCAAGAGAAAATGTGCTGCTTACAGTGAGTGGCATTGAAGTTTGAAAGCTACCTGCCTTTGGAATCTGTTCTATGTGAGGAGTGGTGATTAAAACTAGACTACCTAAATATAATCAGTACACTGAATTATATTGTTTGTTGTTTTCCCTTGATGAATGAACTCAGTTTTCTTCCAAGAGTTGAGATTTGTGACTAGCGTAAATTCGTCAAAATAAAGTAGAGCAACTCAAGTGTTTTGTTTTTGGTTTTGAGGGAGTTTTTTGTTTTTTAACAGGTTAGTCAGATGAATTCCCTTGAACGAGAATTAGAAACAATTCATTTGGAAAATGAAGGCCTGAAAAAGAAACAAGTAAAACTGGATGAGCAGCTAATGGAGGTAAGTTTTTAAGCAAATGGCCTTAGCTATGAAGAATATTTTAATCCATGAATGAGCCGTTTGTTGAGAGAGACTAGCATAGCATTAAATTCCTATTATGAAAACAGTGAAAATCTAAGTACATTGCCAAGCTGGATTCTTTGGTCTGTCTTACCAAGTTTGATAGATATTTTTGCTAATTATACAGCCATAGGAATATATACTGCTTCACAGAGGAAGGAATAATGTTGACTATCCTAAAATGCAAGGACCTGTACCTCAACAAATTCAAGTGGCAGGGACTCTGTTCAGTACTGACCAAGAGGCTCAGAGCTCTCTCGCCATTGCTGTGGTTTTAACAGTTTCCTGATACCTCCCACAGTGTAGTGTTTTATAGATGTGATTGCTCTGTAACAACCTGTTCAGTTGGGAAATGCATGCAGGGAATTTAAGAGCATTAGCATTTAGAGGTTCAATTTTCAAGGGCTGCTGTTGTTCATTACTATATTTGTAACTCAGCACTGCCTTGGGAGAGGTACATCTGATAAATATAAATGTGGATTTGTAAAACCTGTCAGCTTGGACATTGAGTTTCCAGTCTAATAAATTGCTTTCTGAATACCAAGCACAATTATAGGATGTAAAACAACTTATGTAAAATCCTCCTTAATAAGTAAAAATTTCATTGAGATCCTTTGCTTTGGGTAATGAAAATATTAATTAATCCAACATTTAATGACCTGTAAAATTTATATAAGGTATAGAGGCCTGGGTAGAAAATGTCTTTCTGTGCTCTTAAAAAGTACTATGCATACAAATATTTTTAAGCCAGAATTATAGGAAGGAAGAGAGATATGTAAATATTTTCTTTCATGAAGCTGGATACATGCAAAGGTAAGTTTGATGCTCGGTTTTTATATATGAAATATGGGCAAACATATCACATTGACATTTAAATGACCGCTAAGGTTTCTGTCAATTTTATGTTCTCTGATTTATCCACTAATAGGGAGATTAGTGAAACTATGAAGAGTGAAATCCAAACCATTTTTTATTTCTCTGACAGCGTATAATAAATGTGTTTAAAACCGTGGGCTGCAGGCTGTGTTTAGATGTAGCTATGCTTTTCTGATGAAATAATTATATACTCTAATGAATAAGATATCTGAAGCGAAGCGTGACATGTCTGGTACCTGATTGAAAAGTAACAGGGTATACTTAATCACTGTCAGATTCTCTCCAAGTGCTCTGCCAACAGGCCAGTTCTTCTCCCACCATTCTCTCTGGCCTCAGAAGCCCCCTTCTCTCCCAATCCTACCTTACATGATTAATCATCATAAGCAATTTCCCCTCATTACTCTTCTCCCTGATCTAGTAGTAAATATTTGCTAATGGATGAGGGAAATTGAGTGTTCTTGGCCCTGGAGCTGGAAAAAGAAAAGGCATGAATTTTTAATTGGAACACTGAAAAGAACATCTCATACACTATTCTAATTAAAGTTTCATTAGAAATAAGACCGAGCTATGAATTCTGTCCAGACATATAAATTCGATTCTTCAGCAGCTTTATTAAATGTAACTCACACACTACACAATTCATCCATTTAAAGTGTCTAATTCAGTGGTTTGGGTATATTACATTATTTTAAAAATTGTGCTAAGTATATAGATAGATAGATATAAATGGTTAAAATGACAGATTTTGTTAAGTGGCATTCGGTGGCATTAATTACTTTCACAATGTTCTACAACCATCACCACTACTTCCAAAACTTTTTCATCACCCCAAACAGGAACACTAACCATTCACTAGTAACACTCCATTCCACCTTCCCACCAGACCTGTAAATTGGATTTTTATTTATGTTATGATATCTATAGATAGGCCAAATTTGAGGATGAACAGTGGTTTTCACACCATTTTTTGTGCCCACCTGACCTGAGGGATAGGTACATGCCTCTCACTCTGGCATTGATTCTCATCGGGTTTGGGGGAGAGGCAGTGAGTAGGCAGGGAGATGTTCCTACATCAGAATCTTTGGGATCAAGAAATTTAGGGAAAGCTTTCTAGGCGATTCAATCTGATGTATGCACCCCCTTGGGGGAAGGGGTTTCTCCTCATCCCTATATGCCAGTTTGAAAGTCACTGATGTAACATAATACATAGCCCTACCCCAGGGTAATTAAAGATCCCAAATCACTAGACAAGAATATGGAAGAATCTGCCTCCCACTCCAGGGTTTTCTCCAACTGTGTGAAGCAGGGTTCTATAAGCAATTCATTTTGATCACTCAAAAACAGGGTTATAGACTATTAGCAATTCTTAAAGTCTGTTGTGTACCTCTTAGCCAACAGTTCAGACACTTGAACAACAAAAATGTTTTATAGTTTATATTCTGCATCTCCATATGGCAAGGTGTTTAACATCAGGTCCATTCCATAGTGGACTTGAAATCTTCTGAATTATTATATTGGGATGGGTGGAGGTAAAGGTAGCAAGCTCGTAAACCAACCAAATTGCAATAGATGAGGAAGTGGCTGCAGAATTAGAGATGTGAGACATTTTAATATCTGTAAAATTTATATACAGAGAAATGTAAATGTTGGTTCTTTCTAAGTTCCTACTGACTAGAGCACATGTGGTCAAGTATATAATATACCCAATTTGTACTGTTCTTTCTCTTTATAACTCATATTTTCTTCCTCTTTGTATAACTCCTTAATTCTCTTTTGTTTTTGTTTTATCTGTGGCTAACCTGTACCTAGAACTCTGTGGTTGGAACTAGCAGAGAAGGGTGCAGTTCTCTGCCTGAGATAGTGTGTGAAGGTAGAACATTCTCTCAATGAATTTCATGGCATGGAGACATCTCATTAAACTCCTTGTTCATGTAATCATTTCTACCACTATGACAGTTAATAAATACTTAAGGTAAGAGCCAATATTCATTTTCATTTTGCTTTAATTTTGGAATATATCTGTTTACATTTACATCAGGATTTTCCTTAGTATTTGAAGACGTGTGTGAAGAAAATCATCCCACTGATATAAAATCAGGGGATCGTAATTCTCCATATTCTTTATTCTTAAAAATAAAGTGGTGGGTTTTCTAAATCTATAACTAGAAATATTTCAAAATGGGTAACACCCCACCTCAGAAATTTAGATTTAAGGAAATGGATAGTGGCTCTGAAGTTTCATGATAACATTTAATTATAGATGTGTCTTAGAGGGCCTTTTTCCCTTCTCACATGCCTGGGGGTGCTTCTTCTTGAGTTTAGTACTTGGTCATATTTGTTGCATGTCTTCCATTGAGCTCTGTGTCTGCTGAATGTGTTGACAGATGTGAAGTGGCATGCTTCACTAGCCAAATGCAGTGCCTTCTCCTTTCCCTCGCCCCAACTTTGACTGGCTTGCGATACACATACCATTTCCTCATTGTCTTGAATAAATACTTTCATTCCATGTACTTCAATTCCCAGATGTTCTGGGGTATCATCTTATGCCCCGGAATTGCCTGTCTGATAAACTAAGATAGGTTAAAATAATTTGAGATGCAAGATGAGAATCTTGAAAACAAATTGCTAACTTGGAAAAAATGTAGTCATTGAACATTCACTCTTAAGAATCTTTATGAGTGGTAAGTGGCAAAACTCTAAAGCATAACCTCATTCTCCCCTTTGCCTATTCCAACCATTTTTTTAAAAAAAAAAAAAAAAAGAGGGATAATTAAATGTTCTAGTGTAAGAAGAAAAAAGGAGAATTCAGACATATGTACATCATGTGCCTCATGTCTTATAGTCACTTAAGAATGAGGAAGTACAGTTTAAGTCTAAAACTTTCAAGGCCTGCTTATGCATTAAATGTATTATCTCCTAAGCAAAATGATTCTTTATTCTTACTCAGGATCATGTGCTGCCTGCTTTCAAGTTACCAGTGAGTCTGAGAGGCCATTAATGAATTCATAGACTTTATTACTCTCTGCTTGCCACTTTCAAGGGCAACTCTCTGATTGAAGGCACTGCAGCTGACCAGGGCTTTGCCCTTATCCTCTAGATGCAGCACCTGAGGTCCACTGTGATGCTTAGCCCATCCCCTCATGCTTGGGATCTGCAGCTGCTCCAGCAGCAAGCCTGTCCAATGGTTCCCAGGGAGCAATTTCTGCAGCTTCAATATCAGCTGCTACAGCCAGAAAGGATAAACCAGTGCCTGCAGGAGGAACTTGAAAACAGGACTTCTGAAATCAACACACCACAGGTATGAGGATCTTTTTCTAATAGTAAACTCAGATCACCTAATTTAATTTTACCTGCTTATTTGAAAGTTATACCAGTTCACATGTGGGGATGAAGAACCTAAATCTTTTGTCAGGCAGTTACACCTTACCTGAATTACAAATCCACAGAACTGCAGTGCTGTTTTGGTTTGGGTTTTTTGCAGTGCTGCTTTTGAGCTCTCAGCTTCTAAGCTAGGTAATTAAGTGTTCTGGGTCTCCTTTGCACATTTGTAATCGATGATGAAGTCTCAGGATCACTTGAGCATATTGCACAATTGACCTAACATTCTTGTCTAATGCCAAAGATATTACAGAATTCAAGTGCAACTCTAGGATATGTATTACTAACAGAGCATCCTGGGTTTTCTTGTACCAGAGGAGTATAGCCTGCTGAGTTCCATGGAATTCACAAATGGGCACTTTTCTCAACTAATAAAGTAAAATGTGTCATCAGTGACTCTTTTAGTTGACATAGTTCATTTAACTTATTTTTTTAATGATCTAGTTTGAAAAACTCTATCTTTAAGAAAATAAAGATCTTCTTCCCCTTCCCTTTGAATTAGCATTATCCCAGCTCACTACCAGACACAATCTTATATTACCTAGGTTTTCAAATAGTTATTTCTCTTTAGTGCTTCATTCATGATTCTCCTCTTTCAGAAGTCTCTTGACTCTTTGGTCTTGTCCATTTATTCAGAATTAGGAATAAAATTAAAACTACTCCTTAGTTTGTAGAATTCTAAATTAGTTTGTTCTAGTTTGGATGCTCTTCTTCTGTTTTCAAATACCTTGCTTTTCAGTTGACGTTTGACAAGGAATTTCCCACCTCTCTTTCTGTAATCCCCTCACCCTCGCTTTGCAAAGTCACATTAGCACCATAATTATACATTGTAACAACTTGGTTTTCTTCTCCTACTAGTATATATCTGTGCTTTTGCATGATGTACTTCTGTCATCTATTCTTTCTAACAAAGGCTTAAAATCCATGTTTTTGGAAGCTTCCTACACTCAATTTCCAAATACTAAAATTTAATTCCAGAATTAAAATTGTGATGGTGGGTGTTGGACAGATGCTTCAACTCTTCATTAAAAACTGAGTGACCTCAGTTTTTAATGGACATTTAAAACCAAATGATTAGACTAAGATCCTACTCATTGCTCTTTCATATACACTATTTTCAAAACATGCTCTTCCCAACCCACCCACCAGTGTTTAATCCTTTTACTTCAATTATTTGAGGATTAGATAGACAAAATTTAAGACTTTTGTACTTCAAAAAAAAAAAAAAAGAAAGAATTTCTCCAGATGGCAGGGTGGACTGCTTATTGCTCTCACTAGAATGCCATGGCAGGCTCTCCTGTTTCTGGTAACTAAGCTGACACTAATTTTAAGAATATAGAAAGCTATTAGAATCTGCACGTTGTCTGTGTGTGTGGAGTGATGTGATTTCTTCTGCCTTGTGTTGCTTTGCTTGCATATGTAGTATTGATGTTTGCTTTTAAAAATTGTTTGCATTATAAATGTGTGAATTTAGACTCCCCCAAAAAACATAATCTTGACATCAGGGTGAAGTGTACCACTTGCCTTCTTTCTCTAGGCCTTGCTACCGGAGCAGCGAGCAGTGCATGCAGATTCCTACAGAAGGATTGGGCACCTGTGAACACTGGGCTGTTATTGCTGGCATTTCTTACCATGGCAGATACTCAAATGCACACACCCACACACACCACACAAACAGAGACATAAGCTGAGAAATGTTTTGGAATCAAGTGCTCTTTTAAGTTTATTATTATTATTGTTGTTGTTAAGCCTTTGCAGTATTATGTTTCCTATTTATGTAGAAATGACAGATTTTGTGAATCAAATTCACAAATTTCAGCTTGTTACACGTAATTATTTATACGATTTAAAGAGTGTGGACTTGAGATTCTTGAAAGGATGTATTCTATATATTTTCTCATTCCATATGTTGTAACTATTTTTAACAAAAGGTACTACTTTTATATGTGAAATTTGAAGAAAATCAGGGTTATTTATACTGTTTTATATAAGATGTATAATACTTTTTTGACAGGAAAAAGGAAATTTTTGATGAAATAAAATAAATTTTAAATATATGACTGCTTTTGTTTTTCCTCTTTCCCCACTCTTTTGCCATGCCCCGTGTTCTTTGAATTAATTATCTGGGGTTTTTTTTGGTTTGCTTAGCTTTTTTTTTTTTTTTTTTTTTTTTTTTTTGTTTTTTGTTTTTTTTGCTTTTTTTTTTTTTTTTTTTTTTCTTTTAAGGCAAGTGGAAATCTGGCATTTTCCATTTATGTTTGAACTTTAAAAAGCCATTATAACTTTTAAAATATAGGATTTTAGATGTTCTTAAGACCTGGTTTCTTGAAATTTTGCATTAGTCTTTTGCCTACTACAATTTTTCTCTTCAAATTAGTCTCATGGCTTAGTTGTTTCGTTTATGCTTGAATAAATGTTATTATTTAATATCCAAACACATGTTGGCTTTCCACTCACATTTGGTCATTCTTTTTGTGCTTTTTAAAGGACACCTTTTTGGGAATATTTTTAAGGACAGGTTATGCCATCAGCCATTAATACCTGAGTCTTGCTTAAACATTTGAAGAACCTTTTAAAATCTGAAATTCTTTTTTTTTTTTGGTACGCAGGCCTCTCACTGCTGCGGCCTCTCCCGTTGCGGAGCACAGGCTCCGGATGCGCAGGCTCAGCAGCCATGGCTCACGGGCCCAGCCGCTCTGCGGCATGTGGGATCTTCCCGGACTGGGGCACGAACCCGTGTCCCCTGCATCAGCAGGCGGACTCACAACCAGTGCGCTACCAGGGAAGCCCTGAAATTCTTTATGTGAACATTTTGGTGGACTGGGAGAAAGGGCCGTCAGTTGCACTCTAAATCTTGTTCCAGGTCACTCTGCGCTCCAAAACCCACACACTCCTTAATCCATCACTGTTGTATGAGGAGAGGAGAAGCCAGGGTCCTTTTTCTGCCCTATTGTTTTGTCTAGGAGTTTTTTTATGGGGAGATTTTCAGTTTTAAATCTGTTCTAATGATAAATCCATCCTCCAATTCTGATATGTGCTTCACATTGACAGGTCAAATTAGGAAACCAATAACCAGAATAACTAGCAGGAAGAGGCTATTAGAAACACTAACACCCTCACAGTAATCAGCCATTTCAAAGGAAAAACAGACACATATTGCAAGCTAATTGGAAATGTTAGGTGATCCTAAATAAACTCAGTTTTTGATTATTTTGTTGTTGAGATGCCCACAGTATTGCAAAGACCCAAATCACAGATGAAAGGTTGAGAACCATCTTTTAATTTACTTTGGATACCTATTTTACTATAATAAGTACACACAGATCTTAAATTATGGGTTTTAAGAATTTTGCTTTATCTCAGGGGAAGATGGTAACACAGGTAAGATTCTTCTTTTGTCTTTGATTCTTTCTCTAATAGGGTTACTTTTCTAACATGTGCAACCCATGCAGTGTTCAGAGCTCCCATTTCATCAGAAATCCACCCTTCCTGTTCAAAGGCAAACATTTGCTGTCCTTTCTCTAGGCATTTTATGGGGAAAATTAACTATTAGTGCTTTTGTGTGGCATGATTTTCAAATGATAATACAAATTTTTTTCTTTCCTTCAGGGAAACCAGGAACACCTGGTAACTGTCATGGAGGAACGAATGATGGAAGTTGAACAAAAATTGAAACTGGTGAAAAGGCTTCTTCAGGAAAAAGTGAATCAGCTCAAAGAACAAGTGAGCCTCCCAGGTCATCTCTACCCACCCACCTCATATTCAACTTTAACTCCAATTTTACATTCCTCTGTTGCTATTAACTTGTTAACTTTTGTTGTCTAATAAAAGCAAATTCTATTATAAATGTTTAGAAGAATTTAGGAGTCACTCTTTCCCATACCACTTCAAAAATATGAATTCTGTATTCTACGTTGTTTTTTTCCAAAGTTCTTTTGAGTCATATGTTTGTCTACAATTTAAAAAATGTATATTTGCTAGCAGTGACTCTCATGGACCTAAAGCATTTCTAATGAGGTTCAATTTAAATTGAATTTTTATAGATTTTTTTTCCCCAGAGAGGAAATATTCCTATTTAAATAAAAAGAAATTTTATATTGGTAAAAAATTGGGGGATAATAAGTATAACTTTAGCTTTCCTGTTTGCAACAGCTATGACAGCCTCAAAAACAACCTTATGGCTATAGCCAGACCCCAAAAGGTTGTTTTGAATTAGAATCTGGACTCTTGAATTCAGGACCACTAGTTAGCCTGATCCTTTTTTCCTGCTGGTGGCAGGTGTGGCCTCAGTGCTTAGAAATTATTTGTGCATCCACTGAAGAGATATACAAGAAGGACTACTTTCTAGGAAAGTTTTATAACTTCTCTGGAATCTGAGATTGAGACAAACTGTGGCGGGAGTGGGAAGGTGGAAATTGCCCAACCTGGTTTTTCAGATATATAAAATCCAAGAAGAATAATTCCAAGGGAAAGTCTAAATGCAGAGGTAGACAGGAACTTTCCTCAGCCCTATATCTTAATACACAGAATGGAGAGAAGGACCTGTATTTACATTTATTGATTCAATCCTTTAATCCTTTATTCAACACATAGTTACTACATGCCAGGTTCTGTTCTAAGCACTAGAAATACAGCAATGAACAAAACAAAATCCTGCCTATATGGAGTGTAGTTCACTTACTACAGCTACTAGTGTAGTTCACAGTACCAAGCATTCGGCCAGATAGCAGTTTCAAAAATAAAGAAAATGGGAAACATGGGGTGTGGTCATCTACAAACACTGGCATTAACTGTTCATCCTGTCCTGGGAGAAGAAAAAGAAATGAGAGATAGGGAAGAGCAGACAGTAGAGGGTCTTAGTGCTAAGCCACAGAGTTTGAATTTCATTCGGTAGTAGATAAGAGTCATCAAAGTGTTTTTTAATGGCAGGAAAGGAGGAAAGTTTGTATAAAAACAGTTCGATAGAAAGTATGTTAGTATTATGTTAAACTTGCCAGTCACTTAGGTTCTGGGCTTCAGTGTGATAGTCTTTATCATTGCCCTTTGAAATGCTATTATGTAAATTAATTAACCACTCCTTAGTTTTCTTTATTCCCTTAAACCTTTATACTTGTAGATGCCCTGCCTGAAACTGGGTGTAAAATGAGGAGTTAAAGGTATAATGAGGGAAAGGAGATTATAAGATATTAACTAACAGGAGCAATAATAAAATTATCCTAATGCTGCTGACAAGTTTTCCTGCCCTAAACAAGACTGTATATTCTAACTATAAAGATTAGAATATCTCTTCTAGACAAGGTTTTATACAAAGAGGGAGAGTTAAGGAAAAGTAACTGCCAAATCTTCTCTCTTTATTTTAAAATTTGGCTCATGTATTATAACAATCAGTAGGTTGTATGTGGTTATGAATGGGAAACTCAAGCACCTATTGTTAATAACAGTTAAACACAGTTCACACCCTCAGAAATTTAAGTTATAGAAGTATTTTGGTATTTTTAGAGAATGAATAAAGAAATAATACCTAATTTATTAGGTTGAAAAATACCTTCATTTTCGAGCCCTCAAATATCAATTTGTTCTTTTTATTAGTGACTTCTACAAACATATTATGCAGAGAAACAGCTTGGAATAAGTGGATTTGCTCTACTTGTATCCCTGGTGCCAGGTCTGATGTTAAAGCTGTATTGTAAAATGAAAGAATATAATTGATAGAAGCCATTTGCCTTTATAAACAACTGTCCTATGTCAGACCTTAAATTTAAGAGAATTACAGAAATGGAGTCAAGATGTTTCTGGTTCTATTTCTAGCTCTGCAAGAATACTAAAGCAGATGAGATGGTGAAGGATTTGTATGTGGAAAATGCCCAATTGTTGAAAGCTCTGGAAATAACTGAACAGCGACAAAAAACAGCAGAGAAGAAAAATTACCTCCTAGAGGAGAAGATTGCCAGCCTCAGTAATATAGTCAGGAATCTGACACCAGCACCATTGACTTCTACACCTCCCTTAAGGTCATAGCCAAGCCAAAGGATAAACACTCATAGTTGTGCACTTTACTGAAATGGATGGAGCATTTCAGTATGTTCTCTCAACCGTTGTTTATTGTGGGGTTTTCTTGGGTTTTTTTTTTAAACTTTAATGGCTTAAAGTTAAGCCTAACGTAAAACTTCCAGCAACAGAATTAAAATCTCCATTCATTGTAATTAGTTTTTCTAAATAGACTATAATGGAAGTTGCAAACAAATACATATTTCACTGTTTGAATTATTCCCAAGCTTTGAATTTTTAAAAATATTCTAATAGCCATCAAGAAGGTGATACAAAAACAACTCAAGAATCTTAAAACCCCAGTTTTGAATGAATTTTTAAAAATTACTGTTATGTATAAGTTTATATGTAAATTGCAGATATTTAAAAGTTGAGAAATTATTAGCTGGCTGTTTTGATCTTTATTTTATAACCAAATGTACATCTTCTCATACATTTACATATGAAAAGTCATTCCGTTTCTAATAGTTCTGGTTTTTTGAATTAATTGTTAGACTTTCTGTTTGGTAAGAGAAGCTGGTATTAATACCACTGAGGTCAGAAATGCCAGAGTCCATAGAACTCTACCTTCTAACACCTATGACAGTATTACCACCCTTTATGTATTACAGATCTAAAACTCATTTACTCAACTGCACTGTTAACTAATGTTAAAACTTTACCTTCTTTAAACAGTCTTTTTCTTTTTTTTTCCTTCTTAGAAGTTTCATTTGGGAGCTTGTCTTCTAAGAAATGGATAAAGCCACATTCTTAAAGCATTTGAACTATAGGGTAAGCACTGAACAAACTGCTTTGGAGTAAACAGCTACTCCTAGAAGAGAGAGAAGTAAACCATGTGGGTTTTTCTCTCTCTAAAGTCTTGGATTTCATGAACTTATATTTGGGGTTGCCTCAAGAACTCAGGGAACAATACTTTAAGACGTCTTCCTGAAATACTGTAGGGCCTCGTTAAGAATTTGAAATGTATAAACCATGTGACCTTATTTATTTGTCATATATTTAGAGCCATAGTGGGATTTTTATTTCTACATTTTTAGTGAATTTAATTTTCTGGAAAAAGGCCTTGATTTTAGAGTTAAAAACCTCTTCTAACATATGGAAGAGTTATTGTTTGCTTGTTTGTTTAATATAGGTCAAATTTTCCATGCTTCCTATTCCTCTGCACCTCAAATCTGATCATAAGAATTTCTTACTGTGATAAGCATTCGCATGCCATCTGAGGTAAAGGAGTGCCAAATAGGATTTTTCCATTCAGTCTCAAGACTAGAACATTACAGAACAGTAAACATTTTGAATAACTTTTTTCCCCAGGTAAAATCTCTGCTTCTAGCCTACTTCAGCCAGGAGTTGGTTGGTAAAGAACTTACTATGTGGGACACAAACAGAGCTCATCACAGCCACCTGTTTGTTTTTGTGGAAGAGTAATTAGATCAGAAAAATTCACTTTGATAAATTCCAGGAAAGCCAAGCCCATCAATTTATAAGAGGTATCACAGGAAAATCAAACACTGCCTTATGGGCAGGAAAAAAAGATGAAGCAAACTGCTTAGGAAGCCACGTCAGAAACTCAATATCAACAAAATAATTTGCATTAAGGAACTTTAGAGTTCCTTGGGCCTAACCATGTACTATTAGTCCTACCTGCCAACACAGGAGTCCTTGCTACAAGAGCCCTGACAAGGCAAGGTCATTTGTGGGACTGGGAGTTCATGCTTCAGAAGCAGACTTTTTCACTTTTGAACAGCTCTATTATCAGAAATTCCCGATTTTCCCCTGGAAAAGAATTAATTTTAATCCCTCCCTACAATTACACTTCAAAACATTTGATATCTGCTGTCATGCCTCCCCTAATCATTTTTCTCCAGTGCAAACATTACTAGTAAACTCAACTACTTGTATGGCATTGACTTTAACACTTAAAACTGTGGATAGGCCTAGGTTAAGGTCATAAATAAACTAAGCACCTGTGGTATATTTATGTGATATGCTTTAAGTTATTCAAGGTTTTTGCCGTCAGAACTGAACACCAAGCACATTTCTCAAATAGATGGCTTACCATATGATCACACGTGTTGTGTTTTTTATCTTTATTTTTTACATTATGAAAAGTATAGATTAATTTGTTTCTTATAAATCTGTATGTGTATATAAAGTGTTGTACAATGAATGTAAATATGACTTCTGGAAAATTTTAGACTACATTTAGAATCCCTTTATCTAAAATCAAAATGCTGCTCAAATGAAAGTTAATTTAACTAACACCTCGGTGCTTACTTCTTGCTTCACTGCACTCATAAAATTGGAAAAAAGATCAATACAAGAAATATATAGTTACCTTAAATTATATATTTGTGCAGCAGATTATTTTTGTAGACTAGAGTGGGAATTTAACTGGCAATTTATAATATAGCTTACAGCTTTTAAAAGGCCTTTTAAAGAGATTAAATGTAAACTATTAAATGTTTAGATTTTGCTTTCAGACTTTATAATAGAACTCTTTACAGTCACCTTATATATCTTATAGGCATTTAACTCCTCATTTATTAAAAGTACTGGTTGTTAAATTCTCTTGATTTCTTAAGAACAGTTATTTAAATAAGTCTTAGGAGATAGGATCTTCATTTCAAGGAAAGAAAATCAAGTTTGCCTTTGTGATAATGTTACCCTTAGAAAAGGAAAGTGTGGATAATAAAACCTACATTGTTCTATTTTGCTTTCTTCTGCTTTTTAGAAGCCTGAACTATTAAGTTCAAATTTGTGAAGGAAGAGAAGTAGAAGAGGAGGGGTAGAACCAATCACAGTATTTATTTTTCTAAAACTTAATAAACCCAGATTTTTTTAAAACTATTTTAAATATGAATTCTTCCCAGAAGCTTCAAATGCATTGTTTATATATTTAACCTTAAACATAAGTAGATCACAGTCATAGGCTTTCAAGGTTTATGAGGAGTTCTTACAGGTCTAATATTTCAATAATGTACCAATACCCAGGGCAGGTATTATGATGAGGAACTTTTGTTTTTTTAAGAATGAATAAGAGTTTATGGTGGACTTTAACGTGTGAAAATGATTTTTTTATTTTTGTGATTTCTTTTTTCTGAGTAAAGGAAAAGAGAAATGTGTTGCTATTGTCAGCATCTTAAAGGTAGTCTCACTCAAGGCAAGGCTAAGTGCTTCGTGATAATATTAAGCAAGTCTTGTTTTGAACGGATTACCTAATGACTCACTAGAATGATATAAATTATACAAGTTATGCCAAAACTAAGTCAAAACCTAATAACCAAAGCATTCGTTATTTAAAACTTATTCACTATATCATGTTTGGACCTATTCAAACATCTCAGCCCTGTAAAACAGTTTTGGTTTTATGACATATGGATAGTGGTTTAATAATAAATCCAAGTTAGCTTTTTATTTCCCAGCTTTTTTTGAATGATATTCATTAAATCTGTTCTTATTGGAAGACATTATCACAGCATGATTGAAGGGAACATTGGTTTTATAAAGGAAAACCCGAGTTCACCGATAGCCATCACTAAGATTCTTTTCATGTAAAGATTAATGCTTATGTGTTTATATCGACTTTGTATATTTCATCTTAGCCATTCTATCCTATAAAGATTTTACCATGAGCTTAAGATGTAAATAAATAATTTTGCAAATATGGCTCTTTTTTTCTATACACCTTGAACTTTTATAAACAGTTTCAGTATGTTTATCATTGGTTTTTAGAGTGAAAGCATCAAAACATTGCACTAAACATATTTTATAAATGCAAAATCTCTGGAGCATTCACTCCAGACCTACTGAATTAGAGTCTGCATTAAAAAAAAAAAAAATCCCCAAATTATGTGATTTAGAGCACTGGGACTCCATTTCTGTAACAGAATTGATGACTTTCACACCAGCCAGTTTGAGATCCCTGTACCCTGTGGTGGTTCATAATTTACTTCTAAAATCCTGACAAACTCAGGTGAGGCCCTGCTTGGGAGTTTGGGAGCTTCAGAGGTGGCTTTATTTCACTTTGCCGTATTTGTGGGTGACTCAGACTATTTCAGTTGAGCTACTTGTAAATGGTGAGATATATGCAACTATTGGTATAAAAGTTAACCTAAAAGCACATTAAGTTAATATGCTGAGTACTGAAATTTAGAATGGAAATACTGGCCAAACTAGACTTATCTCACAAGGCTTGTTTTATTTGCAAACCTTTTATACCAATCTCACACTGCCTTTATGAGGCAATAACTATTATTAACCCCATTTTACAGATGAGAAAACTGAAACTTAGCTAAGTTATGACTTAATCAAGGCCACAGAGCCAGCTAAGTAGGGGACTCAGGACTCTCTGAGCAGGTTTGTCTGTATTAATATGTTGCAACAGGTATCCATTTCTCTTTCCGGCAAACAACATTTAATTGGTGCTATTGAATACTTATCTTGTGCACTGCACTCTAAAGAAAAATATTTAAAATTCTTGGTTTTCTGTTTACAGACTTGGGTAGAGCAGTGAGATTTATGCACAAGAAAAAATTAGAAAAAATTACATCGATACAGAAGACAATCAAGTTTTATTGATGGACTCAGTGCTATAGGCACTAAGATATGGAATATTAGTGCCCTCAGGTATTTTAATACAGGAAATGGGAAAAGTTCTTAACCTAGCATTAAGTATAATTCTGCACTTATTTGAGATTAGTGTAACCTGTTTGTTTTGTAGTCTCTTTTATTCATTTTGCATTGAAAAAGTCTTATTTTTCTAATATATACCTGATATACATTTTCCCATAATAATGGTCAAATTTTGTCCAAAAGATCAGAATTTTGACCTAATGCAAAATATCTATAATCTGTAAAGTTAAATTTAATATAGTTAATATGTTATAAGTCACAAAATTGTTTATTCTTTGTTTGGTTTTGCCTCTTTTGCAATCAGGAAAAATGGCTAATTTTGACAAATGGACATGTTAAAAAAAATTAAAACTTCAAAAAAGGAACTATAAACTGAATCAGTGAAATGCTATAAATTAAAGAGTAGGCAACAATGTAAAAACAGAGCTGGAAACCCTTAGGTTAAAATAATATTTAATTCTGAGAAATGATTACATGAGATGTGCTTTACTAGTTAAGGCAAAGTAAACAACTCTGAACAGTCCTTACAGCCCAGATGAGCATTTACCAGTCATTTTTCTTTCCTGTTTGAGTATCTGTCTTTAAGCTCTTAAGCAATAAATAAGCATTAGAATATGGATGGTAGATTAGAAAACAGTATTGTATCAATGTTGATTTACTTAAGTCTATAAGTACTGTGTTTATGTAAGATTATATTCTAGGGAAATACACACTGAAGTATTTAGGGATATGTAACCGTAATGTACGCAAATTATTCTCAAATGATTCATAACAAAATTACAGAAAGATATAAACAAATCAATGAAGCAAAATGTTTTAAAAAATAGGTAATGGGTATGCAAGCATTATTTGCATTATTCTTGCAATCTTAAGTTTGAAACTATTTCTAAATAAAACATTTAAAATGTTATAGATAGAAATTTACTAAGTGTGGTACTAGGCACTTAACTTTACCTTCCTTACCCTCATAGCAATTCTGAAGAGTAGACGGTATTTCAATGGTACAGAAGAGGAAACTGACTAGAAACCATTTATGGCAGCCTATCTGCATGCCTGTGGTCTATTATGAAAAGTTCAGCATAATCAGACATTTTTCCTATTTCCCTGGGCATGTAGAAAATGGGGAAACGGGAAACTGAGGCAGTTGGCAGAAGAGGTAAATGCCAAAATGAAGCATTAAGGGGGCGCATAAGGAACAGGAGGGGCTGTTAAGCAAATGAATCCCACACACACATGCAAATGACAGTCATGAAGCAACACCTAAAGGTCCAGTGGGGGCTCAGGATATCTCTAGTATACACTGCCCCCTCCTCTATCTCTACACCTGATAGCACACAAGTATTTTTCTTGAGGTAAAAGAGACACTTTATCCATGTCTTTTACTCTGTTGCTACCTTAGGAAGAATTTGACAAAGAAACAGAAACCTGTTCTGACTAGTCTATGTGAAAGGGGAATTATATAATAAAATAAGGAATTATATTTGGTTCATGGAACCAAAGGGCAGGAAATACAGACTTCATGAGGCATTAAAACAAAGACCTTTGGTGCTCTTCCCTAGTCTCCCCCTCCTTCTGTATCCCTACTTCTCATCACTTGGTCTCTTGTTTTTCCTTCTCTGCACCTGTTTGTTGAGGCTGGCA
Organism: Aethalodelphis obliquidens; assembly: GCF_003676395.1. Lineage (NCBI taxonomy): Eukaryota > Metazoa > Chordata > Mammalia > Artiodactyla > Delphinidae > Aethalodelphis > Aethalodelphis obliquidens. The sequence goes on along the minus strand of NW_020837954.1, from coordinate 25,337,677 downwards.
GGGTTGGGGGGTGGAGTTGTTGTTTGTTTTTCCTGTCTTATCTCACTTTCTTGTTTAAGTGCCAAATGGAGTCCAACAATTACTTCCAAGTCACAATTCCAAATTCTCAAGGAATCTGATTGACCATGCATAGTCTTTCCATAATCCAATCAACTATGGCCAGCAAGGGTCATGATCTTGGGATACAAGCTGCAGAGGCCACCACATCACAGAGAATACTCTCACAAATAAGGGGCTGGAGCAGTTAGTGAGGGAAATTTAGACTCAAGATGTGTAGACAGTAGATAAAAATGGCTTTAAAAGGTAGGATCTCAAATAAAGATTTTCATGTTTACTCACATTTTTATGGAAGTATACTATCTATTCAAAGAGAAGCACCATTTTAAAATGCTGCCTGGTGACAAATGTCACTAGTACTCCTGTTACCCTATCTTTTGTCCTTGTCCCTTGCCCATACTCCTTTGTCCTGATTCCTACATATTCTCTAGATATCACATATAGAGTTTCATCAAGGTGTCCATCCAAGTCACAGTGGGTATAATAAATGCCACCCATCATATCCTACTTAAGTGGCATAATCCTGAAGTCACTTATTTCAAATATTGCCAGAGAAGGTAAAAGTTAGAGGTCTTTTGAAAAATATAATTAAAAGAGATTTAAATTTTGTATTAAGACCATGAATAAAAGAAATTCTATTGAACTTTTTCAAGATACCTTCCCTTACTCTTGAAGAATGGGGTAGGAGCCCCTACTATGTGCTCACATGAGCACCCTGCACATTCCCAGGTAAAGCAGATGCCACTCCGTGTAACTGCCTACTAACTTGTCTGATCTCCATTAGACTCATCTTTTAAGACAATGATTGCTGTCTTATCACCATGCTATTCCCAGTTCCCAACTCAATGCCGAAAACAAAACTGGTGGTCAATATTCATTATACAGATGGAAGAGTATGTACATTTCTATTTTGAGTTTGTCATCCTGTAGTGGCACTCACAGGAGAGTATGTATGCTAATTGTTTTATGCATATAATTTAATGTTTTCAGTCTTTATTATTTTTTAAAAGATCAAAAAATTTTAAATGTATTAGCAAGCAATTGAAGAAATTTTTCCAAGTAATTTAAGGAAACATCATCTTTCAGTGTGATAAAAATTAAGTGCTATATTCTAGCAGTTGAAAGAGTATATATACCTTTTGGGCCCATAAATCACAATCTAATAACTCTGACAATAAGTACTACAAGCTCATGATATTTACTCAGATTAGTGGTTTGTAACAACTGCAACAAACTAAATATGACATTTTCTAAAGAAAGAGAACAAAATTCTTGTGGCTTTTTTTTGGTAGTGGTGCTTGGCTTATGTTATCTCATATAATGTGATGTTTAGTTTTTGCTATTCAATAAATTCCAACATTATCATTTTTTCTGGTGGAAGCAAAAACTTGAAAGTTGATTTATTTTCCAATGTCAGGAAGTGGGATGAGCCTCTGCCTCTAGGTTTGTGCCTAGATGTGATTCAGATGTCTTCCTACAACAAATTTTCACCCACCTGCTTAAATCTAATAATCCCATGGTACAAGAAGACTAAGTCACTTCCCATCTGCTCCTTATTTCTGTTCTCCTGCTCATTATACATGTAGTTAAATTGAAGATAAGGCAAGGACCAGAGCCACTTCAGAACAATCCATTAAAATTTTCTCCCAAAATGATAAGTAACTTTGCATCTTCCTAAATTCAAAGGTGACACATATTTTGAAAGAATATTCAAGCATTTAAAAAGAGCACTATAAAAAAGGTAAAGATTACCCAAAATCCTACCACCCAGTGGTAGCCACTATCAATAGTTTGGTGAACTCTCTTCCAGACATAATTTTATGCTTACAGACACACATACACACATTCACACTTACACAATTTTATATAAATGATAGCATACACATACATGTATATACATATTTACAGACAGGTACATATAGTTTCTTCCACAATGGTTTTCCTCCCCCTCCCTCTATGTAAAGAATGCCACATTATTTCCCTTAACTAGTATAAAGCTGGCTTCAAGCTCCTCATTCTGATATCAGTGATTAGTCATAATTGAATGGTCCTCCTCCTCTTTAAGACTGTACAGCAGTCCCATCTCCTGACCTTTAGGCTATCGCATTCCTTTACCCCCATTTATTGAAGAGTTTAGCACCTGGGTCCTGTATTCTCAACAAATATTCCTATCATTATCCTTGGTGACTTCTATTTGCACATAAATGACAAGAGCAGAGGAAGTAAAGAGTTTAGGCAGCAAATAAGTTGGGCTGTGAAAGGGAGGAGGGAGAGTAGGTGGTAGAGGGAGATATGGCCTAGAGAAAAGACTTGTTTTTCAGATAGGAGATGCTTCAGTTTAAATGCTGGGAGAAGATGCCAGTGGAAAAGGGGGGAATAACAGAAATAATGGTCATGATAAAGAGAAAAGGACAAGAAAATTAGGGATGTGTCCAGGGCAGAGGTTTAGTGAGGAGCATGGAATCTAAGCTAGGTAAAGAGGGCAGTGAGGACAGGAGTTGGATATGGGTAAGTGGTTGATATACAGAGGGCCAACTGTAAAGGAGTTGAGCACCTATAGATTTTGGTATCTGAGGAGGGGTGAGGGAGTGTCATAGAACAAATATCCCGTGGAAACCGAGAGATGACTGTATGCTGAGAAGTGATAGAGCCAGTGTTTTGGAGTAAAGACATTTTGAAGTGAGGGTGCTAAAGTAGATGAGTTTGGAAGGTAAAAAGTGATGTATATAAGACTTCTGAGGTGGTCTACATAATGGTGGTAAAGTGGATAGAGGAAAAGATCAGGAGAAATGAGATCAAGGATCTGAAAGGCCAAGATTTGGGACTGCTTTCTTCTTAGATGCCTGTCCCCATTATTTCACCAAATCTGCTTGCCAATGTCACCATGAATCTTAAAGTTACCCCACTCCAACCTGTACTCCACACAGCCTCAAAAAGTAGTCCTAAAATAAAATTGCATGTCACATTAATGTTTAAAATCTTTCAGTGGCTCCCCATGTCCTCAAGTTCAATCACTGTTCTTTAATATGACTTAGGGCAGATCATCCAGACAGAAAATCAATAAGAAAACACAGGCCTTAAATGACACATTAGACCAGATGGACTTAATTGATATTTATAGAGCATTCCATCCAAAAGCATCAGAATACTATATTTTCAAGTGCATATGGAACATTCTCCAGGACTGATCACACACTAGGCCCAAAAATGAGCCTCAGTAAATTTAAGAAAATTGAAATCATGTCAAGCATCCTTTCTGATCACAATGCTATGAGATTAGAAATCAAGTACAAAGAAAAAGCTGTAAACACACACACACACACACGGAGGCTAAGCAATATACTACTAAGCAACCAATGGATCACTGAAGAAATCAAAAAATACGTTAAAAAAATACCTAGAGACATATGAAAATGAAAGCACAACAATCCAAAATCTATGGGATGCTGCAAAAGCAGTTCTAAGAGGGAAGTTTATAGCAATACAAGCTTACCTTAGGAAACAAGAAAAATCTCAAACAACCTAAGCTTACACCTAAAGCAACTAGAGAAAGAGGAACAAAACCCAAAGCTAGAAGAAGGAAAGAAATAATAAAGATCAAATCAGAAATAAATGAAATAGAGATAAAGAAAACAATACAAAAGATCAATGAAGCTAAAAGCTGGTTCTTTGAAAAGATAAACAAAATTGAAAACCTTTAGCCAAACTCATCAAGAAAAAAAAGGGAGAGGGCTCAAATCAATAAAATTAGAAATGAAAAAGGAGAAGTTACAGTGGACACCAAAGAAATACAAAGGATCGTAAGAGACTATTACAAGCAACTATATGCCCAAAACTTGGACAACCAGGAAGAAATGGACAAATTCTTAGAAAGGTACAATCACCCAGGACTGAACCAGGAAGAAATAGAAAATATAAACAGACCAATCTCAAGTACTAAAAATGAAACTGTGATTTAAAAAACCTCAACAGGGCTCCCCTGGTGGGGCAGTGGTTGAGAGTCCATCTGCCGATGCAGGGGACACGGGTTCGTTGCCCCGGTCCAGGAAGATCCCACATGCTGCAGAGCAGCTGGGCCCATGAGCCATGGCCGCTGAGCCTGCGTGTCCGGAGCCTGTGCTCCGCAACGGGAGAGGCCACAACAGTGAGAGGCCTGCATACTGCAAAAAAAACCAAAAACACCCTCAACAAACAAAAGTCCAGGATGAGATGGCTTCACAGGTGAATTCTAGGAAACATTTAAAGAAGACTTAACACCTATCCTTCTGAAACTATTTCAAAAAATTGCAAAGGAGGGAATACTCCCAAACTCATTCTGTGAGGCCACCATCACCTGGGTACCAAAACCAGACAGATACCACAAAAAAAAGAAAATCACAGGCCAATAACACTGATGAACACAGACACAAAAATCCACAACAAAATACTACCAAACGAAATCCAACAAAACAATAAATGATCATACACCACGATCCAGTTACAAAGAAATGGAAAGATACCCTGTGCTCTTAGATTGGAAGAATTAATGTTGTTAAAATTGCCATACTACCCCAAGTCATCTATAGATATAATGCAATCCTTATCAAAATATAACATTTTCACAGAACTAGAACAGTTATTTTGAACAAATAATCCTAGATTTATATGGTACAAGAGATCCAGAATTGCTAAAACAATCTTGAGAAAAAAGAACATAGCTGGAGATATCACTCTCCCAGACCTCAGACTATACTGCAAAGCTACAGTAATCAAAATAGCATGGAAATAAGGAAACACAAGCTTTAAATGACACATTAAACAAGATGAACATAATTGATATTTATACAACATTCCATCRAAAAACAACAGAATACACTTTATTCTCAAGTGCTCATGGAACATTCTCCAGGATAGATCACATCCTAGGTCACAAACCAAGCCTTGGTAAATTTAAGAAAATTGAAATTGTATCAAGTATCTTTTCCGACCACAACGCTATGAGACTAGATATCAATTACGGGAGAAAATATGTAAAAAATACAAAGACATGGAGGTTAAACAATACACTACTAAATAACTGAGAGATCACTGAAGAAATCAAAGAAGAAATCAAAAAATACCAAGAAACAAATGACAATGGAGACACGACGACCCAAAACCTATGGGATGCAGCAAAAGCAGTTCTAAGAGGGAAGTTTAAAGCAAAGAATTCTACCTCAAGAAACAAGAAACATCTCGAATAAACAACCTAAACTTACACCTAAAGCAATTAGAGAAAGAAGACCAAAAAACCCGAAAGTTAACAGAAGGAAAGAAATCATAAAGATCAGATGAGAAATAAATGAAAAAGAAATGAAGGAAATGATAGCAAAGATCAATAAAACTAAAAGCTGATTCTTTGAGAAGATAAACAAAACTGATAAACCATTAGCCACACTCATAAAGAAAGAAAGGGAGAGACTCAAATCAATAGATGAGATATGAAAAAGGAGAAGTAACAACTGATACTGCAGAAATACAATGGATCCTGAGAGATTACTACAAGCAACTTTATAGCAATAAAATGGACAGTGTGGAAGAAATGGACAAATTCTTAGAAAAGCACAACCTTCCGAGACTGAACCAGGAAGAAATAAAAAATATGAACAGACCAATCACAAGCACTGAAATTGAAACTGTGATTAAAAATCTTCCAACAGGGCTTCCGTGGTGGCACAGTGGTTAAGAGTCCGCCTGCCGATGCAGGGGACAAGGGTTCATGCCCCGGTCTGGGAAGATCCCACGTGCCACAGAGCGCTGGGCCCATGAGCCATGGCTACTGAGCCTGCGCGTCTGAACCCTGTACTCTGCAACGGGAGAGGCCATAGCAGTGACAGGCCTGCATACCACAAAAAAAAAAATCTTCCAACAAACAAAAGTCGAGGACCACATGGCTTCACAGGCGAATTCTATCAAACATTTAGAGAACAGCTAATACCTATCCTTCTCAAACTCTTCCAAAATATATCTGAGGGAGGAAGACTCCCAAACTCATTCTATGAGGCCACCATCACCCTGACCCAAAACCAGACAAAGATGTCACAGAGAAAGAAAACTACAGGCCAATATCACTGGTGAACATAGATGCAAAAATCCTCAACAAAATACTAGAAAACAGAATCCAAAAGCACATTAAAAGGATCATACACCATGATCAAATGCAGTTTATCTCAGGAATGCAAGGATTCTTCAATATATGCAAATCAATCAATGTGATACACCATATTAACAAATTGAAGGAGAAAAACCATATGATCACCTCAATACATGCAGAAAAAGCTTTCGACAAAATTCGACACGCATTTATAATAAAAACCCTCCAGAAAGTAGGCAAAGAAGGAACTTATCTCAACATAATAAAAGCCATATATGACAAACCCACAGCCATCATCGTTATAAATGGTGAAAACTGAAACCATTTCCTCTAAGATCAGAAACAAAACAAGGTTTCCCACTCTCACCACTATTATTTAACATAGTAGTGGAAGTTTTAGCCACAGCAATCTGAGAAGACAAAGAAATAAAAGGAATCCAAATCAGAGAAGAAGTAAAGCTGTCACTGTTTGCAGATGATATGATACTATACGTAGAGAATGCTAAAGATGCCACCAGAAAACTACTAAGGCTAATCAATAAATTTGGTAAAGTTTTAGAATACAAAATTAATGCACAGAAATCTCTTGCATTCCTATACAGTAATGATGAAAAAACTGAAAGAGAAATTAAGGAAACACTCCCATTTACCATTGCAACAAAAAGAAGAAAATACCTAGGAATAAACCTACCCAAGGAGACAAAAAACCTGTGTGCAGAAAACTATAAGACACTGATGAAAGAAATTAAACATGATACAAACAGATGGAGAGATATACCATGTTCTTGGGGTAAAGGAATCTACATTGTGAAAATGACTATACTACCCAAAGCAATCTACAGATTCAATGCAATCCCTATCAAACTACCACTGGCATTTTTCACAGAACTAGAACAAAAAATTGCACAATTTGTATGGAAACACAAAAGACTCTGAATAGTCAAAGCAATCTTGAGAAAGAAAAACAGAGCTGCAGGAATCAGGCTCCTGGAATTCAGAATATACTACAGAGCTACAGTAATCAAGACAGTATGGTACTGGCACAAAAACAGAAAGATAGATCAATGGAACAGGATAGAAAGCCCAGAGATAAACCCATGCACATAGGGTCACCTTATTTTTGATAAAGGAGGCAAGAATATACAATGGAGAAAAGAAAGCCTCTTCAATAAGTGGTGCCGGGAAAACTGGATAGCTACATGTAAAAGAATGAAATTAGAACACTCCTTAACACCATACACAAAATATAAACTCAAAATGGATTAAAGACCTAAATGTAAGGCCAGACACTATCAAACTCTTAGAGGAAAACATACGCAGAACACTGTATGACATAAATCACAGTAAGATCCTTTTTGACCCACCTCCTAGAGAAATGGAAATAAAAACAGAAAAAAACAACTAGGACCTAATGAAACTTAAAAGCTTTTGCACAGCAAAGGAAACCATAAACAAGACGAAAAGACAACCCTCAGAATGGGAGAAAATATTTGCAAATGAAGCAACTGACAAAGGATTAATCTCCAAAATATACAAGCAGTTCATGCAGCTCAATATCAAAAAAATAAACAACCTAACCTGAAAATGGGCAGAAGACCTAAACAGACATTTCTCCAAAGAAGATATACAGATTGCCAACAAACGCATGAAAGGATGCTCAATATCACTAATCATTAGAGAAATGCAAATCAAAACTACAATGAGGTATCACCTCACACCGTTCATAATGGCCATCATCAAAAAATCTACAAACAATAAATGCTGGAGAGGGTGTGGAGAAAAGCGAACCCTCTGGCACTGTTGGTGGGAATGTAAATTGATACAGCCACTATGGAGAACAGTGTGGAGGTTCCTTAAAAAACTAAAAATAGAACTGCCATATGATCTAGCAATGCCACTACTGGGCATATACCCTGAGAAAACCATAATTCAAAAAGAGTCATGTACCACAATGTTCATTGTAGCTCTATTTAGAATAGCCAGGACATGGAAGCAACCTCAGTGTCCATTGACAGATGAATGGATAAAGAAGATGTGGCACATATACACAATGGAATATTACTCACCCATAAAAAGAAACGAAATTGAATTATTTGTAGTGAGGTGGATGGACCTAGAGTTTGTCATACAGAGTGAAGTAAGGCAGAAAGAGAAAAACTAATACTGTATGCTAATACATATATATGGATTCTTAAAAAAAAAAAACCTTCTGAAGAACCTAGGGGCAGGACAGGAATAAAGACACAGACACAGAGAATGGACTTGAGGCCATGTGGAGGGGGAAGTGTAAGCTACAACAAAGCGAGAGAGTGGCATGGACATATATACACTATCAAATGTGAAATAGATAGCTAGTGGGAAGCAGCTGCATAACACAGGGAAATCAGCTCGGTGCTTTGTGACCACCTAGAGGGGTGGGATAGGGAGTGTGGGAGGGAGATGCAGGAGGGAGGGGATATGGGGATATATGTGTATGTATAGATGATTCACTTTGTTATACAGCAGAAACTAACACCCCATTGTAAAGCAATTATACTCCAATAAAGATGTTAAAAAAATAAGTAAATAAACAAAAAAAATTTTAAAAAAACAAAACAACAAATGGGACCTAATTAAACTTAAAAGCTTTTGCACAGAAAAGGAAACCAACAAAACAAAAAGACAACCCACGGGATGGTAGAAAAAATTTGCAAACAATGTGACCAACAAGGGCTTAATATCCAAAATATATAAACAGCTCATACAGCTCAATATCAAAACAACAAACAACCCAATCAAAAAATGCGCAGAAGGGCTTCCCTGGTGGCACAGTGGTTAAGAATCTGCCTGCCAATTCAGGGGAGACAGGTTTGAGCCCTGGTCCAGGAAGATCCCACATGCCACAGAGCAACTAAACCCGTGTGCCACAACTACTAAGCCTGCGTTCTAGAGCCCGTGAGCCACAACTACTGAGCCCGTGTGCCTAGAGAGCATGCTCTGCAACAAGAGAAGCCACTGCAATGAGAAGCCCATGCACCTCAACAAAGAGTAGCCCCCACTCGCTGCACCTAGAGAAAGCCCGCATGCAACAACAAAGACCCAATGCAGCCAAAGATAAATAAAATAAATAAATTTTTAAAAGAAATTATAAGAAAAAATGGGCAGAAGAACCAAATAAACATTTCTCCAAAGGAGACACACAGATAGCTAACAGGCACATGAAAACATACTAAACATGGCTAATTACCAGAGAAATGCAAAACTACAATGAGGTATCACGTCATAGCTGTCAGAATGGATATGGTCAAAAAGACCATTAAAAAACTCCTAGGTATATTTCCAGAAAAAAGGAAAACACTTATTTGAAAAGATAAATGCACCCCAGTGTTCACAGCAACAGTATTTACAATAGCCAAGATATGGAAGTAACCCAAGTATCCATCAACAGATGAATGGATAAAGACTTGGTGTGTATGTGTATGTGGGGGATTAAGAGATACAAACTAATATGTATAAAATAGATAAGCAACAAGGGTATATTGTACAGCACAGTGAATTATAGCCATTATTTTGTAATAACTTATAATGGAGTATAATCTATGAAAATACTGAATCATTATGCTGCATACCTGAAACTAATATAACACTGTAAATCAGCTATACTTTAAACACACACACACACACACACACACAATGAGGTATCACCTTAAACCTATCAGTATGGCTATGGTGAAAAAGACCACAAATAAGGATGAGGATGTGGAGAAAAGTGTACTGTTTTCGTTTTTTGTTTCTTTGGTTTGTTTGTTTGTATTTTTATACTGCAGGTTCTTATTAGTCATCAATTTTATACACATCAATGTATACATGTCAATTCCAATCACCCAATTCAGCACACCACCATACCCCCCCCCCCACCGTGGTTTTCCCCCCTTGGTGTCCATACGTTTGTTCTCTACATCTGTGTCTCAACTTCTGCCCTGCAAACTGGTTTATCTGTACCATTTTTCTAGGTTCCACATACATGCGTTAATACATGATATTTGTTTTTCTCTTTCTGACTTACTTCTCTCTGTATGACAGTCTCTAGATCCATCCACGTCTCAACAAATGACTCAATTTCGTTCCTTTTTATGGCTGAGTAATATTCCATTGTCTATATGTACCACATCTTCTTTATCCATTCGTCTGTTGATGGGCATTTAGGTCGCTTCCATTACCTGGCTATTGTAAATAGTGCTGCAATGAACATTGGGGTGCATGTGTCTTTTTTTTTTTTGCGGTACGTGGGCCTCTCACTGCTGCGGCCTCTCCCACTGCGGAGCACAGGCTCCGGATGTGCAGGCCCAGCAGCCACGGCTCACAGGCCCAGCCACTCCACAGCACACGGGATCCTCCCGGACCGGGGCACGAACCTGTGTCCCCTGCATCAGCAGGCGGACTCTCAAACACTGCGCCACCCGGGAAGCCTGCATGTGTCTTTTCGAATTATGGTTTTCTCTGGGTATATGCTCAGTAGTGGGATTGCTGGATCATATGGTAATTCTATTTTTAGTTTTTTAAGGAACCTCCATACTGTTCTCCATAGTGGCTGTATCAATTTACATTCCCACCTACAGTGCAAGAGGGTTCCCTTTTCTCCACACCCTCTCCAGCATTTGTTGTTTGTAGATTTTTGGATGATGGCCATTCTGAACAGTGTGAGGTGGCACCTCATTGTAGTTTTGATTTGCATGTCTCTGATAATTAGTGATGTTGAGCAGCTTTTCATGTGCTTCTTGTCCATCTGTATGTCTTCTTTGGGGAAATGTCTACTTAGGTATTCTGCCCATTTTTGGATTGGGTTGTTTGTTTCTTTAATATTGAGCTGCATGAGGAAAGTGTACTCTTGTACACAGTTGGTGGGAATGTAAATTGGTGCAGTGACTATGGAAAACAGTATAGAGGTTTCTCAAAAAACTAAAACTACCATATGATCCAGCAATTCTATTTCTGGGTATATATCCAAAGAAAACAGAAACACTAACTGGAAAAGACACATGCACCCCAATGTTCACAACAGCATTATTTATAATAGCCAAGCTACAGAAGCAACATAAGTGTCCATCAATGGGATAAAATGTCCATAAATGGATAAGGATGTGGGAGATACACACACACACACACACACACACACACACACACACACACACACACA
>NW_020837954.1:25220037-25326322 GCF_003676395.1 Aethalodelphis obliquidens | reverse complement strand
CACACACACACACACACACACACACACACACACACACACACACACACCTACAATGGAACACTAATCAGCCATAAAAAAGAATGAATGAAATTTTGTCATTTGTAACCACATGGATGGAACTTCAGGGTATTATTCTCAGTGAAATAAGTCAGATAGAGAAAGCCAAATACTGTAATGTTATCACCTATATGTGGAATCTAAAATATAAAACAAAGGAATGAGTTTAACAAATGAGAAACATACAGTGAACTAGTAGTTACCAGTGGGGCGAGAGAAGGGAGGAGGGGGCAAGATAGGGCATTAAGATGTATGAACTCCAGGGCTTCCCTGGTGGTGCAGCGGTTGAGAGTCCGCCTGCCAATGCAGGGGACACGGGTTTGTGCCCCGGTCTGGGAAGATCCCACATGCCGCGGAGCGGCTGGGCCCATGAGCCATGGCTGCTGAGCCTGCGTGTCCGGAGCCTGTGCTCCACAACGGGAGAGGCCACAACAGTGAGAGGGCTGCGTACCATAAAAAAAAAAAAAAAAGATGAACTCCTATGTATAAAAATAAATAAGTACAGGGATATGTTGTACAGCACACAGAGTATATCCAATATTTTATATTAACTTTAAATGATATATTAACTTTAAATGGATTATACTCTATAAAAAACATTGAGTCACTATGTTGTAAAACTGAAACTAACATTGTAAATCAAGTATACTTCAATAAAAATTTTTTTAAAAGGAAATGTGGTACATATATACAATGGAATATTATTCAGCCATAAAAAGAAGGAAACCCTGCCATTTTTGACAACATGAATGAGCCTTGTGGGCCTTATACCTTGTGAAATAATTTCAGACAGAGAAAGACAAATACTGTATGATCTTACTTATATATAGAAAAAACTGAACTCATGAAAACAGAGAATAGATTGGAGCTTGACAAAGGTTGGGTAGGGATGGGATGTGTGGAGGAAATCAGTGAAAGTGGTCAAAGGGTATAAACTTCCAGTTATAAGATAAATACCTTCTGGGTATGTAATGTACAGCACAGCAACTATAGTTAACAGTACTGTATTGTATATTTGAAAGTTGCTAAGAGAGTAGATCTTAAAAGTTCTCACCACACACATACAAAAATTGTACCTATGTGAGGTAATGGATGTGGTAACCTTATTGTGGTAATCATTTTGCAATATATACATGTAACCTATCATCACATTGTACACCTTAACTTACAATGTTATATTGTATATCTTGTTTATATCTCAATAAAGCCGAAAAAAAGAATGATAGGAAAACTATAGTTATTCAGATCTGATATCTGGACGTTTTCTTGAAAATGAATGAAGTGAACCTATAATTTCAAGAACAACTGACTATATTTATTGTCAGTGACCAAATTTAAGCTTTCAAGAGAAAGTTAGAATTTTGAAAAACTTGTATCTGCTGTCTGACTTTGATAGCTTCCGAATATTTAAAGATATTTTAGGCTAAATCAGTGGTGATATCTATGAATGTGATTTTAAGATAGTGTAATGATACGCATCAGCAGGTAGAAGACCTGCATAACTCAGTATCAGTAGTTTCCAAATGACCAATGCATGGTGTTATAAAATCATGGGTAGATAAAAGATACAAATTCCAAGATAGTCCAATGGGTATTAATGTAACAGAGTACAAAAAGTTCATTGGTATCGTTTCAGATTCCACACTACAACCTACCTTTGAGAAACTACAATTTGTTGTATTCGGTTTAGTATCAATAAATAATATCTGTAATTAACTGAAAAAGATATAAAAATATTCCTCCCTTTTCTAACTACTTACCTATGTGAGGCCAGGTTTTCCTAATATTCTTCAAACAAAACAATACAGACATACAACAGATTGAATGCAGAAGCAGATGGAATAATTCAGCTATTCTCTATTAAGCTAAAGAGATTTATTTATAGCTCTTCTCAACAGATAATTTTGTTTTGGAAAATATGGTCATTTCACAAAAATATGTTATTTGTACTAACATGTAATGGGCTTATTATTATTGTCTTAAATAATACTTTAAAACTTTTCTCAGTTTGAAATTCTAACATAGGTAATGTTGATAGATATAAGCCACGTAAGCAAAATTTCTTTGAGGTTCTCAATAATTCTTAAGACGGCAAAGTGGTCCTGAGACCAAAAAGTTTGAGAACCATTATTACATGTTATATACTGTTAGCCTACAGACAAATCTAATTTTGTCAACCTGATGTTATTTTATCCACTTTTCATCAAACAATACATTTTTATGGTACCATAAACCATGATTTATCAATCTATATTCCACTCATTTTTCTGCAGCAAGAGAAAAAGACATATTACATGGAGAGTAACAAAATCTAAAATGACAGTGGAATTTTCAAGAATGTAAGTAAGAATATACTGGAATAAATCTATAAAATATTGAAGGAAAATAAAACTACTAGCCTAGAATTCTTTACCCAATGAAAAAACAAACAAAAAATTGTTAAAATAACAAAAAGTGAAACAAGGACTTTTTCAGACATAAACAAGCTGAAATATTACATCACCAGTAGACCTGCACTACAAAAAGTGTTAAAGGAAAGTTTTACATCGATAGAAAATTATGCCAATTGGAAATCTGGATCTAAACAAAGAAAAACAAAATGAAGAGCACTGGAAATTCCAACTACATGGGCAAATATATTATTTTTCTCTTGCTGCTGTAACAAATTAGCACAACTTCAGGGGCTTACACAATACATATTTATCTTACAGTTCTGTAAATCAGGAGTCCAACACAGGTCTCATTGGGCCAAAAATCAAGATGTCAGCAGGTCTGCATTCCTTTCTGGAGCCTCTAGGAAAGAATCCATTTCTTGATCTTTTCCAGTTTCTAGAGGTCACCTACATTTTCTGGTCATGAATCTCTTTTTCCCTCTTTAAAGCAAGCAATGTTGAATTTCTCTGACCCTTTTTCCATAGTAAGTTTCCCTCTGATTGTAACAGGGAAGGACAAATCTGACTCCATATTGGATCTGTTTCTTTCACATTAACTTTTGTATTCTATTGTTTTTGCTACAAGTTAATCACTAAAGGAATGTTGCCTATAGCTTAAAATATATTGCATAATGGCTCACCCCCGGGGACCCTGCCTCCTGTGCCTGAGCTTAAGCTAAAATACCCTTATTTAGCTCATAGGAAACATCCTGACCAGGTCCACCTGTGAATAGCTGCAGGAAAGAAGAAATTAACACATCCTCTCCAGTGTCTCTCCAGAACAAGGAAATATTTGCAACAGCTTATGGCCTTTTTCATGGTACCTTCTCACCTCCTCCTCTTTGCTCTATACGAGAAACTAGCATCCAAACCCAGGCAAGATGGTCCTTTGGGACACTAATCCACCACCTTCTCAGTCTGCTGGCTTTCTGAAAAAGTGCTATTCCTTGCCTTAACAGCTCGCCTCTCGATTTACTGGCCTGTTGTGCAGGAGCAGTATGAGCTTCGTCTTGGTAACATGATTACAGCTGGGGAAAGTTCTTTGCTGTTAAGGACTTGTGATTAAATTGGACCCACCTGAAAAATCCAGGATCGTCTTCCCATCTCAATACCCTTAACATGATCATGTCTGCAGAGTCCCCTTTGCCATGTAAAGAAACATTCACAATTTTGGGGATTAACACATGGATATCTTTGGGGATTATAAGTGTGCCTACCACAGATGTAGAAGACTTGAACACTATCAATCAATTTAAACTGACATTTATGGAACATCTCACCCAACAACAGCAGAATACACATTCTTTTCAAGTGCATATGGAACATTTACCAAAATAGACCATGTTCTGAGCCATAAAACAAATCTCACTACATTTAAGAGGATTCAAGTTATACAAAGTAAATTTTCTTTTAAAAGATTTTTACCAAGTATGATGAACTCTCAAAACTCAACAATAAATAAAACCAATAAAAACTGACAAAGGGACTTCCCTGGTGGCGCAGTGGTTAGGAATCCACCTGCCAATGCAAGGGACATGGGTTTGATTCCTGCTCCGGGACGATTCCATATGCCACAGAGCAACTAAGCCTGTGTGCTGCAACTACTGAGCCTGCACTCTAAAGCATGCCGCAACTACTGAGCCCACATGCTGCAACTACTGAAGCCCATGCGCCTAGAGCCTGTGCTCTGCAACGAGAAGCCACTGTAATGAGAAGCCTGCACACCACAACCAAGAGTAGCCCCCGCTCACCACAACTAGAGAAAGTCCATGTGCAGCAATGAAGACCCAAGGCAGCCCTGCCCCCCCCCAAAAAAACTGACAAAGATTTGAACAGGCACCAAATAAGATATAAGAATGGCAAATAAGCACATGAAAAAAATCTTAATATCATTAGTCATTACAGAAAGGCTAACTAAAACCACAATAAGATATCACTACATACCTACTAAAATGGCTAACGATAAATGAGTGAACAAAACAAGTGTGGGTAAGGATGTAGAGTAACTGAAATTCTCACACACACTCACTGATGGTGAAACTGTAAAATGGTACTTTGGAAAACAGTTTGGCAGTTTCTTAAAAAGGTAAATATATGTATACCTTGTCATTGCTTTCCTGATATTTAACCATGAGAAATGAAAGCACATGTTCATGTTAAGGCACGTACATGAGTATTCATAGTAGCTTTATGATGGCCAAAAACTAAGGACAGGGCTTCCCTGGTGGCGCAGTGGTTGAGAGTCCGCCTGCTGAGGCAGGGGACATGGGTTCGTGCCCCGGTCTGGGAAGATCCCACATGCTGCAGAGCAGCTGGGCCCGTGAGCCATGGCCGCTGAGCCTGCGCTTACGGAGCCTGTGCTCCGCAACGGGAGAGGCCACAACAGTAAGAGGCCCGCGTCCCGCAAAAAAAAAAAAAAAACTAAGGACAGCCCAAATGTCCATCAACAGATGAATGTACAAACAAACTGTGGTATGTCCATAGAATGAACTACTATTCCAATAAAAAGCAATGAGTTATCATACAAACAACATGGATGAATGTCAAAATAATTATTTTGAGTAAAAGAAACCAGAAAATAAGAGTACATATGTATAATTTCATTTATATAAACTTCAATTACCTGCAAACTAATCTGTAGTGACATAAAGCAGACAAGATGGAAGGTTGTGGGAAGGAGTGGAAAGGGAGAATACAAAAGAGGACAGGGAAACTTTTGGGAGTGATGGCTATGTTCATTATCTTCATCACGGTGATGGTCTCTCAGGTTTTATAACACATGTTAAAACTTATAAAATTGTATATTTTAAACACATGCATTTTATTTTATGTAAATTATACCTCAATAAAGCCATTGAGAAGAAAAAAATGAAGGGTAAACCTGATAGAAACTTGTGTTAGAACGCAGATGAGAAAAAAATATGGAAGAATGTGCTAATCACAATCTATGCTCAGGTGTATATAGACCTGTGTAGTATATTTATATTTATTTCCTATAATTGTTTTTCCAATTGCTTGTCTCATTTTGGTAACAAAATAGCATAGTGGGTCTGCTAAGCTTGCCCTTTTACCATGAGATAAGGGATTTCTGATACTTTTATACCTACTACTTGATGCTTTTCTTTTCTTTTTTTTTTTAACTCTAAAACACATGATATGATACTCAACCTAACTCAGAAGACTCAAAGTGGAACTTATTTTTTCAAAAAAAAAAACCAATTCAGGTCAAATTTTTCTTCCATGCCTTCTTACTCTACTGAAATGCATTAACATTGTTAATATATACTTTTGTGGATCTATCGGGTTCAGGATACTTGTGTGAGATGAAAAGAGAGGTAGAGGATATAACCTACACCCTAGCAAAGTTTACAAACTACTGATATGAAAAGGGACATGAATAGGAAAAAGTAGAGATCAAAGAGAGACACTCTCATACACTGCTGATGGGAAATTTGGCAATTAAAACCTTGAAACTATTTGCAAACTCTTTGCATTAGTTTCTTATTGCAGCTGTAACAAATTACTACAAATTTAGTGCCATTAAACAACACAAATTTATTACTTACAGTTTTGGAGGTTAGAAGTTCAAAACCAGTCTCACTGGGCTAAAATCCAGGTGTCGGTACAGCTAGTTCCTTCTGGAGGCCCGGAGGGGAGAATTCATTTCCTTGGCTTTTTCAGCTTCTGGAGGTTACTTGTACTCCTTAGCTCATGGCTCCTTCTTCGAATCACTCCAAACTCTTGTTTCCATCATCGAATCACCTACTTCTAATCTTATACGTGTTGCCAGAGCCGCTCCAGGCCTTTGCTCAAAACCCGCCAACCCCCACCTTAGCAGGGGTTAACATAAATCTTTAAGTCAAATGATCCAGAAATAAGAAAGCTACAAACAAACAAAAAACCCCAGATGGAACCGGCTGAGACCAAGATGGCGACGAACGTGTCCTCCAACAGACCCTGAATCTCGCATTATACATTCATTTTACTACATTAACATATTAAATGATACACCTACCGGTAGCCATGACCAGACATTAAGGACCAAAAAAAGGATTAAAGCGGGTGGCACCACACTCCCTCGAAAAAGCACTGCCCCCTTCCCTGGTAGACTAATGTATATGCCTCCTCATCATTAGCCTCACGATCCTCCTCCGTCTCTACTCTTTAAAATTAAAACTCTCTTGCCAGGTGGGCGAGAAGTTGATCTGTGAACTTAGTTCCCCCTTCTCCATTCTTTGGCCACGAAATAAAGCTTGTGCTGCCTCGATCTCAGCTTTGGTTTCGTCATTGGCTGCTTGAGCCAAAAAGAAAAAGAACGCTCCCCCCTGAGGCGCAGAGCCTCAGCTGAGCTAGGGCCCCAGCAGAGTCCGTATGACTTAATTAGGTAACATAGAACGCTTATGATTAAATTGGGCCCACCTGGAAAATATAGCTGCTCTCCCCATCTTGAGATTCTTAACTTATTCACATCTGTGAAGTCCCTTTTATTATGTTAATGTATTCACAGGGTCCAGGGATTAGAGTGTGGCCATCTTTGGGCTGCCATTATATAGCCTACTACACTCTTTGACCTAGATATTCTGCCTCTAACAGTTTAATCCAAAGGAAATTTTCACAGGAATTCAATTATAGCCGTATTCACATGAGGGACCAATCACTGATTTGATCCTAGAAGAAGGAATTTTCTCCATATAACAAAAGCTACAGTGCTTGTATTTATCTGAACTGTTCTGGCCATGGATCCTCATATTACACTCAGTAGTGTCAGTACTACAAATATTAGTTACTAACGTTACTATTAATAATATTAGTTATTAATATCAGTATTACAATAAAGTTTAGTATTTAGATGGGAGCAGTTTTGTAAGAAATGATGTGTGTGTTTATGGGGTGAAAGAAATGGAGACAGTAAAGAAAGGCTGAAATTTCTTTTTTTCCCCTATATTCTCAGTCATTGTAATCCCAAATCAAAGTTGTCATTGGAAAGACTGATGATACTATAATTAAGAAAACTGTCTTGCAAGGGCTTAAATTCCAAAAAATACAGAGCTCATACATCTCAAAAACAAACAAACAACCCAATTGAAAAATGGGCAGAAGACCTAAATAGACATTCTCCAAAGAAGACATACAGATGGCCAACAGGCACATGAAAAGATGTTCAACATTGCTAATTATTAGAGAAATGCAAATCAAAACTACAGTGAGGTACCACCTCACACCAGTCAGAATGGCCAGCATTAAAAAGTCTGCAAATACGGGGGTGGGGGGAGGGATAAATTGGGAGATTGGGATTGACATATATACACTACTATATATAAAATAGATAACTAATAAGGACCTACCGTATAGCACAGGGAACTCTGCACGATACTCTGTATTGGCCTATATGGGAAAAGAATCTAAAAAAGAGTGGCGAGGGTTTCCCTGGTGGTCCAGTGGTTAAGACTCTGAGCTTCCAATGCAGGGGGTGTGGGTTTGATCCCTGGTTGGGCAACTAAGGTCCCACATGCTGCACAGTGTGGCCAAAAATAAAAATAAAATAATAAAAAAGAGTAGATATATGTTTATGTATAGCTGATTCATTTTGCTGTACACCTGAAACTAACACAACATTGTAAATCGACTATAATTCAATAAAATAAATTTTAAAAAATTAAAAGCTCAAGAAAAAGAAAAGAAAGTTGTCTTGGCTGCCAGATATGATCATTCAGGTCTTCTAACTAATCATGTATGAGACAATCAGGCCCTTGCATGCAAGTCCATACATGCTCTAAATTTGGAGGACACTATTATGGAAATCCCGAACATTAATTTGTTTAGAGGCCTAATAGCACTGTGAATTTAACAATGAAGCACATCAGTGAAATACAATGTTTTAATGGTATTATTAAGTGATTTGGAATAGAAGTTCCCAAAAAACTTCTCAATAGAAGTTCCAGAATTTAGAGGCCTCTGAGTAATACATGAATCATAAGGAAGCAATCTGTTATTTTTATGCCTTTTATTTATATTATCCTGGGACATTCCCTTCATCCTTTTTCAATGGCTCATAGTTTGTTTTTTACCATATTCCATGTCTCTGACATGCTGCCTTCACATTCCTTAACTTTCTCATTTCCATCACTTCCACCTCTACTACATATACTGGCTAACATGGTCATACTTGCTATCATTTAAAACTCTTGAAATTCCCCTCTGACTGCAACCTCCTGTTCATGCCCTCCAATTTGCTCACTCCACTGAATCTACCCTTTGTCTACAATGTTGTTAGTTCCTCAGTCCTGATCAGCATGAGGTAAACAGATCACTAGCCAAAGGCAGAGGATCTTGATATTTAGTGTCCTGTTCAGACCTGTCTCGACTAAGTGCATGATTTGGGTTAAGTTTTTAAAGACATTAAGCTCTTAAGGAAAGAATTTTAAAGACATATTGACATGGGAAAACCCAAGGCAAAGTCTGCTTTCTTTAAAAATCTTGATTCCCACAATTGTTTAGGCTTTTCTATATTAAAGCGCTTTTATCACCAGTCCATTTTCAACTACTCCTCCAATCCCAAATTTAAAATTTTGACTAATCTTGGTTTGTTGGATTTCATCCTCATGCAAGTCTTTTCAGAAGGGTCACAATGCTGTATTCCCTTAAGTTTTTCATGTTTCATTGCCTTATTTCCTTGAATGGTCAGCCTTTATCATCTTCTTAATTTGTTCCAAATTGTACAGATTTCTTAAGTTCCATCTTTTCCTAGGTACTTCCTCCTAGAATCCTCGTAAATTCCAATCTGGATTAATTGAGTTCCAGCTGTGCAGCTGTGATACTGAGACAAGTTCATTTCTCTCCTGAGTCAGAGTCACTATTTCTTTAATCTCCATTTTCCTAACTTTGTTTTGTTTGTTCTTTGTGGTGTGAGAATTATAACCTCATTTTGTTAGAACTTATCTTCTGGTAACTTACTAGGATAGGATATTTTCCGAGTCCCTTCATGCCCCAAAATGTCTTTATTCTCCCCTAGCTTTTGCCCTTTTGGGTGGATATGGAATTATAAACTAAAACTGATTTTCCCACATTTATTAGAAGGCATTGTTCCATTGTCTTTTAGCAGTCCCTGATGATTAAAAATATGATGCTAGTCTGATTCTCATTCCTTTATAATTGACCTTTACTTTCACTGGAAGCTGTTAGGATCTTCTCTTTATCCTTGGTCTGAAATTTTACAATGTCACATTAAGACATGGATCTTTTTCCATTATTTTGTAGGGCACTTGGGAAAACCTTTCAATTGGGAAATTCCTTCCCTTCATCTTTTTTATTTTCTTTCCTTCATCTTTGAAAAAATATCTTGTATTCGTTTTTGATGATGCCTCTCCATTTTCTCTATTATCTCTTTCTGGAACTCACATTTTCAGGATACTGGGCCTCTTATATAGAACCTATTTCTGTTATCTTTTCACTCACATTTCACACCTCTGTCTTTTTATTCTGTGTTCTGGGAGATTTGCTCAACCTATTCTCCTAACTTTCTTCTGAATATTTTACTTGGCAACCCCTATCTTTAATTTCTAAGAGCTCTGTATTGCTGATTGTTCCTTTTTAATTTTAAAAATTTATTTATTTATTTTTGGCTGCTTTGGGTCTTTGTTGCTGCGTGCAGTCTTTCTCTAGTTGCGGTGAACAGGGGCTACTCTTGGTTGCGGTGCACGGGCTTCTCATTGTTGTGGCTTCTCTTGTTGCGGAGCACAGGCTCAAGGCACGCGGGCTTCAATAGTTGTGGCTCGCAGGCTCTAGAGCACAGGTTCAGTAGTGGTGGCGCATGGGCTTAGTTGCTCCACGACATGTGGGATCTTCCCGGACCAGGGCTCGAAACTGTGTCCCCTGCATTGGCAGGCGGATTCTTAACCACTGAGCCACCAGGAAAGCCATGATTGTTTCTTTTTTACAGCATCCTGTTGTTGACTTAGGGATGCAATATCTTTTATCAAATCTCTCTGTTGATGGTAGTAAGTATTAAAGTAGTCATCTTACCATACTCATCTATCCCCTGAATTATGTATTTTCTTTGGGGTCTATTTTTTTGTTTATCTTGCTATCACTTATGTTGAAAAATTTCCTAAAATTTTTAGCAATCCTCAGTTGTGTATTTATATTTAAGAACAACACATTAAAAAAAAACACTTGGGAGTCTCTATGAGGGATCAGGGTCCATCGCCTGGCAAACTTCCCTATGAGATGAGTTGGTTGTTTTGTTGCGGGACCTACAAATGTTAGAATGTCAAGAACTTTGTGTTGACAAGGCCATTTGATTTCTCCAGAAAAGAACCCTAAGATCCCCTTTCTGGGAAATTTGACTTTCAATTAATGCCTTTTTCCAGCTCCACATTTCTTTCCTTTTTAAAAAAAAAAAAAAAAATTATTTATTTATTTGGCTGTGCTGGGTCTTAGTTGCAGCATGCAGGATCTTTATTTTAGTTGCAGCATGTGGGAACTAATTCCCTGACCAGGGATCGGACCCAGGTCCCCTGCATTGGGAGCATGGAGTCTTAACCACTGGACCACCAGGAAGTCCCTCTTTCCTAACTTTCTTAACTGAAACAGTTACTTGTGCGTCCTAAGTCTCTTCTAGATCTTTGGCTGTTAGGTGCTTTCACAAGTATTTTAGGCTGTGGCTTCCTCTGTCCTCCTTCCTTTGCTCTCTTCAACCTCTTTTCTACCTTGCCTCAATCCCATCACTCTGTAGTTGAAATTCATTGACGTCATGTCTACCAGTGGCCCATCCTGTGTTCTCATAATGAGTTCATTCCCCTTTTATTTTTTCATTGTCATTTAAGTGGGGTTCCAGGAGGGAGAGAAGATATATTTATGTGGCCAGTCTCCATATGGAACAGGACAGTTCCATTTTGTTTCCCTTAGAGCTTTGCATTCTGGCTCTAACTGCAAGAATTCTACTTAAACTGCTTTCTTGAAAATATTTCAAACAAGTGTATTTTTCTTTCCCCCCTTCCCCATAAATATGTTTACCTTGCACCCTAAGCCTAAGCTTATTGCCCCAGAGAAAAAGATCACTGGGTCCTTCAAGAAAGCAGGCCACAAGATAAGGAAGAGGTGATGTAGAAGAAGTTCCCACAAGACATGAAATGGAAGTAAAGCGATTTTGGCAGGGAGAAGAAAGATTTTGAGCACAGAAAGTAGGTCCCAGGCTTGAGTAAGAGATGGTAGCATTAAGAGTCTAGTGAAATCCGCACAGCTATTGAAGACAGAGGAATGCTTTATCTTGATTTCCATTTGAGACTCTTGAAAATCATCTTTGCAGGGGGCCTCTGCATCAGCCTGGAATGGCCACAGCAAAAAAGAAATAGTGGTGTGGCCTGTTAGATGGTGTTTCTGATTATCCCTTGTCTCCCATGTGGTGTAGAAGGGATGCAGGTGTTTCCACAGTAGATATACATCAGTAGACCCCTCAGAAAGAGAACCCTGGGTGAAGTTTTACTGAGTTCTCAAAAAAAAAAAAAAAACTTACTAAAAGCCAAGTAAATATTCATCATTGCAAAGAATAGTTAAAAACAAAGTTGAAAGTGACTGAAGACATGGCCAATGTTGGAAGAAAGATAAAGGTTTCTAGGGTTAGAGAGGCAGAGAGACAGAAAGGTCTATAAAGACAGACAACTGAAGTCAAAGGCTAGCATTGCCAAGCATAAAAGATTCATTTTGGCTACCTATCACAGTTTTAGAGGACCTCTAAATCCAGGCAATAATAGAATATAGGAACCAGACCTAAGGTCAGTAACACTGAATCTCCTAGCTTGATTCCTTTTGATCAGACTTGTGATACTAATTTTCTACATTATTTGGGGGTGGGGGATGATTCATCAGACACTAGAAGAGTTTGGGAACCCAACTTAGTTGTTAATACTAAGTATATATTTTCAGAGCTGTATAGACATCACAAATCCTTCTCCTTCATAGGGAACAATCAAAGCTTCTGCTTAAAAGGCTACTCAGGAATTTACCTTCCCAGATTTTAAGAGTAAAACTTTGGAGGCTTGAAGAGCCCTATATTCTAGCATAATCATTACTTCTTCCTGAGACAGATTAAGTTTATCTTGTTATATGACCAGGAAGAGTGGGTTGGAGAGTAGAAGATCCTCTTCTTTTTTTTTTTTTCTGAAGAGGCTCCATATATAGGACTTATTTCCACTTCCACTTGGTTCTTTCTTGGACAATCCTCCATTAGATAGTTCACCCTTTTAAATTTCACATGCTTCTAGCAAGAGAAAGTAAAAATAGGATAACAACTTTGGCTCTCTCTCTTTCTTTTTAATGTTTATTTATTTATTTATTTATTTTCTTATTAGTCATCCATTTTATACACATCAGTGTATACATGTCAATCCCAATCTCCCAATTCATCACACCACCACTCCATCCCCCCCGTTTGGCTCTCTTTGAAAGTAGCAACTTGGCATAAAATTTTATTTTTATGCTAATGATGACTTTATATGATGCTGATATTTTAACACTTGCTTTAACAGTTTTTAAATTTAATTTAATTTACTTTTAATTAAAAATTAATTAATTAAAATATTTTCTTTATTGCTATGGTTTTATCTAAAAACTGTTATTTAATCTTTTAAATAACAATTTTTAGATAAAACCATAGCAATAATGATAAATATATATATATATATATATATTTTTTTTTCCCCCTTTTTTTGCGGCACGCGGGCCTCTCACTGTTGCAGCCTCTCCCGTTGCAGAGCACAGGCTCCGGACGCGCAGGCTCAGCGGCCACGGCTCACGGGCCCAGCCACTCCGCGGCATGTGGGATCTTCCCGGACCGGGGCATGAACCCGTGTCCCCTGCATCGGCAGGCGGACTCTCAACCACTGCGCCACCAGGGAAACCCAATGATAAATATTTTTAAAGAAATCACCTATATCCCTATTATACTACTAGGATAATTGTTTTTATTTTTGTATATTTCCTTCTGCCTATGTGGCACAAAACTGTAGGCCTGAAAGACACTTTGGAAAACAATTAGTTCAAATTCTTAATTTTCATGTGAGAAAACTAAGATTTTCTCCATAGAGAATGCAACTGCAAGGGGAAAAAAAATATCGCTATTATGTAATATAATATTAGCCTTCTCAAAAGCTATGCCTGGAGAATTAGAGCTGCAAAATCTAGATTCCTTAATAAAAACTACCAGAAATCCAGGAATTTCTAGAAAACAGATGTGAATTCAAAGTGTCTGGATTTAAGGATTTGAATTCAAAGTTCACATAATGCTACTGCTGATGCTGTCTGCAGACTGTTGATCTTGGAATGCACCCTCCTTGATAAAAAGGCAAATTACAGCTCTTAAAAAGAGCACCTAGTTGAGGCTTTCTCTCAATTCAAAGAACTGAAATAACATTGAAAACGGGAGTTCTTTGTTTGGAACATGAATGACTTTCAAAATAACTGTTAGAAACTGGACTCGCATTAGTGGGACTCTTCATGTGCTGTAACAGGAAAAGGTCCAAAATGGGAATAGAAAACTCCAATCCTGAGATGTGTTTGCTAATGACCAGGAATAAAATCTGAAGCAAATCATTTAATTTTTCTAGCTTGGTTTCCACATTAATAAAGTGAGGTTAGCCTAGCTGTTCTAAGATTCTTTTCTAACTATAAAATCCTATATTTTTTCTTACATAAATGTGCAAGGCATCCTGTATTTCAGTCTCTAGGAAAACCACAAGTGTGAAGAGTTGGCTATATTAACGAGGTCTTAATATGCTTTTGTTCGCTTATCCTTCTGAAGTAAGCCCTAGGCAGAAACCTGGCACTTCTTTGGCTCCCCCTTCCCTCCCTTCATCTCCTGACACCATACCCTATCTGTAACAAAACCCCATTGTCTCGCCATTTATGTTTCATCACTCCTCTCCATCCACACGACCAACACTTCCGTACTGGTCCTATCTGAACAACAGGAACAAGTAACTGCTTTTCTGATGTTCCTCTCACAGTACAATCTGCTATTCTGTTGAGATTCTATTCTATTCTTTTTTTTTAAAATTGAGATACAGTTGATATACAATATTATATGTTATAGATACACAACATAGTGATTCACAATTTTTAAAGGTTATACTCCATTAATAGTTATTATCAAATATTGGCTGTATTCCTTGTGTTGTACAATATATCCTTGTAGCTTATTTATTTTATACATAATATTTCTGTTCTATTGTTAAGATTTACATACCCACAGGAGTGATCCTTGATTTCTCTCTCTCTCATACTCCATATTCAATCTGTTAGCAAATCCTGTTGGCTCTGTCGTTAAAATATATCCAAAGTCTGACCACTTCGCATCATCTCCACTGCTGTTAGCCTGGTCCAAGCCAGCAATAGCTTTTGACTGATCTCCCTACTTTTACCTTGCTCCCATTCAGTCTATTTTCAACACAGCATCCAAAACCATCCTATTTAAATACATTAAGTTAGATCATGTCACTCCTCTGCTCAAAGTGAAATTCCTTACCTACAAGGCCCTAGGTGCCATTGTTACCTCTCTAACTTCATTTCCCATTACTCCTCTGCTCCAGCTACACAGACCTTCTTACATTACTTCAAACTGCCAGGAACATGGTAACTTGCAGTGACTTTGCACTTGCTGTTCTTTCTGCCTGGAATATTCTTCCTCCAGATAGCTGCATTGCCAATTTCCTTTGTCACTTAACTCCAAAGGCTCCTTCTCATGAGCTAGTCCCACTAAAATCACAAACCCTCTTTTTCTTGTTTAATTTTCACCTCAGCACTTATCACTATGTAGCACAGTACATTTTATTTATTTTTCTTCTTTATTGTCTCTCTTCCCCATGAGAGTAGGGATTCTTTGCCTGTTGCTATATCCCAAGCACCTAGAACAGTGCCTAGCAGAGTGGGTGATCAATAAATATTTGTTGGTTATTGAATGAATTGTGAGAGATTTGTACCAAGGGACCATAACAATATGCAAAGATGGAGACAGGCACTAGACAAAATGTCTTATTTGTTTGTTCATGGCAAAACAAAATTTGAACAGCTTCCTAACCTTGTATAAGTAGAAAATTCCTTGCCTTTTGTTAACTGTTTACATCTCTTGTAGGATGTTTCCTATCTCAGGGAAAGCACTTTCCATTGTCAAAGCCTCAATTTGGTCACTTGGGGGTGGATCCCATCTTATTTTCTAAATGTTATGCTGTACATTTTGCCCCTCTGCTAGGTTATATAGAAGAAAGTAGGGTCTATTTTTGATTAAAAAATCCCAGGTCCTGACCTTTAGTGCTCAAAATTCTCAAAAAATCTAATATTGGAATATTTAAGAAAGAAATGTTCACATATTGAGGTATAAGGAAGTCATTCTGGATTACGAGTTAACTTTATGCTAGCTGAAACAGCCTGTGGCCTATCAAACACACATTGTACATCTGCTTTAATTATTAAAGAAAAGAGCTCACTTACCAAAACTAAAGAATGTCCATGTTAAAAATAAAAATTAAATGCCTCCCTTGCTGGGCCACCAATGCTGTTGCTGCTTCAATGATAAGACTCCCTTCCCAGGTGCTAAGGCCATACTGACTCGCTGTATTCCAAACTGATACATTTTTTGGAAACCTTGAAGGAACGCATCCCTGACTTGTTGAATGTTCTTTGTTCCCACTAGACACAAACCTACGCGGAAAACTATGCTTCCCCCAGCACTTCCTTAGAGTTATCTGAGAAGCTGTCTTCTGGGCTTATACTTCCCAGTTTGGCTCAAATAAAACTCTTTTCTATGCCTATTGTAGATTATTTATTGATTTTTTTTCCATTGACATTTCCAAAAGGAAATATGTGGTTAGTTCGTATAATAATGACAGTGGTGATTAAATAAGTTATGCTAATAATCAAATTTATCTTACATCAAAGATCGTAGAAACTCTATTTTGGCCTCTTTCTCCGTTTTTTCTTTTATCAGAAAGATGCACACTCCCTGGCACTTGGGAGACTACAGATTCATACTGTTTAATTAGTATTGGCCAGACTAATGTTTTCAACAAAAAGAGGGCTCTAGATTTTTCTTTTGGTGCAGCACTAGCCTAAGCGTGGTGGTGTTCCTTCAACTCTACTGGCGTTCTGTGCTATCACGGACTTGAATTTACCAGCCCAAAAAACTCCAAGAGGGACGTCCTCTTTCGTGGCTGGGGACGGGAACGCATCTTGGGGGCGTCACCGGCTCCCTCGAGGTCCTGAGAGAAAAATCTGCGGGTAGAAGAGGCTCCTTTGCAGGAGCGTGCCACGGCCTCCCGCGGGAGGGTTTCGTCCTTCGTGTCCGCGGGACCTGCTTCTCGCCGAGGGGTAGTGAGGGCAGCCGCTACCCCTCCTGCAGACAGCGGGGCCAGCCCGTTAGCTAGGAGCTCGGCAACGATCCGGCAGTCCGAGCCGCGCCCCGGAGCTGGTGTGGGGGAGGGGCGGCGGCGCTCGCGCTGCGTCGAGTTTCCCAGAATTCCCAGCGGCCGCGGGGAAAGTTTACGGGACGTAGGCGGCGGCGGCGGCGGCGGCGGCAGTCGTAGCGGCTATTAGGCGGCCCGCAGCGGACCATGGCCCTGCGCGGGCGTCCCTGGCCTCTCTTCTCTGAGTTCTCGGGCAGCGTCGCGGAGCGGGCAGACTTCCGGGAAGGAGCGGACAAGAGATTGAGTGGTGGCCGGCGCGCTTAGCGCCCCGAACATGCGGCAGTCCCTGTGGGCGACCCCGGGCTGCGGAGAGGCGGCGGCGGCGGCGGCGGCGGCGGCTCGGGAGGGAAGGAGGCGGCGGCGCCGGCGGAGGTGGCGGCGGGGACGCCCGGCGCCCGGCGCGGAGCCCTAGGGCGGCTGCTTGGTGTGGCCTGGGGCCTCGTGGACAAGGATGCTGTCCCGAAAAAAAACCAAAAACGAAGTGTCCAAGCCGGCCGAGGTGCAGGGGAAGTACGTGAAGAAGGAGACGTCGCCTCTGCTGCGGAGTGAGTGTCGGGCGCCGCGCCCACACCTGGCCGGGGCGGCCACGGGCTGCGGGGACCCGGGCGGGGTGCCGGACGGGGTGCCGGACGCCGCTCCCCGCGGCTTCGCATTCCTTTTTGGTCTCTGTGGAATATTGGTTTTTGTTTTGTTTTTTAATTTTATTATGCCTGGAGTGGTGTTCGTTGTTTGAAAGCTGATAAAGAATAAGAAACTTAGATTAGTCCACCTCCGCTCCCCTCCCCCCAAATAACCACAGACTTTCCGGTCCCCTTGTGGCAGTGTCGTTGGTTTTGATTACGGGAAGAAAGAGGTTCTTTAGGAAACACTTAAATTGCTGATCCCCTGATTTTATAGGAATTAAAGTGATTACACTGGGGCACATGTTTTTCTCTTCTCGTTACGTCGAGATTTGCCTTGTGTTTGTAAACATTGAGGGTGTCACTCGCCCGTGCTGGAAGCCGTGCGAACGCTTGGGTAGAATTCCTTAGCCCGTCAGCTGTTGGATGCCGAAGTAAGGAGGTGAAAGCTGACCGTCGCTATTGTAGCCACTACCCAAAGCCTCATCAATAGTAGATCTCAGGGTGGAGGAGCCAAAATTACATGTTTGGCTGTGTTCGTCGTGAGAATTGCTTCAAATAAAGCACCCTAGAGACCCCAAAAAGAAAGTACTCAAATTCTATCATATTTCAGGGTATATTACGAAAAAGTTTTTTTTTCTGTTTTTTAAAAAAAAATTAATAGAGTGCATTTTTCTTCCCCCTGAACACTGGCACTTTTCTAATTTTCAATTTAAGTATTTGACTCTGATTTTCCGGCGGAGTCTTTTGAATTTTTAATTCTTGCTTGTGTGTTCAGAACATTTGTGAGCTAAGGAGCTAATTTTTTGGTGCTCATACTGCTGGGTCCTTTGTGTAAGTTTCCTTCTTGGAAGCTGGTGACTTTGTGACTTAAGCATTACCTCATATTGTAATTGGGAAAGCTTTTCATAGAGGTTCCTAGTAATATTTGCCCAAGATCACACAGAAAGGTGTGCAGAGCATGTTTTTTCCATTACAACCACATTATCAACTTTCCAGATTTATCCTTGTATTTGCAGTGCTTTCTTACAGAACAGAAGAGATCAGATGGGTACATCAGTAACCTGAAACTTGATTTTTAAGCCTTTTTTAACATTTTGATTTTCGGTTACACATTCTCTTAGGATTTTGGCTAAAATAGCTTGCAGTTTGCTGCAAATAAAGTTTATTGAACATTACTTGAAATCATGAAATACATTTGCCACACCTTTAAGCAAATAACTTTTGATATAGTACTTTTTTAGTTTCATCAAATGTTGAGCCTTGTTTATTTGGATACTTATTTTTGTCTAGTTAGCTTAGTTAGCTTCTGTTGTATATTAATATGAGTGCTCTCTGATACTGTTAATGAACTAATAAAACGGTCTCCAAATCCAGTTTTCTTCTTGCTATAAAGGTATTTGCTTTCTAACCAGGAATACCTAAGCTATTTAAGTTCTGTGTTCAAAAGTACTGTATCCTGGGCTTCCCTGGTGGCACAGTGGTTAAGAATCCGCCTACCAATGCAAGGGACATGGGTTCGAGCCCTGGTCCGGGAAGATCCCACATGCCGCGGAGCAACTAAGCCCATGTGCCACAACTACTGAGCCTGTGCTCTAGAGCCCAGGAGCCACAACTACTGAGTCCATGTGCCCCAGCTACTGAAGCCTGTGTGCCTAGAGCTCGTGCTCCACAACAAGAGAAGCCACCAAGATGAGAAGCCCGTGCACTGCAACGAAGACCCAACTCAGCCAAAAATTAAAAAAAAAAAAAAAAAAAGTACTGTATCCTTAAAGCCATTGTTCTTCTCTTATCTTCTGTTTTGAGTTATAATTGTTCTTAAAGGAGCCATAGTTTTAGACTTGGCGTTTTTTTGAACTGGTTCAACATTTGTGTGTCTCTTCGAAATGAGATTCTTTTTTTTTTTAAGATTTTTGGCTGCACCCTGTGGCATATGGGATCTTAGTTCCCGGACCAGGGATGGAACCTGCGCCCTCTGCATTGGAAGGCGGAGTCTTAACCACTGGACCACCAGGGTAGTCCCAGAAATGAGATCTTTTTTATTTTTTAATTTTCGTAGTTAAATTTTTAGTTTTTCCATGTTTTGATTACTGTACTACTGCTACATAATTCCAAGAGTAGGAAGGCCAGGTTAATAATATTAAAATCTTTTTAGAGGAATTCACCTTTACGTGTTTGGGAATAGCATTATGTTCTGTTTTATTTTTTAAATCGTGTTTTCTTGAAGAAGAGCTTGGGGAATTTTGAAAATGAAGTAAAATCAGCAAAACAAACTGAAATGTTAAGTTATGCTGGTTAACTCTGTATCCATTTGTTAGATCGTTTACATGTTTATTCATGAGTGTTTCATTAATGTGTATTTCATAGTTAAGCTTATTGACGTTTAATCATATCATGTATGGTAGTATGCAGAATACGTCCGATTCTGGCAGAGCTTACGTATAACATGTTTATACAAATTATAAATTCATTTGAGTGGGAAGACATCAATCAGCCTCAATTTTTAAATACCCAGGGACTTCCCTGGTGGCGCAGTGGTTAAGAATCCGCCTGCCAATGCAGGGGATGCGGGTTCGAGCCCTGGTCCGGGAAGATCCCACGTGCCTCAGAGCAACTAAGCCTGTGCGCCACAACTACTGAGCCTGCGCTCTAGAGCCCACGTGCCACAACTACTGAAGCCCATGTGCCTAGAGCCCGTGTTCTGCAATGAGCAGCCACTGCAATGAGAAGCCCGCACACCGCAACCAAGAGTAGCCCCCGCTCGCCGCAACTAGAGAAAGCCTGCACGCAGCAATGAAGACCCAACGCAGCCATAAATAAATAAACAAACAAACGCAAATACTTTCCTAAAATTTTAAATTGTGTTTTCTTAAGTCCAAATTTTAAATTGTGTTTTCTTAAGTCCATTGAAATTTTTCATTTTGGGGTGATAGATATAAATGAACAACTTTTGAAAAGTGTATTACTTACTGGTCATTTTACTCTTTGTTCTGTTATAGATCTTATGCCTTCATTTATCCGGCATGGTCCAACAATTCCAAGACGAACTGATATCTGTCTTCCAGATTCAAGCTCTAATGCCTTTGCAGCTTCTGGAGATGGAATAGTTTCAAGAAACCATAGTTTCCTTAGAACTCCAATTCAAAGAACACCTCATGAAATAATGAGAAGAGAAAGCAACAGATTATCTGCACCTTCTTACCTTGCCAGGAGTCTAGCAGATGTCCCTAGGGAATATGGCTCTTCTCAGTCATTTTTAACAGAAGTTAATTTTGCTGTTGAAAATGGAGACTCTGGTTCCCGATATTATTATTCAGATAATTATTTTGATGGTCAGAGGAGGCGCCCACTTGGAGATCGAGCACACGAAGACTATAGATATTATGAATACAACCATGATCTCTTCCAAAGAATGCCACAGAATCAGGGGAGGCATGCTTCAGGTAACTTAAAATTAGTTATTTAGGTTTATTAACACTTCATTAAAAAGATGTTCTTTTTCTAGATTTTCTTGGGAAGCTAACAGATACTCCTAGAGAACTACTACTCCATTTTGCCAGTCTTGCTAAGCCTGCTTGCAAATAATTATTAACCTACATGGAGGGAAAGAATTTTGTGTCCATTAACTCACCTAATTATTTTGTAAATACTTGATACGTATCTGAATTCTATCTAGACTGTTAACAGTATGAACCTTGAAAACTTAGAGAGATTTTAATGTCTGTAGTTGGATTGAATCTATGTTTAGATTTAGTAGAATGGGACGGTTAGGGATTCAGAGAAACTGGACTTAAACCTGGGAAAGGAAAGGCAAATAAGAATTGTGCATGGTAGGTGATACCACGGGCAACTGCATCATTACTTAGCTAACACTTGCACTGTTTCTTTTTTAACAGAACTGTTTTTGTAGTTAAAGAATTATTTCCCTAGTTTAAAAAGACTTATTGTCAAATGATTAATTGTGTGTTAAGTGTGTCTTTTTGTTGTTGTGCTTTTTGCAATGAGCAAAAATATTTGCCATATAATTTTCAAAAATCTTCTGTCTATATTTCCTGACTTTGGGATAATTTTCCTGACAGGGAGCAGAAGAGATAGGAGAAATGCACAGTTTTACTTTATTCCTAAAGTACTAGATTACACTAGGTAAACTGAAGCAAGCTGAAAATTAAACTTTTTAATCTGATTGTTTTTTTTCCTAGTAAGTTGTAGGCTTTAAATTTTGGCAGGATAAAAATAAAAAATACATGAGACATTTACTTTTTTAGCCCATGAAACTTCAAATAAAGTGACTTAAAAACAGTTTGGTGTATGAGCGTTTTGAGTGTAGAAAACATTTCATTCACTTAGTATTAATCATTTATGTGTCTATCATTTTCCCTTTTGGTATCTGACTTCTGGTACCTTATTTGGGAGAACAAAACCAATATATGAAAAATGATGATAGACAGTTGTTATACTATGTGGTACTGACTGAGTGCGATAGGGAGCCAGAAGAGAGAGAGATCAGGGTAGGCTAGAATACTTAGAGAATGGTCAATGGAAGAGGTGGGACCTGAACTATTTTTCTTTGCGCTTGGACTGTAGATTGACACGGGATATAGGAAGGACATTTTAGGTGAAATAATCAGTGAAAACAGCAGACATGTAAATCCAAGTAACTGTGTAATTCTGTCTAATTTGAAGAAATAAGTTGTAAGATGGAGTGGAGATTAGTGATGCAACAACAGGCTGTAGGATTTAAACTCGAGTCAAGCAGAAGCCATTGCAGATTTCAAAAGGACAAGATT
This sequence comes from Aethalodelphis obliquidens, assembly GCF_003676395.1. Lineage (NCBI taxonomy): Eukaryota > Metazoa > Chordata > Mammalia > Artiodactyla > Delphinidae > Aethalodelphis > Aethalodelphis obliquidens. The sequence goes on along the minus strand of NW_020837954.1, from coordinate 25,303,973 downwards.
TTCATTTTATGAAAGCAGTGTTCAAGATTAGTTTACTAGCTGTACTCAGGATAGGTTGCTAGAGAAAAGAGAACCTCAGGTAGCAGTGGTAGTGCAAATCTATGATGCTTTTGGAGGAAAAATGAGACTTAATTATGGTTTGGGGAGAAAGTAAATCACTGAAGTTTTGAAAATAGAATGGAACAGTTGGCAAGAGCAGCTTATTTTGTGAAAGCTGACATTGAAGTCTCACTGGGATATTGAAGAGGAGAGGTTTTCTAGGCATATAGAAATACTGTAATGAAAATAGGTGAGAGCCTTTTTTGTTTTTAAATTCTAGGTTAAAGGATTAGACAGTTGCATACTTCAGTGTTTCTTTTGGCTATTTCTGATATCGTGTCGTTTTTTTTTTTGTTGTTGTTGCGGTACACGGGCCTCTCATTGCTGTGGCCTCTCCCATTGCGGAGCACAGGCTCCGGACGCGCAGGCTCAGCGGCCACGGCTCACGGGCCCAGCCGCTTCGCGGCATGTGGGATCTTCCCGGACCGGGGCACGAACCCGTGTCCCCTGCATCGGCAGGCAGACTCGCAACCACTGCGCCACCAGGGAAGCCCTATCGTGTAGTTTTAAACCTCAGAAGTGATTTGTTATCCAATCAAAATAGTATGTTTTAAAAATAAAGTTCATTTTTATATATTTTTTAGAGTAATACCTGATTATAGGAAATTTGCAAAATGCAGAAAAGTAAAGGTAAAGCACTCATTATGCCAGAGATTCTTTGTATTTAGTTATTTCCTTCATCTTTTTCCATGACATTTCTTTTTAACATTGTCGTGATTATACTCTGTACAGTTTCATATCCTTGCTTTTTTACTTTAATGAGTTTCTGAATGTTAAACACTATTTATATGTAGTTTCAAAGCTCCATAGATTTCCATTTGGTGCATGTCTTATGGTTAATATTTTAAATGTTAATGAGGATTTGACCTAGGCTGGGGACATTTGGAAAGGGGCAAAGTGAGACGCATCTGCATTGATGGGCCTTGGCCAATAATGGGTATTGAGGGATGAGGGAAAGAGAAGAGTCAGATAGGATTAGCAAAGTACCTGACTGTATAAGAGGTGCTCTAAAAATAAATGGTTGAATAAGTGAATGGATCCACAGATTTCAAGTCTGGAGTCTTAAGACATTTTTGGTAGCCAAGGGGTAGCGGGAATAATAGCTTATAACAATCTTTTTCATTAATACAGATTGCTGTTCTTCGTACTTACATTTCCCATGTATATTTATGTTGCAACCATCACTGATAGCTCATGACACTTTTATGCCTGAAGTATAAAGAATTAATGATACCAGGTTAAAAATCTTATTTTAAAATTCTGATTCGCAAAATATCTTTGAGGAAATACTGTAAAAACTAAATTTCTACGGATCCTCTCTTAGAACCCTTTTTATGCAATTTGATATAGTTTTTGTAATTTTAATGACAGACTTTAAAACAGCTTTCCCCAGTCATATTTTAGAAATAAATAAAATACAAGTTAATTGGATACTTTTTCAAATTAAAGAATGTCATTTAAAAAAAGATTTGCACTTACTACGACAGTGATACATGCTTGAGAAATTTCACTTAACATTAATTTATATCAGGGCAATAAGATTAATGTTTTACCTTTCAGAAAAAAACGGAACTTCTTTGCAGGGATCTCCTAAGTGGCAGGGAAGGATTAACAACCAATTATTAACCAAACAGAAAAGCCTAACAGCTGTCTTTTCCAGAAGAAAAACAATCTGAATATGAGACAATAGCTGGAAGTTTCTTGAATTCATCTTGAAAAGACTTGAAACTTATTATATTTTCCAGATTTATGCTGGAGAGAGTTCAGGGAATTTGAATGAATGGAAAGGAGAAAGTAAGTTTGTGGGAGAGTAAGGATGTGCTGTAGACAGATTTATTTTCACAAGGTTTAAATTTCGATTTGTTACTAATGTAATCATAAAAAAGGTATGAAAGAAAATAGTTTTGTAATGACTTGACAGTAGTAATTCCTGCCAATTAGTTATTACTTAGACTTTTAGGAAACGCCTTATCTCAGGGGTTAATTTCATCTTACTGTATTTAGCAGAAGTACAAAAAACAAGTTGTATAATATCTTAACGGGTTTTACGGCCTAGCACGTTCTACATTTAGCTGTGAAATTTGACCTTTAACATTTTGGCCTACAGGCAGTTACTGTATGTGCCAGAGGAAGGAATTCTGCTGTTAACAGGAAGTCTTTAGTTGGAATACTAAAGGCAGATTGAATTCCTTTGTTCTGCTCCTAAATAATTTAGTTCTATGCAATTGTAAGTAACAAACTTTTAACTTTTATTTTTAAAGACAGCTAAAGAAATCAAGTAATAAAGATCAAATTAAAAAGTTCCAGGCCTTACCAAAAAAAAAAAAAAAAAAAAAAAAATTACTGGAGTTGTGTTTGCTCCAGGAAATGCATAAGTATTAGTTAACCAGAATCTTCTTTTGAGGAAGTGTTAATAATCCTTAGGAGCACAACTTTATTTGTAGTTATTTTGGAGAGGAGAAAAAAAAGCAGTTGGTTTAGTTTAATCCTTATATCTTTTTATCAGCATCTTGATTATAACATGGGCTGTAATGTTTAGTATTACCCTGGAGGTTGTAACCTTCATTAGAGTTCCATATTCTATTTTATTCTCTGTAGCCACTTCAACATTAGGAAACTAGAATTTTTGAGCTTGACTCTAAGGACAGATCTTGTAGGTATCTGCCACTTTTGTATGACAGTAAGTTCTTTGGAGGCATATCTAGTGAAAGCTTGGTGGAGAGACAAAGTAATACTTTATCTGTGTCTTTGGGAAATCATGTATGTAGCTTATTAATGTTCTAGTTTATTTTATGTGAGTGGAAGGTGCTTGTGCCATTAATTCCTGCAAATGGAAGTTATTTTGAAGATTATGAATGCCACTCATTCTTTTCTGGGACTAATAATTGAAATTATGGAAAACTGTTTTTTCCCTTGTAGCTCAGAAACAAGTTCAGAATTATAGATTGCATTTTCTTTTATTAGTGGCAGTCATATTTTCTTTGAAGAATTACAGTTGATCTTTTGGGGTAAGATTACGTGGTTGGTAATAAATTTGTCATTTGACCTTATATCATCTGTGTGGCCTTTGGTAAAATAACTTACTTGAACCTTTGTTTCCTCATCTGTAAATTGGTAATGATACCACTACCTCATAGCGCTGATTGAGTATGAAATAGTACATATGGAAAGGGCCAGGGACAGAGTAGACATTCATAATTGTTAGTGCTCATGTTTTTTGTAAGGTATCATATGCTCTTGTATGCTTTTTCCAGATTTGGCATGTTTGGTTATTGAAGTTTCAGCTTTCTAACTGAACTTAAGAGTGGAGGTCTGGTGTGTTAGAGCTTGATATAGCTTTTTTTTTTTTTAAGTCTGCTAGACTTATTTTATTACTGATAATATTTTATGTTTTAGATTGGTGGTTTCCAGTCTTTTTGTACAGTACATTCATCTCTCACTAGTTTTATAGAATTATCCAAATAATAGTTTGAAAAAAATTTAGTGCACATGGCAGCTTCAGAAAGTCGGGGGGTGGTTTGTCATTGAAACTAAATAAACTGTCATTGAAACTAACTAAAAAGGTTAGGAATCATGGTTTCACATGGCATTGGTAAAGCTGATGAGCCTATTTGGGACTTTGTGGACTTCATGGCTCCCTTATCAATAACTTGCAAGGTTTAGTTCCTGGACACAGAGGTTTTACAGAGAGGTCTTTGTGTTTCCTCTAAACGTGAATTTCAAGTTTATCATGGTTTAAAATCTGCTGTTTGGTACCTACTATTGTTTACATGTAACAGTACATGTGTTTCTAGATTTAGGCAAGTTCAGTATATGGAAATTTGGATTTTCTAAGCAGATGAATGAAATTGTCACAAACTCTCTAAGCCTGTACAGTTTTAAATTACTATAATAGCTTTTTGTTTTTAATGCTACATTTAGAAATCTGTGTGTTTCCAGGGGAACCTCTGTTGGGCCCGAATGTTATGGGTCTTATCAATAACTCAATATGAATACATTGAATTGATTATAATTCTTTTAAAAAATTGCTATCCTTGGTTGTGGCTAGTACTACAACATTTTTAGTGATGGAAGTATGAGAAAGTATAAAGCCACTGCATGCTTGAACAGCATGATTTTAGTTATTTGCTATGTGTTTGTCTTTAGTACATTGGCTTATTTCTTTTCTCTTTAAATATTTTCTCTTTAAGTACTGAAGTTGCTTAAGCTACACTTACTAAATAAACGTTCAGTTGCAGGTGACAGAAGCCAAAGTCAGTTTCACCAAAAGGCTTGTTAGCTTTGTTTTGTTTTATAGTCACCATATGTTTTAGAAATGTATGCCTTTCTTCCCAAAGGGTACTGAGCAAGAGTGATTTTGTTTTCTTTCTTGCATTTTCCGTTCTGCCAGAGTACTTCATAGGTGGCGTTGTGTACATTCTATTGCATCAGTTCCAGACACACATAATGACTGATTTCTCTTTTTGTGATATTAAATTTGGTTATGGGATCAGATGTCATACCAATTCATCATCATGATGTTGTCCATCAGCTTTTCACCTATTGATTTGGAAGCCATTAATCATTATTGGCTAGATCCAATATTGCTATTCATATAAGACAGGATAAATGGTAGATCTTTTCCTTTACTTACTATTTTTCAGAATAGTCAGTTGATACCCTAACCACCTCCAGAGGTAACCAATGAGGTTTATTTTTGTAGTGTCTTTATGAACTCGAGGATTTAAAAAAAATTAAATACCAAGCTTTATTTGGATTTCACCAGCTTTTTCCTTAATACTCATTTTCTGTTACAGGATCCAGTGCAGAGTACCACATTACATTTAGTTGTCATATTTCCTTAGTGTTCTTTGGTGTATGACAATTTCTTAGTCTTGTCTTTTTTTCTTTTTTTTTTTTTTGCTGTACACGGGCCTCTCACTGTTGTGGCCTCTCCAGTTGCGGAGCACAGGCTCCGGACGCGCAGGCTCAGCGGCCATGGCTCACAGGCCCAGCCGCTCCGCAGCATGTGGGATCTTCCCGGACCGGGGCACGAACCCGTGTACCCTGCATCAGCAGGTGGATTCTTAACCATTGCGCCACCAGGGAAGTCCATGGGGCAACATTTTTTTGAATGTTCTTTTTTAATCAACTTTGTACCTTTTTGCCCCTTTAATTTTTCTTATAGAATTGATGTTGTGCTGTCCTAATTATACATTATTGAATAATTAGGGTCTTTCTCTGCCAGTTATTTGAAATTGGCTCCTGTGGTTGCGAGGGGTGTAAAGGGTTGTGTAGAGAAAAGGAAAAATTACCAGGGTAGTGTTTTGGGCTACTTGGTTTTGCGCAGTGCTGTGTTCTTATTTCCACTTCTTTCTTTACTGTTCTTCTTCTAGCCCAGCTGCTTTTGGCAGTTTTTGTATGTATATTAGATTTAGGGATTATACCTCTCTAATTTTTTTTGAAGTCTAATTGGTTTACAGTATTGTGTTAGTTTCAGGTGTACAGCATAGTAATTCATTTTTTGCAGATCGTATTCCACTATAGGTTATTATAAGATACTGGGTATAATTCCCTGTGCTATACAGTAAATCCTTGTTGCTTATCTATTTTATATGTAATAATTTGTAACCGTTAATCCCATACTCTTGATTTGTCCCTCCCTTCCCCTTTTGGTAACCATAAGTTTGTTTTCTATGTCTGTGAGTCTGTTTCTGTTTTGTGTATAGATTCATTTGTATTATTTTTTAGATTCTACAAATAAATGATATCATATAGTATTTGTCTTTGCCTGACTTATTTCACTAAGCATAATATTCTCTATCCATATGTTGCTGCAAATGGCAATATTTCATTCTTTTTTAGAGCTGAGTAATATTCCATTGTGTGTGTATGTGTGTGTGTATATATGTGTGTGTATACATATATATATGTATACACACACATATATACACCATATCTTCTTAAGCCAATCTGTTGATGGGCACTTGAGTTGATTCCATGTCAACTATTGTAAATAGCGCTGCTATGAACATTGGAGTGCATGTATCTTTTCGAGTTAGAGTTTTCCTCTTTTCCAGATATATGCCCAGTAGTGGAATTGCTGGATCATATGCAACTTTATTTTTAGTTTTTTAAGGAATCTTCATACTGTTTTCCATAGTGGCTGCACCAATTTACATGCTTACCAACAGTGTAGGAGGGTTCCCTCTTCTCCACACCCTCTCTGGCATTTATTACTTGTGGACTCTTTAATGATGGCCATTCTGAACAGTGTGAGGTGATGCCTCATTGTAGTTTTGATTTGCATTTCTCTAATAATTAGCAACATTGAGCATCTTTTCATGTGCCATCTGTATGTCTTCTTTGGAGAAATGTCTACTTAGGTCTTCTCACTTTTTGATTGGGTTATTTGTTTTTTTAACATTGAGTTATGTAAGCTGTTTGTATATTTTGGATATTAACCCCTTGTTGGTTGCATTGTTTGCAAATATTTTCTCCCATTCCATTGGTTGTCTTTTCATTTTGTTTATGGTTTCCTTTGCTGTGCAAAAGCTTGTAAGTTTGATTCGGTCCCATTTATTTGTTTTTGCTTTTTTTTTTGCCTTGGGGACTGATCTAAGAAAATATTGCTACGATTTATGTCAAAGAATGTTTTGCCTATGTCATCTTCTAGGAGTTTTATGGTGTTATGTCTTAAATTTAGGTCTTTAAACCATTTTGAGTTTATTTTTCTATATGGTGTGAAGGAATGTTTTAATTTCATTGTTTTACATGTAGTTGTCCAGCTTTCCCAGTGCTGCTTGTTGAAAGAGACTATCTTTTCTCCATTGTATATCCTTACCTCCTTTGTCATAGAATAATTGACTGTAGGTGAGTAAGTTTATTTCTGGGCTTTCTATTCCATTCCGTTGATCTATGTGTGTCTTTTTGCACCAGTACCATGCTGTTTTGATTACTGTAGCTTTGAAGTATAGTCTGAAGGCTGGGAGACTGATACCTCCAGCTTTGTTCTTTTTCTCAATATTGCTTTGGCAACTCTGGGTCTTTTGTGGTTCCATATAAATTTTAAAATTCTTTGTTCTCATTCTGTGAAAAATGTCATGGGTGTTTTGATAGGAGTTGCATTAAATCTACAGACTGCTTTGGTAGTATAGCCATTTTAACAATATTCTTCCAGTTTAAGAGCATGGAATATCTTTCCATTTCTTCGAATCCTCTTCAGTTTCCTTTATCAGTGTTTTGTAGTTTTCAGCATATAGGTCTTTCACCTCCTTGGTTAAGTTTATTCCTAGGGTTTTTGTTTTTGTGTTTGTTTTTTTTGGGTGAGGTTTTAAATGGAATTGTTTTTATCTTTACTTTCTCTTTCTGATATTTCATTATTAGTGTATAGAAACGCAACAGATTTCTGTATATTAATCTTGTATCCTGCTGCCTTACTGAGATCGTTTATTTGTTCTAATAGTTTCTGTGCAGAGATTTTAGGGTTCTCTATATAGAATATCCTATCTGTGAATAGTGACAGTTTTACCTTTACCCTTCCAATTTGGATACCTTTTATTTCTTTTTCTTGTCTGATTGCTGTGGCTAGGGCTTCCAATATTGTATTAAGTAGAAGCAGGGAGAGTGGGCATCCTTGTCTTTTTCCTGAATTTAGTGGAAAGGCTTTCAGCTCTTCACTGTTGAGTATTATGTTGGCCATGGGTTTGTCATAAGTGGCTTTCATTGTGTTGAGACATGTTCTCTCTATACCCACTTTGCTGAGTTTTTATCCTAAATTGTTGTGGAATTTTGTCAATAGTTCTTTCTGCATCTGTTGAGATGATGATATAGTTTATATTCTTCAACTTGTTAATGTGGTGTGTCACGTTGATTAATTTGCAGATATTGAACCATTCTTGCATCCCTGGGATAAATCTCACCTGGTCATGATGTATGAGCCTTTTAATGTATTGTTGAATTTGATTTTTATATTTTGTTGAGGATTTTTGCATCTATGTTTATTAGTGGTATTGGCTTGTAATTTTTTTGTGGTGTCTTTGGTTTTGGTATCAGGGTGATGCTGGTATTGTAGAATGATTTCATGATCATTCCTTCCTGTTCAATTTTTGGAATAGTTTGAAAAGGATAGATGTTAACTCTTCTGTAAATGTTTGGTAGAGTTCTCTTGTGCAACTGTCTGGTCCTGGTCTTTTGTTTTTTGGGAGTATTTTTTATCAGTGATTCAGTTTCATTACTAGTAATTGGTCTGTTTGTATCTTCTATTGAATATTTCTTCCTGGTTCCATCTTGGGAGATCGTGCATTTCTAGGAATTTGTACATTTCTTCTAGGCTGTCCATTTTATTGATGTGTAATTATCCATATTAATCTTTTACGATCCTTTGTATTTCTATGATATTTGATGTAACTTTTCCCTTTTTTTCCTGATTTTATTGACGTTAGCCCTCTCTCTTTTTTTCTTGATGAATCTGGCTAAAGATTTATCAATTTTTCTTACCTTTTCAAAGAACCAGCTCTTAGTTTCATTGATCTTTCCTATTGCTTTTTTTTTGCAATACGCGGGCCTCTCACTGCTGTGGCCTCTCCCGTTGCGGAGCGCAGGCTCTGGACACACAGTCTCAGCAGCCATGGCTCACGGGCCCAGCTGCTCCGCGGCATGTGGGATCCTCCTGGACTGGGGTAGGAACCCGTGTCCCCTGCATCGGCAGGTGGCCTCTCAACCACTGTGCCACCAGGGAAGCCCATTTCCTATTGCCTTTTTAGTCTCTATTTCATTTATTTCTTCTCTGTCCTTTATGATTTCTTTCCTGTTAGTAACTTTGGGTTTTGTTCTTTTTTTCTAGTTCCTTTAGGCATAAGGTTAGAATGTTTATGTGAGATTTTTCTTGTTTCTTGAGGTAGTCTTGTATTGCTATAAACTTCCTTCCCTTCCTCTTTTGTTCTCTTCTCTTGTGATTTGATGACTAACTTTAGTGTTGTGTTTGGATTCCTTTTTCTTTTTTGTGTGTGTATCTATTGTAGATTTTCGGTTTGTGGTTACTATGAGGTTTGATATAGCAGTCTATATATAAACAAGATAGTTTTAAGTTGCTGGTCTTTTAATGTCAAATGCATTTCTAATACCCTGCATTTGTGTTCTCCTTTTCTCACAATTGCTGGTTTTGATATACTTGTATGTGAATGATTTTCTAGCTTTACTGTATGTTTGCCTTTACCCGTGAGCTTTTCCATTCGTAATTTTCTTGTTTCTAGTTGTGGTCTTTTCTGCTTAGAGAAGTTCTTTTAGCATTTGTTGCAAAGCTGGTCTGGTGGTGCTGAATTCTCTTAGCTTTTGTTTGTCTGTAAAGCTTTTCATTTCTCCATCAAATGTGAATGAGAGCCTTCCTGGGTAGAGTATTCTTGGTTGTAGTTTCTTCTCTTTCATCACTTTTAATATATCATGCCACTTCATTTTGGCCTGCAAAGTTTCTGCTGAGGAATCAGCTGATAACATTATTGGAGTTCCCTTGTATGTTTTTTTGTCACTTTTCTTTTGTTTTAATATTTTTTCTCTTTAATTTTTGTCAGTTTGATTACTGTGTGACTCCGTGTGTTCCTTCTTGGGTTTTTACTGCCTGGGACTCTCTGTACTTCCTGGACTTCGGTGACTGTTTCCTTTCCCGTGTTAGGGAAGTTTTCATCTATTATCTCTTCAAATATTTTCTCAGGTCCTTTCTCTTCTCTTCTCCTTCTAGGACCCCTATAATGTGAAAGTTGGTGTATTTAATGTTGTCTCAGAGGTCTCTTAGACTGTCTTCTTTTCATTTTTGTTTTCTTTATTCTGTTCTGTGGCAGTGATTTCCACCATTCTGTCTTCCAGGTCACTTATCCATTCTTCTGCCTCAGTTATTCTTCTATTGGTTCCTTCTAGTGTTTTTTTTTTCGTTTCAGTTATATATTGTTCATGTCTGTTTGTCTGTTCTTCAGTTTTTCTAGGTCTTTAGTAAACATTTCCTGCATCTTCTCAATCCTTGCCTCCATTCTTTTTCCAAGATCTTGGATCATCTTCACTATCATTCTGAATCTTTTTCCCGTAGGTTGGCTATCACTATTTCACTTAGTTGTTCTTCTGCGGGTTTCATCTTGTTCCATCATCTGGGACCTAATCCTCTGCCATCTCCTTTTGTCTAACTTCCTGTGATTGCTGTTTCCTTTCCACAGGCTGCAGGATGGTAGTTCTTGCTTCTGCTGTCTGCCCTCTCATGGATGAGGCTGTCTAAAAGGCTTGTGCAGGCTTCCTGGTGGGAGGGGCTGGTTCCTGCCCAGTGGTGGGTGGAGCTGGGTCTTGTCCCTCTGGTGGGAAGGGCTGTGTGTGCTCAGGGAGACTTTTCAACCACTTGTCTGCTAATGGGTGGGGCTGTGTTCCTGCCCTGTTGGATGTTGGGCCTGAGGTAACCCCAGCACTGGAGCCTACAGGCTGTAGGGTAGGGCTAATGGCAACCTCCAGGAGGGCTCACACCAATGCATACTCCCCGGATCTGCTGCTGCCAGTGTCTTTGTCCCTGCCATGAGCCACAGCCACCCGCCACCTCCGCAGGAGATCCTCCAATACTAGGCAGGTAGGTCTGGCCCTGTCTCATATGGGGTCACTGCTTTTTTCCCCTGGGTCCTGGTGAGCACGAGACTTTTTGTGTACTCTCCAAGAGTAGAGCTTCTGTTTCCCCCAGTCCTGTGGAAGTCCTGCGATCAAACCCCTCTATGTCTTTTGGTTGGAGTGTTTAGTCCATTTACATTTATAGATATGTACTTATTGACATTTCTTAATTGTTTGTAATTCCTTTTGTTCTCTTTTCATGTCATTTGATGACTATTTTTAGTGTTATATTTGGGTTCTTTTTCTTTTTTGTGTATTTATTATAGATTTTGGTTTGTGGTTACCATGAGGTTTATATATAGCCATATATATGTGTGTGTATATATATGTGGTTAAGTTGGTGATCTCTTAAGTTCAAACGCATTTTAACAACCCTGCATTTTTACCCCTCCCCCTGACATTTACCGGTTTTGTCATGTTTTACTTCTTTTTGGTTTGTGTATCCCTTAACTTCTTATTGTGGATATAGATGATTTTATTACTTTTGTCTTTCAACCTTCCTAATAGCTTTATACTTGGTTTTCTGTTGGGCAGAGCCATGTCCCAGGGTCCCTGGCTGTAGGGCCCTGTGGGGTCCTGGAGCTGGTATTGGCCCACAGGTGGGTGGGGCTGGTTCCTTATACAGCTGTTGGCATGGACCTGGCAGTCCCGGAGCTTGTGTTGGACCAGTGGTTGGTGGGACCAGATCCCAGGTTGGCTGCCTAAATTGGCTTAAGGTTTCCCAGATCTGGTTTTGGCCTGCTGGTGGATGGTGCCAGGGCCCAGGGGGTCCTGGAGCTGGTGCCATCCTGCTGGTGGGTGGGTTGGGTCCTGACAAGCCAGGCTGCAGGGCTGTGGTGGTCCTAGGGCTGATGTCTGCCTGCTGGCAGATGGGGCCGGGGCTCAGGGGATCCAGGGGCTGGTGCCCATCGACCAGTTGGTGAAACCAGGTTCTGGGACTAGTGCCAACTCACTGGTAAGTGGAGCTAGGTCCTGGGGTCTCTGACTACAGGGCCCTGGGGGTCCTAGAGTTGTTTGTCAGCTTGCTGGTGGGCGGGTTCAGGTCCCAGGGGGTTCTGAAGCCAGTGCCTGCCCACTCATGGTTGGAGCCAGGTTCTGAGTTATCTGGCTGCAGGGTCCTGGGGATTGGACTAGTGCTGGTGCCCTGGTGTGTGGGTCTTGGTCCTAGGCCCTCTGGTGAACAGGGGCATATCCTGGAGTGGCTGCGGTCACAGGGGGTTTTAAGGCAGATGGCCTGCTGGTGAGTGGGGCTGTGTCCCAGCTGTGCTAATTGCTTGGCTTGACCTGTTGTGTCCCAATACTGGTGCCCATAGGCTGGTGGGCAAGGCCAGGTTCTGGTGCTAATAATAAGTTAGAGGGAGAATTCCAAAACAGTGCTTGCCAGCACCCAGTGTCTTTGTGGTGGTAGAAGAAGCTCCCAAAATGTCTGCCACAAGTGTCTGTGTCCCCAGGGTCAGCTCCAGTTTCCTCCTGCCTCTCTGGGAGGCTCTCCAAGATTAGCAGGTGGGTCTGACCCAAGCTTCTTTAAAATTATTGCTTCTGCCCTGGGTCCCAGAGTGTGTGAGGTTTTGTGTGTGCCCTTTAAGAGTGGAGTCTTTATTTCTCACAGCCCTCCAGCTCTCCTGAAAGTGAGCCCTGCTGGCCTACAAAGACAAAGGTTCTGGGGGCTTGTCTTCCTGGACAAGGTCCTTCCTGGTGTAGGACCCCTGGGTTGGGGAGCCCAGTGTGGGACCTGGGCCCCCTTGCTTCTTGGGGAGAATCTCTACAGTTGTAATTATCCTCCTGTTTGTGGGTTGCCCACGTGGGGGTAAGGTTCTTGACCATACTGTGTTTCCACCTTTCCTGTAAGTCTTGTTGTGGTTCCTTCTTTGTATTTTTAGTTGTAGAAGATCTTTTCTGCTGGTTTCTAGTCTTTCTCATCAATAGTTCCTCTGTAAATAGCTGTAATTTTGGTGCGCCCAAGGGAAGAAGCAAGCTCAGGGTCTTCTTACTCCACCATCTTGACCACACCCATTTCATTTCTTTCGTCATTGTTTTGTAGTTGTCAGCATACAGATCTCACAATTTTTTTGTTAGATTGATGTGTAAGTATTTAATTTTTGGGAGCTAAGTGGTATAATTTATTTTTAATTGTTGTTAGTATAGAGATATTAAATTGATTTTTGTATGTTGACCTTATACTGTGTTATCTTGGTAAACTTACTTAATAGTTTTATGGTACAGCCAGGTTATTTTTAAGAAATTACAAACTGGGAATAGTTTTATAAGTTCATTTTTGCTGTTTTAGATGAAATGTCAAATCTTAAATCTTGAATGAGGTGAATTTTTCTGTTCCTCACTTTTTCTTTAGCAGTATACGTATAATATTTACTTATTAGCTTTGTTAGTAGTTAAATATTTGTATGGCCTGGTGATGGAAGCATCAACCAAAAAAGCCTGATTTCAAAGAGGGAGCCTAGTTTCTTTCTTCTTTTGTAATTAAATAATAGTAACACTGGCTAGTTTTATGAAAAATTTTATTTGCAACAGTAAAATCATGATTTTTTTAACAGGAAGAGTACGATTGGGATAGTTAATTTTGTAAGTGTTTTTCATATGGCATATTTTTTGGCTATGAATAATTGTCCTATTTCTTCTCTTTTTCTCTTTCTTCTCAGGTATTGGGAGAGTTGCTGCTACATCTTTAGGAAATTTAACTAACCATGGTTCTGAAGATTTACCCCTTCCTCCTGGCTGGTCTGTGGACTGGACAATGAGAGGGAGGAAATATTACATAGATCACAACACAAATACAACTCATTGGAGCCATCCTCTTGAGCGAGAAGGACTTCCTCCAGGATGGGAGCGAGTTGAGTCATCAGAATTTGGAACCTATTACGTAGATCACACAAATAAAAAGGCTCAATATAGGCATCCCTGTGCTCCGAGGTAGACTATCAACTTTATCTTAACTCTTTGTTTTGAAATTGTCTAATGTTAGATTATGAACTCATATTTTCATCAAAGAGAAAGATGTCCTGAAGTTTGATTTGAAAACTTTATTTTTCGCAGCTCATGAGATTTTTTCCTCTGGACTTATATTTAGTAATGAATGACTTTAATAATTAAAAAACAACTTTTAAACAAACCTCAAAAACAGGATCAATATTCTTATGATCAGATTCTGCTTTAATATGCCAGAATGCTTTTGTTAAAGATACCCAGAAATTAAAGTAAATAAATAGAATATCTGCCTCTTTACATTTAAATTTCTATAAAAAATACACATCTACCTTCTAATGTGTCAATATATTTTGAATTATGTTTTGCTGATTTTATTCAATTTACAGATATTTTATGTTTTTTAACTGTTGCCACACAAGAAAGTGAAGATTATCTATTTTATTTATTTATTTTTGGCTGCATTGGGTCTTTGTTGCTGTGCGTGGTCTTCCTCTATTTGCAGTGAGCGGGGGCTACTCTTCATTGCACTGTGCGGGCTTCTCATTGTGGTGGCTTCTCTTGTTGTGGAGCATGGGCTTTAGGCATGCAGGCTCAGTAGTTGTGGCGCACAGGCTTAGTTGCTTCATGGCATGTGGGATCTTCCCGGACCAGGGCTCGAATCCATGTCCCCTGCATTGGCAGGCGGACTTAACCACTGCAACACCAGTGAAGTCCCTACATTTTAATATTATCACCCAGACAACTAAGCTTTGTCATTATTGTGCTGTTTTAATCATTTTACATATTTGGATTTTTAATTCAAGTTTGAAAAACAGTTTTTTTCCAGTGATTCCATTTAGTGGCACTCAGTGTTTATTGAGCAAGTGAGGTTGTCATCCCTTCAAAAGAACCAAGTCAGCCTCTCTGCCTGTGTTGGGCTCTGGCCCCTTTGCCTGCTCTCCTTACCATCTCAGGCAAGCTGCTGCTCTCCCTGGCTTCAATTTGCCAGCCTGTGACATAGGGGTAATTTGTAGCCTCCCTCCCACCTGATCACAACCCTTACCCAAGGGCAGGGATGAGTTCCACGTATTCCTGCTGTGTCCCCGGCACCAAACACAGAGACACACACACAGGTAGATGTTTTGTTGAACGAATAAATGATAGAAATGCAAAAAAAAAAACAAAACCCTAAAAACCCCCAATAAAACGTGGTTACAGTTTGCTGTCACTGGATCTCAGAGGCTTTCTGGTCCATATAACCAGATTTGAGAGTATATTGAGCCTAGTTTTCTGTTTATCATCATTAATTTTATATTGAATATTATAGAATTTTATAGTTTACAAAGCATTTTCACAATTAGTTAATTTGCTTCTCTTAGCAACTCTGTAGACTTTAAGCAGGAGAGAATAACCACCTTCCTTAAGCTCAGATAGGTAGTATTAGCATCTATTTGGTTGTCTGTATTATGCTAATCCTTATACAGAACTCTTGACATATATTAGGTCATTTAATCCTTAGAAGAGTCATTTTTGGTATGAATTTATTCTGGTTTTACAAATAAAAAGGCTAAGGTTTAGAGAAGTGAAGCAGTTTCGCTTACATTCGTGCAACTTGTAATTGGCCAAACTGAGGTTAACCTGCACACCCCCCAGGGTGTATCTGACTTCGAAGCCTTAGTTCTTTCCCACCTCCCAGTTGTGCTATCAAGGAATATTTCACTTTGCACCTACTTATGAAAGAAGAGTTGAAGATAAAATTCAGTGCCATTTGCACATTGATCTTTAAATTGTTAACTACAGTCTAATCCAACAGTTACTTGAGTCCTGGTTTAGTATTGGAATGATCTTTCCTGATACACACATAAACCTTTATGTTTGGAGGCAGGCTCTTCCAGTTTTATCTCCAAGTCTGGAATAGGCCATTATGGTCTCCCGGAATTCAGTCTTTAACCTTCAAGTGGGTCAGTGCTTTCCTTAGCATCTTCCCATTAAGAGCCCTTACCCCACCTTGCTGTTCTTTCCTTCCCCCCTCCCCCAACTTATAGGCTGTTAGAAGTAATTAAAAGCATGGTCTTTTTTTTTTTTTTTAAGTCTCTGACTTAAAACAGGTTCTAAAAACAGGTTCTAATCAACCCTAACTCCCATATGCTCTCTTAAGGTGGTAAAAGTAGAAAGGAAATAGTATAGTTATGTGGATATTTCAAGCACAGTACTCACTCCTACTGTAGTACCTGTTCCAAACCCCCTTTTCAGCCTAAAGGAGAAAGAAAATATCCATTCTTATTTTGAGAAAAATTATCAACTTTTCCAGTATAAATTTATAGCTAATTACTAGTTACTACTAAAATCTGATTCTAGTTTTAAGCCTCTATAAAGATTATAACTTAGCTCTGACTTTTTTAATAACCTTCTTTAAAGTTGCCCTTGAAAAGAATAAATATCAGCCAGATGAAATCTCTTAAAAATATGTAAAGATTTAGCTTAGTTTTATATCCATCACTAGTGAC
Organism: Aethalodelphis obliquidens; assembly: GCF_003676395.1. NCBI lineage: Eukaryota > Metazoa > Chordata > Mammalia > Artiodactyla > Delphinidae > Aethalodelphis > Aethalodelphis obliquidens. The sequence goes on along the minus strand of NW_020837954.1, from coordinate 25,287,831 downwards.
ATACAAGTTTCCAAGAGAAGGTGCATTTTACTTCCCCTATAGTATGGTTTAAAAAAAAGCCAGATCCTTATGTTTTTTAGGTGGTAGAAGTTTGGGCAAGAGGCACATTGAAAAAAAATATTATTCTTGTATTTCATGTTTTATTTAGGGCCTTTATCCTAATGAACATTGATTGTTTCTTCTTAGTGTACCTCGGTATGATCAGCCTCCTCCTGTCACATACCAGCCACAGCAAACTGAAAGAAATCAGTCCCTTCTGGTACCTGCAAATCCTTATCATACTGCAGAAATTCCTGATTGGCTTCAGGTTTATGCTCGAGCCCCTGTGAAGTAAGTGAATTTACAGCACAAATTTTTGTTGAGTGGTGAGTAGAAGCCTGAATGGAGTCTCTGGGCTGCTTAAAGCACACAGCACCATTTTTAAAAAAATATTATTTAAAAGCCCATTGTTATTTAAAGAAGGGATATCACAGCTTATAAAGTTGAAAAGTCATTGATTAGAAATAGAAGTTTTACAAATATTTATTGAATCTTCACTTTCTATTGTGTGCAGACCTAGGCTATTACAGGGATGCAATAAAAAGCTTACATTCTCATAGGGGTAGAATAACTTGTAAATAAGTGATGCAATACCTGTGATAAAAGGAAGGAACCAGGTAAGTCCTAGGTACATAGGTGAATCAAAGCGGGACACAAGGGTGTTGAGGAAATAGTATGTGTGGTGGCTCAAGTTCTGGGAGGAGGTGATCTGTGTTCACTGATAGCTTTGTTACCCTGGGAAGGGTGCTTAACTTAGTTTTGTTTTCTGTAAATTGGAGATAGTAATAGTACCTTCTCTTAAGGTTATTGAGTATTCAATAAAATAATGCATCTAAAATATGTATCACAGTGTCTTGCACATTGAGAGAGCTTAGTAAATGGTTACTGTTATTATTGTGGGTAAAGGTAAGAATAGTGGTTAAGATCACTCAGGAAGGAAACTGTCTGGAAGGAAAGCGTGATTTCTGTCTCCATCACCTACTTACCGAATGACCTTGGGCAAGTTATTGAACTTAGTTCTAAGTGTTTTTCCTCTACTGAAATACAGGGGATAATAATCTTGTCTACTTTACTTGGTGTGGTGAGGCTTAAAAGTGATCATGCTTTTTTTTCTTAAATATTTATTTATTTTTGGAGGCACTGGGTCTTAGTTGTGGCATGCAGACTCTAGTTGCGTCATGCATGCGGGATCTAGTTCCCTGACCAGGGATTGAACCCGGGCCCCCTGCATTGGGAGCATGGAGTCCCAGCCACTGGACCACCAGGGAAGTCCCTGATCATGCATTTTAAATCAAATGGCACAGTGGCTGACTTGAGTAAGCCCTTAACAATGGTTTCTTACTATTATGAGTGAGCAAAGAAAGCTGCACCAAAAGGAAACTCCATGCACTAGTTTTTAAAGATGGCTATGAGTTTGCTAGGCTCATTGAGGATATTTGTTGGGTGCCATAGTAGGCACTGTTCTTGGAATATAGTCATGAATAAATGAAATATTTGCCTCAAAGAGCGTCTCTCTTCTGGGAAAACAGAAGTAGGTACTCAGATCAATAATCCAGTGCGGTAAGGATCAGTGACAGTGGTATATACAAAGTGCTATGATTTCAGAAAAGGGGATTTCTGAAAGTAAATAGTTATTGATAATCCAGTGCTTCCTGTACCATACTGTGCTAAGTTTTTACATATGTTATCTCATATAATCTTCCCAAAACCTATTTTACAGCTGAAAAAAACTCTGCTAAGATCACACAAATATTAAGTGGTAGATTTCAAACCTTTCTCTCTAACTTCAAAGTTCATACTCTTAACTTTTGTCATTACTACTTCTTATTTAATAATAATTATCACTTACTAAGTATCTATTTAAATTCCTGGTACTTTGCTACGTATTTTACACATAATAATTGCATGTACAGTACTGTTAACAATTATATAAGGTGACATTTTGCAGCCTTACTCTTAATATTCCATTTGTATTTCAAAAACCAAAACTATCAGCACAAGATAGCCCAAAGAAGAGTTTTTAGAAAGTTTAAGATGATTGTACAATGAATTTCGAATAAAATAATTAAATCTTATAAAGTCACTGGTCATTTACTATGAACTATTTGTTAATTCTTGGCCAACATAACATTCCCTTACATTCCCTCTGATCTTTTCAGTCTGTAAATTCATGGCTGTTGATCTTTGTGGCCTGATGCAGAGAGACAAGATGATATTATGAGGGTTGTAGTCTAAAATCATCAGTTTTTTTTTTCCTAAGTCAAATTTAAGCCTTATCAGTGTAATTTTTAAAATGGTTTTAATTATAGATATTATTATACAGAGTATAAACAGTGCTTGTCAGCAGTTTGTTTTTAGTTTATTTGAAATTACGTAGACATTCATCCATAAAATTAAGCATGGCTTGGTGTCTTAGCTAACCTACAGAAACCTCTTTATCTGATAATATCCATATACTGTAGGAATAGGATGAGGAATGATAGCAGATGGACTTTTCTTCCCTTTTTCCCTCTCTTCTTTCACTCTTGATACCACTTGATCTACTGCTCTCTGTGGCCTTTGTTCATATGCTGATCCTAAGTCATATGTAATATGTGCATGTATTTATATTTCCTTAAGTCTGGAAGAATATGTGCCTAACTGTTAACCTTTGTTATTTCTGGGAGTTGATAAGATTGAGTAGGGTTATTCTTTCTTCTTTATGTTATTTCTACTCTATAGCCGTTGTTAGAAAGAAATAACATAAAAAGCTTTCCTTCTTGGGGGGAAAAGATGGTACTTAAATGGAATTCTTTGCTTCTGATGAAAAGAAACAGACTCCTAAAGATTACAGTCCCTTTCAACTCTGGCTCTGTGAGCTAACTATAGAACTTTAGAAAACTAGCAACTTAAGTTTTTTTCAAATAGATCAGAACTCCTCCCAGAATGGGCCAGTGAGAAAAGAGAGCAAGTACTTCTTTACTGCTTAAAACAAGAGGTCTAGGTCTACCTTTTAGTTGATACTAAATTTTTGTCTCTAAAGAGGATTGGAAATGGTTAATATTGTTCTATCAACAGAAGGTGAGTTGTTATCCATGAATTAGATAATGGAGAATCAATTACTTATCCAAAAAATTAGCTTCTTTCTTCCTTTTGTTTAACAAACAATTGACATTATCTAGCTTTCTAAAATGCTTTATTTCTATCTCTAGCAGTAACTTACCAAAATAATTCTTGCATGTACTTCCAGAACTGACTTAGAACAGATAATGTTCTAAATTATTTATTAATTTTAGTAAAGGTATGTTTCTAAGTTTTCTCTCAAAAGTCTGTAACGTATCATGCACTTGTAAGCAAGCTGAACTATAGGATAAAATTAAAAGATGTAATCTTTAACGGGAAAAAGACCATCAGGAACATGTTTACTTTCCATTATTCCTCATGCCCGCCCCATTCCCCAACACCAGTCCCCAACAGCATTGTGGCACAGACTCTATTTTATCCCTGTGTCTGTGATCCTGCAGTATCACTGCTGACTCACTTCTGGGTGTAGGAGGAAAGGAAGAATGGGCATACTGTTACATAAGACAGGCACAGGGAACTTGGGCTACATTACAATACCCGGGGCTGGAATAGCAGTACTTTTGGCTCCTGAAGGCAGCATCCACTGGAGTGTGAACAAGGTTTTTTGGTAGCATTACAGCAATTGTTGTTTGCTTATATGGGTTATTTATAAGTACTGTTTGAATAGAATACTGCTGTAGGAAAAATATAGCAAGAGAGATGCTATGAGAAAAGGATACTGGAGTAAACAGCCGATTTTCTGAATGATTTACCTGTATATTTAGAGTGTAGTGGCTAAGAAGTTAAACTGAAGCAGATTATTTGGCTCCTTAAGAAGAAAAGAATGGGAATTACATACTTTTCTTAAGAAAAGTAAATGGCAGGCATAAGCAGAAGGGAAGTCACTATATAGAAACAGCAGGGGCAAGGATTTGGAATGGAAATGGACACATTGCATACTTTTCTCATCTGTGGTTTTCCTTAGAGTACTTTTTCTTCTTCCCAAAGTATTTTCACTAAATATTCTGATTTTCTTGCTTCTACACACAATTCTATTCTTGATGCTAAATGCTGTGATTGGGAAGTCAAAATTGTCTGAAGCTTTTTTCTTTTTCCTTTTTTAAAAAAACTTGAATGCTTATACAGAATGATATTCATGTGTTACAAACAAGTTTGATATTTATCAATATTACCATATTCTTCTCCCTTCTTTTCCTTGCTAGAATGTCCCAGATGATAAATGAGCTTTAACGTTCTTACAGTTCACCTGGCATAAATTTATGTATCTTGAATCAGTAGACATTGCTGAAATGCCCCTTAGCAATGGAATTCAGACTTGGGAAGATTAAGGTTTTTTGTTAGGAGTTATGAATTTGTTTCAAGCAAATAAAATCTTAAGGTACATGAATGGCAGAGGTTCTAGGAAATACCTTGCAGTTGTTTCTTCATGGAGGCTCATTGAGTATTTCTTGTAGTATTTCTCCAATATATGTTGGCAAATAGTTGGAGTTTCCCACTAAAGAGAATATATAGCTTTCTGCCAAGTATATCCTTTAGTAAATTTGCAGTGCTCAGTAAGTAAATTAGTAAATTTGGGATCCAACAAAATACGTTTACCTTGTGATTTTTGTGTACTGTGCTGTGCTTTTGGTATTCCTGGAACACATAACCAGGTTGTTCAGAAATGTATGTCAACATACCAAGCACAGTCTGTAGCTCATACTGGCTGCTCTGTATTTGTTTACTGTTTCCCTTTTTTAAAAAATATTACGTGATCCCCTTGGAATAAGATGGTAAATGAATTACCAAACAAAGGAAATGGGTAGGAAATGGGTAGGAAATGTTATAAATGATTATTAAGAATAAATTTATTAGAATTTACAACTAAAGTTCTTCCTATTATGTCTGTTGTGCAATATGATTTGAGAAGTATAACTTTAATATAGGTATATGCCTTGCTCTATAAAAACTTGTTCAAGTTTTTTCTCTAGTCTTAGTAGGTATTATCATTCAAAACTATTACTGTGATGTGCCTTAGTCCATATAGTTCTCTGCCTTTCTGATCTTTTAATCACTAAACAATTTTGCAAGAGATATGTATATAGCCTCTTTAGGTTTCATCTATAAAATAAGAAGATTGGAGTAGAGCGCTGTCTTCAGGTCTCTTTCAATTCAAAGTGTAAATTACTACTTTAGTAGTTTGTTGTATACTTCATCTCAGTATGTGATCTACTTACCATTGAAGAAGGACTAAACACCTTCTGAACTGTATATAAATAAAAACTTATGTGAGTCCGGCCCCACATGGTGCAGTTTTCTACAGTCTATTTATTCTGTCATTTTGAAAACAGCTTATTCTTTCCTTTCTGCTTGAGTTTTTCTGTATTTTTTGTTGTTTGTTTGTAATATTGTATGCTCAACCTCAGGAATATTCAGCCCACAAATGATGGTTCCTTTTCCTCTACCTGTTTAGTTCCTTGTTTGCTGTCGTAAACAGTATGCCTCAAAAAGCTTTATCAACACTAATGACACAGATGATCTTGCCTATTTTTCTATATTATTCATTGCAGGAACAATGTGGTCTAAAGTATTCTTACCTTCCTGACAATTAACTTTGGATGAACTTATGAATAGCATGGAATATGTTCTTCAGAAATTATAGAACCACAGTGGTTTGAAATCTTCATTATTATCTAGTATTAATATTAGAATAACTGATACATAAGATGAATGGAAATGGGTATTTTTTAACTTAGATTGAAATGAAGTAATATTAGTAGTTTTCTCCTCTCCCTAAAAAATAGTGTATTTAACTAGGAGTTAAAAACTCGGTTATTTTAAATTGAAATTTATCGTTTATTTAGTTATAATAAAATTGAAATTTATAAAAATAGAACAGTTTATTGTTATAAATACATATTTATGAATATGTTGTGAACATATGTCTGATTGTGTTTTCAAACAGATATGACCACATTCTGAAGTGGGAACTCTTCCAGCTGGCTGACCTGGATACATACCAGGGAATGCTAAAGTTGCTTTTCATGAAAGAACTGGAACAGATTGTTAAAACGTATGAAGCCTACAGACAGGCTCTTCTCACGGAGTTGGAAAATCGCAAGCAGAGACAGCAGTGGTATGCCCAGCAACATGGCAAGAATTTTTAAGTTAATTTTTTAAAAATAAAATTTAAGTTTTATTATAAGGGCTTTAAAATATTTTCACAGATTAAAAAAAAACTGCAAACAAGTACTTTGGTTAATAAAGGCAGCTTACTTTTTTGGAAATTATAAAATTCTAATTTTACATGTATTTTGTTATTAAAAATATTCTTTTATTGAGAAAATGAGTTTATCATTTTAAGAGCCAACATGGCAGACACTTCTAAATGCTGTATATTTGGAAACTGCTTTGAATATTCTCGATGGAGACAAATGCAACAAGAAATGTCATTTAACCAGATATTAAATAGGAAATGATCAGTTGGTAAACTCTCACAGTAGCAGTACCTTTCTTCAGAAAACAGAGAACGAGAGAGATAACCTATGCAGTATTTAAAAAAATGTTTACTGCTTTAGTGTGGAATATTGTCTGGAATTGGATGGTTTAAATATTACCATTGTATAGTGCAAAACATAAAATGGGATTTGGGACCTTTATTGTGATAAATTTTTATATGTAACGTATGGAGTCACCTTCCCTCCCCCTCCCTCGAATGTAAAGAACCCTTTTAAAACATGTTGAGAAAGTATTTTTTGGTATGAAAGGGTGAAGGGTCTATAATGTTTCAGGAATAAATTTAGGTATAAGGCCTGTGTGGGAAAAGTGTGCACAGCACTCAAGAGTTGCTAACATTACAGTACTTCCTTACTTTGGACCAGGGCTTTTATGGCATTTAGTAACATGGTGCTGATGAGACAGTGGAGGCTTTTCAACAGCATAGCACGTTGCCATCCCAACAGACTGGGTTGAACTGCCAAAAATGACAATCAGGGATTCATTAAGAAATCTTGGTCATTAAATTGATTCTACATATCTTTTATCTTCTAAGAGTTTGTCACAGAACTTTAAAACCCAGTATTTCTCTCCCAGTTTTTTTTCCTTTGGTTTAATAGTTATTAAGACATTGTTCATAATTAGCACAGTACGTTTGATTGCAGGCAAATTTATGGCACGTCTAGCCTATAAATCTCTAGAATTCTGTGAATTTCAAAACTTGTTGAAATAGCTCTTCAGTTATATTTACATGTGTTGTAAATATGTAAATAAATTTTTAGTTTAGGTAATCTTCCAAAATATAAAGCACTCCCAGTTAGATATCAGTGAATCTGAATTATTGATAAAATGTTGAAAATGTTAAATGTTTGATTTTATATAACAAGCTTATTAAATATATTTTTGTGGAAACTAAATGTGTTGCGTTTGAGTCCATGTTTTATGCATAGCACTTATATGTATTCGATTTTTCCATTCAGAGGCCCATAGGCAAAGGAAGCAGTATAATGAAAGGGGTATTCCAAAATGAAAATAGACTAGTTGGAATGTTATCAGTGGGAAAAGTTATTTTGCAGGGCATGTGATCAGACTTTCCTAAGATGTGAGCTTAAATATCTTATGAACTCTCACACACTCTTCTGTTTTAATCATTCTTTACTCCTTACTAAATATTACCATTTTATTTAATTAAAGCTTAGCCATTTCTAAGAAAGTTAGAAATTACTCTGTTTTAGAGCTCCCAGATAAGAGGCATTACTTTTTTTTTCATTACCACACTTTTTTTTCCTCTAGAAAGTAAGCTCAATGAAATTCCACTACAGATTTTAGTAATTATAAAAACAATATAGAATCACTGGTTTAAAAGAATTGGAAGATACCTAAAAGGGCTTAGTGTACATTCCTTAAAATGGAAACCTAAATTTGTAATGGTGTCAACATGAAAGAAAATGCATTTTGAATTTAAAAAAAGAGATAGAAATCTTCATCATTCTATATCATCACCTCCCAAACATTTCCAAATTCAGTTGTTTTTAATATTGGGAACCAGAGTAAACTTTAATAATAGTTCACATGTTAAAAGAATAAACCTATGATGAATACATTTCTTTGTGTACCAAATGAAAAAATATACAATGCAGTGAAACTCAAATACATATACAAAGTGATTTTTTGTGCATTTTTGATCAAGAGGTTTATATTCTATATTAAATCATGATAGAAAAGCAATATATAGTTTTTGATAAAGCAACTGAAAAGCTCTCTTATATGTCTTTTATAATAAGAGCTAATGGTATATGTAAGATGGTATAGATTGAATCAAGCCTATTGAGTTATGATGCTATGTTTTAACAAATGGCTATGTGAAATAATTTAAAAATTCTTCTGTAGAAATTAAATGAGCATATCCAAATGTGGAGTAATATTACTACATGGTTTAACTATAACCCGGTAGTAGAATTTAGTAAATTCAAGCAGAACACATGTACTGTTATCATAAATAGACAAATTCTTTAAATTATAACAGCATATTTGAAGACAAAATCAGGAAACTGTACATGTTAACAAAATAAAACCATGCATACATACATCTGCTTATTAAACACTGAAATAAAGGAACTAAACCATTTTGCAATCTTCAGAGGTGCTTGGTATTTTACCCTGTTCTGATGGAAGCACTTTGAATGTTTGCATGGAGATGGAAAACAATATTTAACTGACAATTTGGTCATGCACACCTGTATTTTTGAAATTTTGGATTAAATTTTCTTCTTTTCTGATTGTTCAGTAGATTCTGACTTTGGTGCAGGAAAAGCTTGATGATACAGATGTCTGTGGGTTGCTGCTGCACTATAAAGCTTGTATAAAGCCTAGAAATAAAAGAATCAAGATTATAAAACATTGTATAAATACACAGATATAACTTTTTTCCTTCTTAGTGTAATTAGTTTATGGTATGATATCAAATTTAGCATGCTAAATTTGGAATCCTTATATCATTAATCTGTATGAGATATATATTAATAGCTATTATCTTAGAACACAAAAGTATTTTCAGCTGTCCAATGTGTGGGTCGATCTTCATGGTAAATGTTCTATCCTCAGACTGCATTTTCTTTTACCTTTCACACCTTTTGGAGCAGAGCTTCCTAACCACTGTGCCCCAGGGGTGTGTTGAAAACTCATACTGTGAATATTATTAGTTTTAGAGGAATTATAGGAGCTCATAACTTCTGACTGCCAATAGCTACTTTATTATACATAGGTAGACCACTTGCTATTGGAGCTTCCTGATAGGTTTTTCAAAAAGGGACCACTTTTATTCTCCATGATTTCCTGCTATGGTCATGCAGATAAGCAGGTGTGTTACCCTCTCCCCTGCCACACTGGGCTCTCTCAAACATGCTCTCTTGCCATTGTTTCCATTCCATATGTAAGTTCATATCTTACAAAACGTTATTCAGAAACATTACGTCAGAGAGTCTTCATTAAAACTACCTCTGTCATTGTCTGTTTAAGAGTGTTTGAATCACAGGAATTTATTGCTTTATGTGTCCATAAATATTTTTATGTTCTTTTCTTTCCCCTCAGCTAGTGTCTAAGATTCATTACCTCCTCTAACTTTCACATAATGAACACTCAGTTAAGGCCAGTTTATCTGATGTAATTCTGAAGTCTGTAAAAAGTCTGAATATTTTTAGAAGTTGGATAAAAGCCTGATATCCTTAAATAGTAATCAATCCCCAGGAAATTCCATTCATTTTTATGTTTTTGAGTCTGCACGGCTACTTTCTTTTGATTTTCTTAAGTCTGAATTGTACTATCATCAATTCTATGAATGCATATTGGTGCAACCTTAGTTCTACTGTATTATGATTCTAACACAGTTTAATCCATGTTCTCTTAAAAGCTTAGATATTTTTCTAAAACTTGATTTACAAAGTTGAAATTTGTTTTTACCTTTTTAGTGAATTTATCTTACTGAATCTTACATGAAATAATTCCTTGTGACTTGTAAATATTACATGTATCCTTGGTATTTGATTGGAGGACATAATCTAGTTATATATAACAGCAGAAACTGAGGAATTATGTGCTATCTCTGTAGTTGTTGAAGATCAGTTTTGCTTCCTGAAGATAATGACCTAAATGATTCCACAGAGATAATTTTTCTTATGTAACAAGTGATTCCTTCTTAGAAGCTTAGATTTTTCTTCAGATATGGAGTTTTGTACATGTGCAGTGGGAGAAGTGAACACTAATTTACAGGAAAGTTACACTGCATACTGGTCTGAAACCTTAAAGTGGTATAGGTAACTCAGAAGCCAAAGTTAAAAACAACTTCTAAAGATTGTAGCTCCGTTTACTCTCCAGTAGTTAAGTTTCCTGAAGATTCATAACTGTACTTGTTTCACTCTGCAGTAGAGCAAAATGCCCAATGTTGGAGCTTAAGAATTTTGAAATTTTGTAAACATTCAGGAAACAAAACATAAAATATTCATGATAATCAATTCTTATGTTTCATATGCAGATAAAATCATATATCATGTCCAGAATAAGTTAAGTATTTTAAAACCATTGCCAAAAATCACAATTAAAATTGTAAATGCTAGAAGAACATAGGAGCTGTAGTCACCAAAGATTTTTTAATGTACATTGAGATATCCTTTAATGGCTACTTGGTTTATAAAATAAGAATATCATAATGTTTATAAATACATGCTCTTAATTTAAGAAGAAATTTAACTTACCTCATTTGTACTTCCCTGTGGCAAAGGCAGTTTAAAAGGGAGAAAAGAAAAGTATATATCCTGCTTCATTAATAGCATTATGATAATCAACTTTGTTTACAGTAGTAATTTGTGAGCATTTAAGAACAAATAACCCTGCAGAGTTTTTCAGTTTAGATTACATATTTAATGTGAATCTTTTGAAGAACCCAATTCTATATTCATCACAGGTTTCAGCATCATATTCTAGGTGGGCTTTGGGATTTACCTCAAATAGCCTCTCTTCATCTTTTGAGGTTGAAGGGCTAGTTGAGGCAGTGGCTCAGAGGATCCAATTTTAATTCATTCTTTTCCCGTAGTGTTACCATTTATTTATCTCAACTAGATTCTTCAAAGACACACGGCAAATCCATCAGTTACAATTCTCTTTTTAAAGAGTATGTATAATTACACTCTTAATGCTGGGAGAACTGTAGCTATTACTTGCTACCTGGAGACCATAAATATTCTTAACTCCAAACTTTTATGAAGAATCTCAACTTTAGCTTCACTAAATTCCCCTAAATTTAACTGAAGACACTTCCAGAATGACATAGTGAGTTGATGATTATTCTAGGTGTGTTTATAATTGTCTCCCCTATCCATATTCAATTATTTGAACAGTGGACCATGGTGACCCTGGGTTGGTTAAGTGGACCATAGAGGACAACTGATCCCTAAGCAGCTGATCCAGAGGTTGACCTGGACTCATGCCAGGGCCTGGTACAAATGTAAAGTTCAAATAGAGACAACGTGAAGTGATCAGATGCTGTGTTTAGGGGTTTTACTAAAAGAGACAGTGCTATGACTTCAGATGGTGGTTTATATGTGCTCCTAACAAAGCCAGTGCTAGTCAAATGATAGGTTGTAAGTATGAAGTAATGAACACATAATCGAATCACAATCAGCTAAATAAAAACTTGATTGTGTTTTCTCACTTAACAGCTTTAACTTTTAGGATAAGAAAAAGTGAAAACACTACCTAATCCACGTATGTTTGAAATATATTGAAATGTTGACTGGAAAACAGTTGTGTAGGACTTTACATGTTATATTATAGTTAGCTGTTTGTATCTGGCCATCTTGACAGATTCTAAAGTTCTTGAAGACTGGGGCCCAAGTCTCCTGTTCTCCTGTATATTTACAACATCTAACATAGTGTCTGGAACATAGATAGCATTCAAATGTGTGCTGCATTTAGTTGAAGAGAATTAAGTGTTCCTACCTGGTCCCACAAGGCTGCAGCCACTTGGTCTATTACAGCACCCAGCTCTCGGTATTCTCCAGAGTACCGGATGTATGCCCAGGTGCACAGAGTAATAAGCGTCAGTCCCATTATCATATTGCATAGGCTAGCTATGATGTCCAAACCAATGAATCCAGTCACACCAGCAATCACATATGTGATAAAGATGACAACAAACAGTGTGGCTGGGGTACGAGCTGCATGGAAGATATTTTTGCTGTCATTGTGCTTGATGTACTGGATGTAAAGTTCATCTATTTCACTCTCCAACTGTTGTAGGTAGCGCCGGCTAAATTCCTCCCCACCCATCTTCTTCACCCCTCGGAATAGCTTCACAGATTCTTCCTTAAGTTCCAGATGTTTCGTCTGTAGGTCATTAGGGGCCAGAAATGGTTTGTCACCACCACAGATCTGTATCGGATAGAGAAGTATTCACGCAGTGCACAGTACAACTAGCAACTGTATCACAATCTTGCACTTAGCTAGTTGAATTTGTTAGAACACATTACTAATCCGAAGGAGCCTGCATTACGTTTTGTCAACCCACATCTTTCCATACTCCATTTCTATCAGGCGGGATTATAAGTGGGACTGGTACTTCATAGGTGACTTATATAAAGCCTTTCTTAATTTGTATTCTCTTTTCGACATGGGAAGGAATATCCATGACTTAATCCAATTTCCTCAAGATGTGGAGGTGAACTGCAAACTCAGTTCATTCATAGAATGAATCCAAATTTAAGAAAACTACTTACAGTCAAGTTCCTGTAGGAAATTTATTCTAACTACACTGAACTAATTTTGACCAAATGAAGTTTAATTTAAAACAATGAGCAATGCTATAAAGCCCTAAAGTAAAACTGTGAAAAACATTTCCTTCAGCAGTTTCACTGATTTTTGTTTGGAGCCCATTCGGTATTTTCTTCAAGAGACTAAATGGAAGCATATTAAGTGTTCTTGGACCAAATTTTCAACTTTTTTTTCAAAAGTTACATGGGAAATCTCTGTTACCCATACCATTCACTTCAGTTATTTGTGATTTAATTATATAAAGGAGACTCTCATTCCACTTCCCCTTTAATTATGTTGTAAACACCATTCCATATACTATATTTCTCTTGATTCTAAGACTCTATCAATTTTGGATGCAATTTTGATTTTATAACATTTTCAGTGGAAAGAAACCTCATCACATTAGTAGATACCATAATCATTAGATGCCTCCTAATTCAGAATGTTAAAAAGAGGAAATATAGTACTTAGAAATATTGGTCCTTGCAGTTTATTTTTTTCTAACAGGTTTTTATATTTAAGATAGAAATTGGACTGTGGAATGTAGGGAGGTATAGTGGAGAGGGTAGCATATGTTATTTTAGCCACTAGATCTTATAAATAGTGGGAAAATCTGTACCCCTCCACCCCCGCAAAATGTGTGTGTTAGAAAGAGATAATTCATTTAAAATACATTTAAATTGTGCACACATCATGTTCTCTTCTTGACTTGTTTTTAAAATATTTTAGGAATACCATAAAAATGTGATACACACAGTTTGAGAAAGAATAAGTGAAAGCCACTTCTGCATGTGTATACAGGGTAACTTGGAAGAAAAAAGAATGAGCTCATGGAAGAAATACTGATTTTATTTGAAACATCATTTAAGGGACTTCCCTGGTGGCGCAGTGGTTAAGAATCCGCCTGCCAATGCAGGGGATGCAGGGGACATGGGTTCGAGCCCTGGTCCGGGAAGATCCCACATGCTGTGGAGCAACTAAGCCCGTGCACCACAACTACTGAGCTTGTGCTCTAGAGCCCACGAGCCACAACTACTGAGCCTACGTGCCACAACTACTGAAGCCCGTGCGCCTAGAGCCCCTGCTCTGCAACAGGAGAAGCCACCGCAGTGAGAAACCTGCACACCAGAACGAAGAGCAGCCCCCACTTGACGCAACTAGAGAAAGCTCACACACAGTAACGAAGACCCAATGCAGCCAAAAATCAATCAATTAATTAATTAAAACATCATTTAAAATACTATTTAATTCTTACCTCTTCCATTTTTTTATTGTATGTATCCTTGGCAGTTGCCACGGCTGCTAAATTGTTAGCTTCTGCTGTGGCCTTTGGACAAAGTACAAAATATGATGTAAAATGGAATTCATATTTTATTAAACTTCCACAGGCAGTTTTCATATATGAGCATTATGTGCAAGAAATATGCAAGAACTCAAGGTCATCACATAATTTGAAAAGTGTTGAAATATTTCTACTACATCTTTTAAACTTAGTAAAATTAAAACTTCAAAATACATAAAATATAGTTTACTCAATAAACCATAGTTCTAAAATGAATTTTCATTTAGAAGATTATTCCTCTTTATAAATATTTTTAAGCCTTTCACCAAATATGGGGGGGATCTATAAATCCAAACACATGGGAAATAATATATAGTACATTTTATATATACTAATATATATAAAAATATGTCAACTTTAAGGATTACTGATAGAACAATGTATCACTGATAACAAAAAGAAACCATCAAGAACTTAAGAAATTTAAGAAATAAGTATGGAAAAAGTGAGTTTTTCCTTTTCTAAGTATAGATGCCACTTGTTTAAAACCTGCTTTTCTACTTCTTGTTACATGTGTGAATCTAAACCACAGTCTGAGTCTTCTCTAAACAAATTTAGTACAAAGACAATGCAGACTCTTGTATCTCAGCATGCTAAGTGAGGCTGCTATATGTGTGTGAAAATGTTTAGATGAACACACAAATGGGTAGTTACTAGAAAAATAATCTTCCAATAAGTCATTCCATCTACTATTTTTATTTGGTGATTTCCAACAGCCAGATTGGAGCATATCGTTGGCTTAGCTTTAGTGACAGTATGTTTTAGAATGTCAAGCCTCCTGATGAATAAATACCTGTAACATGGATTTGGGATGTGGTAATTCTTCACCTTGATAGATCTTTATATAAGCCTAAAAAAAAAAAAAGAGAAAAAGAAAAAAAAGACTCATGTTCAAGTAATTGCATTCAATATTTCTCTAAGCCTGTTAAATTGTATTCTAAGGTCTAAGGTCTTGACGGTTCAAAAAAAAAAAAATAAGGTCTTGATAGTTTCAGGAACTGTTATCTCTTTCTCATACTTTAATTCCCTCTTTCTTAATTCTTGTTCCCTTTTCTGAAAGGTCCTCTTCACACATCTCCACTTGCCAATCCCACCCTTCTTAAAGGCTTAACTCGATACCACCTCCTTTAAAACTTTCTCAGATCCCTCTGCTAGGAGTAACATTTCTTTTTCAGTTACTCACAGGAATTTGTACCTGCTTCTGCCACAAGCTTTATGGGCCCTGAGTCTCCTACTAAATTCTAAGCTCCTCCACAGTGTTTTATGCACAGCAAGAATTCAAATTTTAGATAAATAACATGTCATTTATTGCTGAAAGTGGTGAAGGTAAATAACCACACAGGAGACATACAATCACATTTTAAATGACAAAACGTGGATTTTAAAAATTGATATTTTAGTCCTTGGAGCATCAATCTAAAAATTATATTGGTAACCGAAATCTACTACATATGTGTGTTGGTTACAAAAAAAAGTGGTGTATTTGGGGCTCCCTGAGGTAAATAGGTAAATGCAAATTAAAATAGTTCCACTTCACATTGGCCCTTGGTGCAGAGAGCAGGAAGCGTGGAAGAATTTTCTCCAGGAGGAAGGCAAAGTATAGCCTGTTAGGGAAAATCTTCAGAATGAAGGTGAAATTCAGTATAGGTCATGACTGAAGACTAAGTGGTGTGAACCCTGGGAAACACCTCCTCCCCCAAAAAGAGATAGACTTTTCCAACTCCAGGATACATTTATGTTTCAAAATATAGTTCCCTCAAGATGAAAGGCGATAGTAAAGTTACCTCAAGGAGTTTTCTCAAAAAATAATTTCAGAAAGCAAGCTCCTCTTGGGAGTCTAACCTTTTTAAAAATCATTTCTGTATATTCCTCATGCCTTTGCCCCTATATTACAAAGTCTATAATTTTTTGTTGTTTAAAACAGGAACCGCATTCCCAAACATGTCAAATCTAAGTACTCACAACTTCTATAGAAATGAGAGTGATACCTTGAAGTACTCCACCAGACCTCGGCAGGTGATTTTGTTCCCATTGATCTCTTTAATGTCTAGGCTCTCAGGACTAAGTAGCCAAGGAATGAGTATTTTCAAGTTTTTGATGAATTCTTCATCTATTTCTACAAGTAAAAGCAAATTCATCATTATTTTAAAAATCCTATCCAGTCCTCCATGCCATAAAATAAAACATCCTTTGATTTCCTCTGTTTCTTCCGCAGTGATAAAGCTATTACTTACTTTCCCATCATCTAAATTACTCCCGAAACCCACTTTTCTCAGGGTGAACGATACTCCTCGCCCAAACTCCTATGGCTGATCTTTCTTATCTTCACTCCAATTACTTATTTATCTTGTCTTCCACCTATAAAATAGCTTTCTTGATATTAAATGCTATACAAATGTTTTACACCCCATTCACATAACCAGTTCATGTATTCTGATGCCTTTAAGTCCTGTTCACGGTTCATGGTTTTATATATATAGGGTCATAAAGGGGGGAAAGGGTGGATATTTACTGCTTTATAAGATGTATTCCCTCCAGAAAATGTATCCAAAAGTTGTTCTGTATTTAGTGTGCCCACCGTAGGACAAGTGTATAGAAGTGGGTAAGGTGTGGTTACTACGACTCAAGTTCCAAAAGATAGTGATGCTGCTGCTGCCTCTAGTAGCGAAACGCAGCAACACAAAATAACATTGAAAAAGGCTGGGTTTCCCTGGTGGCGCAGTGGTTGAGAGTCCGCCTGCTGATGCAGGGGACACGGGTTCGTGCCCCGGTCCGGGAGGATCCCACATGCCGCGGAGAGGCTGGGCCCATGAGCCATGGCCGCTGAGCCTGCGCGTCTGGAGCCTGTGCTCCGCAACGGGAGAGGCCACAACAGTGAGAGGCCCGCGTACCGCCAAAAAACCCCCCAAAAAGACCCAAACATTGAAAAAGGCAATGGAGGCCTCATAGCTAGTGGATCAGAGGTAGTCTGAGTTATTTGGTACAATTGATTGCCCATACCCATTTTATAGCATTAGGTTCAAACTTAACATTACAGATTTAGCACAGTAATACAGAAAACAGATCTTCAGAGAAGTCTTTTGAACACAGCAATAATTTTTTTTTTAGCAATAATTTTTTAAATCATTATTTCAAAACATGTAGAAAACTACACAAGAAACAAGATATGTCCAGAGACTTGGTATCTAAGAAAATGCAGTAACTGCCTATAATTTTTTAAATCTGAATTTCAGCAGAGTCACTGAGTTTTCAGGCTTTGGGATTGGTATTTCTGAGGTCTTAAGGATAAAGATTCAAACCTTATGATTGTGTTTGCGTGTTCCCTCTTGTTATTATGACCCCAACATACACTGAAATACTAGTTTACATAAGAATTTATGGTTCTCTTCTCTTGCTTACTGCTTTTATGACATGTATGAGCATGCCACTGGAAATTCTTCCAACTTTTTTGCTTCATGTTTTGTACAGCTTTGAAATTTGTGTCCATATTTCATGAGGACTTGGACAGGAGTTTATTCAAATTTATTTTTCTGTTTGCACTGTACCAATTTTTACTGATAATTGTGCTTTGTATTAGTATAGGTTTATTCAAATGTATTTATTATTGTGGTTTGCTTTTAGTTACCAATTTTCACTGAAATACTGGTATTTGTATTATGTTACTATGTTCCTTTGTTGTGTTTTGTTGCCTACTATGTATTCGTATTCACTGATGCTAACAGTTTTCTTTTTTGCTATATGATTTTATGCTTTTTTTCAACATTAGTAGAATATTACTATATATCTAGAATATATGAATTCTTCCTGAATTTCTGTATAAAACAAAAAGATTTCTCCTTATAAAACCACTTTAAAATCACCTTCAAAACATGTACTTAAATTCCACTCCCCCCACAAATTTCCTTATAAAATTGTTAATGGAATAAGATACAACCTGTGTATCTAATGCACCAACAACTGTGTTAATTATCATCAAAGTAACCAGCGTCACAGCATACATTTGGATTAAAAATGTGTTCTGAAGATAGCATTAGCCATAGTCTATTTCTACAAGTGTGCTGAAAGAGTATGTGAGAAACTATCATCAAAGAATTTTTGCACAATTGTTTGTTCAAAGACATTTCTTCCCCAGAGGCAACCACTCAGATGCCAGCCCTCTGGAGAACAGCATGGCCAGCAGACAAGACATCCTGGATAGAAATAACACCACATTATAAGATTCAGGATGGAAAAATAATGTAGATAGCAGACTTTCAAAACTGCCCAAAGAAACACTGAGGCAAAGCAGAACATTTGGGCACACAGAAGGATTTAGCAGCAGTCCTATAAAGCCTCAATTAAAATGGAAATTTGATGGGCAACTAAAGCTGCCTTTCATTTCTCTTTCTCTCGGGCTAGCCACTTTGGTAAACTCGCAACGTATGGATAACTGTAAACCAACTGTATGAGTCAATATATGTTTAGACGTGAGTAAAATTTGATGGAGAACAAATCTATTAAAAAGTACAATTTATATCTGCATGATTTGTCTTAAACTCTCTCCCTGAGTTCTTTCATTGCAAACTGTATCCATTAATTTAAGAACTGTAGCTGTGTACTACAGGAATGAAACAAGGCAGAGTACTTTTTTGTCCCAGTAAAGGACTGTTGTTGAAGGCCTGCCCCTGCTCTGCCTGTTTATGGCTCTCCAACCCCCAGAGAAGAAAGAAAGGCCTTGTGGGAGCCCTCTCTTTATGTAACTTATTCAAAACACATTGAAGCCATTAGGTAATTGCACAGTATCAAGAGGTCTGTGTGCTCACTAGCGGGTTGGAATCCGTAAGTGACAGCGAAATTGTAGGATCCTGGAATCCATGCGTTAATATGTGCCTACAGCTGTCTGTTCTGTTGTATAAAGAAGAGACAATTTAAAACATGTATAAAAACAATGCTGATGATCGAGAAATTGGGGGTTCTATTTATGATATTAGCTGCCATAGTGAAATATGAGGTATCTGAGAATAAACGCCATGGATACATGGGGAAAACAATAGGTTTGCTTTTCAAACTTGCCAGTTGCATAAAACTGGACACAATGTTATGTTGTCCTTTTTAAAAGTAATTTCAAAGCCCTTTGAGAACAACTGTGCTTCAAAGCTTGTTATGTCACTGTCTCATCACCCCTGGCACAATGCAGAAAGGCCACAGTAAATTAAGCAAATGTCCAAACTCAGTGGTGTACTCAATGCTAGGCTTACAAGTAAAAAAGTCAGAAATGTCTTTGTACCACCTTGTATCAACTGCAAAGCAAATATCTAAAGACCTGGTGATTATTAGGCAAGATTAGCTTCTGCTTCTGTAGACCCCTGCCTCCACCTCCCACTGCCCACCCCCGCCCCCGTTTTTTTTTTTTAACAATTTGAGTTGCTTTGGAATCTTTAAACATTAGTCATGCCTCTGTTTAAGAGATAATTACATGCTGTTAGTTTGAAAAACACTCTGGTGCTTTTGGTTTTTTAAGAAACTGGTCCTTGGGCTTCCCTGGTGGCGCAGTGGTTGAGAGTCCGCCTGCCGATGCAGGAGACACGAGTTCGTGCCCCGGTCCAGGAAGATCCCACGTGCCTCGGAGCGGCTGGGCTCGTGGGCCATTGCCGCTGGGCCTGTGCGTCCAGAGCCTGTACTCCACAACGGGAGAGGCCACAGCAGTGAGAGGCCCACATACCGCAAAAAAAAAAAAAAAAAAAAAAAAAGAAACTGGTCCTCATCCAGAAGAGGATTTCATTATTACTGAAGTTTTTAATGATGTATAATTAAATTCTTTAGCAGCAGTTTTAAAGAGCTTCACTTCAGTACTATGCAATATTTCTATCTCTAATTATATAACTTAACACAAACATTCCAATAATATAGGCATCTATTTTCCTTTTTCATGTAAATAAGGAAAATTAAAAAGAAAGATATTAAGGAGCATTTCTCAATACAGAGGTGAGCAGGAACCTAGGAGAAAGGGCGAGGGTTACTGCCTCCCAGGTGAATGCAGGATTTAGCCTATTTTCTCAGTGTACGTATTCAGTACCCATAGAATCCCATAGTTCACCAAGGAGGTACTCTAGCCTGAGCCCGGGATTCCCAATCCTCCTGAAAATTTCCAATCATCAGCCTCACATCAGTGGATAAACGAAACTAGCAGCCATAAACCCAACGGATAAAATGACATTTTTGTAATCAGACTAAGTGACATAAACAAATACATTAAAAGACAGACAAACCTTTCAGTTTTCCATCAAAGTTTGGATTGGTAGCTACTTTTAAGCCAGGATGAGGTAGCAGAAAACAGGAAATTTTGGTGAAACAGGAATGGATGTGTTTTCTAACATTCTGTAGTTCTTCATGCTGGTTCCCCGAGACCTGCAGTAAATCATTCTGAAGTTTAAACTACTTTCAACACAAATTGAACTCCAAAAGAATTCTGTGGCATTTATATTTGCTGTGTCTGTCTGGTCACAATGATAAAAAAAAAATGACATGACAGGGCTGATACTAAATAAGGAAAAGTTTGGGGTGAATTTGCCACATGGCCATATCTAAGTATAGCATACATATGGCATTATTATTACAATTAACAAATGTCTACTCTTACGCTAACTTAGATGGGCCTTCCCATTTTTTAGTATAAATCAGTGGGGTTTTACTCTAGCTAGTTCCTACAAATTCAAATTTTAAATCAAAGTACTCACAAGAGACATGAGTAGATCATAAGATATTCCTACCTTCTTTTCAGGAGGTACTCAAGACAGCCTCTTGTCACCTGGTAGGTATACATTTAAATTCTAGAAAGGCATCTGGATAGTTGGATGTTTACTTAAAAGCTAAACTGCCCCCTTTTTTCACATGTATTTGACATTTAACAGTACAAACTACCCTAAAAGTAACCATAACTTAAAAAGGTAAGCTTAGAGATTCTGATTATCGAGGTAGATTTTTAATCTCCATTTTTTTTTCTGATTACTCAGTAGGTATTTTGGGAGATATCTGTTCAGTGTAAGTAATTCACTCACTATTGAACTATCATGACACAGCAAGTGGAAAGCCTCCTAATATCACCTTCTGTGAACTACTAGCAAAATGTCCTAAGATTGACTTTAGGGATTTCAAAAATTAAATATTTCTGTTAAATTGACCTTAAACCTCTACAAAAACACGAACCCATATATTTGTACTGTCAGTCTTGAACAGATTTACTTCTTCAAATTAAAAGTTTTATCTTTAGGAATAAATCATGGTTTTATAGATATTTACAAAAGAACTCTTTTTCTGTATCATAATTATTGATAATGTTTACAGTTGTAACTCTGACGTTATTTTAAGTATCCATCTTAGTTTGTTCATAGGGATACTATGAAGGTCAAATGAGATTGTGGCTACTGAGTATCTATTCAGCAAATCATTCAAAAATACTTTAGGTTACTATTAGCGAAATTTCATGCATCTAAATAGTTAACAAACCTTGAGGCGTTTTTCCAAGAATTTGGAGCCACCGTCAGCTCCATACGAAAATTCGTATGGGAAACTCCAGTCTCGAACAAGAAATATCAGACTCTAAGAAACAATAAGAAGAAAAGATTGTTAAAGGAACTCTAAATTTCCTCCCTCTGTTTTTTATTGAAATATATTAGATATTATTGTCATTTGAATAGTGTTCTTCTCCACATAATGGAATTAATAAGCAAACATAAAACCTAAGAAAGTTGTTTCTGAGCAATCTCCCCGCTCTGAGATCATCCTCCCTGTTTCTACTGAATGTGAACAGAGAGCTGCTCCCAAACTGATTATTAAAGTTACATAGTGCCATTCAGCCAGTTTGGGGCATGTCTGTGAGTTTTCAGGAAGCTTTTTATGAAGATTCAAGTTTTATTTGAGGAAAGTTTTCTCCTTTCATCTGTCTAAATATTTTTCCTCTATTACATTTGTTCTACCCTCTTCTGCAGGGGCTCTCATTATGCATATCTGGTAGGCAGAGGGGTGAGAATCCAGGTTTTGTGGGGCCCTGAAGGTTATACAATCTGGGTCGGGGGAGGGCTCAATAGGAAAAAGGTACAAAAATGGGCTTGAAAGTTAATATTTATTTAGAGTAAGATACCTCTGTAATACTTTTTTTCCCCAAGTTTTCAGCTGCAAATGCTTTGATCACTTCTTCATATGATAGTTTTGAAATATTTTCTGTTGGAAAACTAATTCAGTCTTTCTTCTAACAAGGGCAAAACTTTTTATTATAAAAATGTTTTTATTATTAATAGTTTAGAAATATTTCAGCTTCACAATTTGTTATTTGTAATATCATATACATTTTTAGTTTCTTCATCTGTCAAATAGAAATAATAATGGAACATGTCTCACAGGAATACTAAATGAGATAATATATATAAGGCATTTTGAACAGCGCCAGGCACCTAATGCTATGTTAGCTATTTGATTTTGATTTCAATGGCCACATAATATTTTCGTACACGGATAGGCCATAGTTTATTTTGCCATTCTCCTAGATGTCTTCCAGTTTTTCTATTATTCTAAGAAATACATTGATAAACATTCTTGAAGCTGAATATTTGTTCACATCCAGAAGGATTTTATCAGGAACTGTTTCCCAAATTAGAGTAATCATTAGAATCATTCGAGAGGCTTCTAAAAGTACAGAATTCTTGGGTCCCACCCCATACCTACTGAAACCAAAGTAAGAGTAGCTTTCATTTATCGAGTGCCTATTATAAGCCAACCACAATACCAGAATTATATACATGGTATTTCATGCACTCCTGCAACAGCCCCAAGAGAGGTTATAATTTATTATTCACCTTAAAAGAGATATATAAAGATCACCTCCACCCTCACCTGACATTAAGTAATATGCCCAAAGCCACACAGCCAGAGTGGAAGAGTTGGCATTTAAACTGGGGACTTATTCAAAATCCCTGCTGCACTGCCTCAAAGTTAAGTATAAAACATATAGTTTACAATCTGAGGCATTAAAGCACTCTTTTATAAGTTAGATTAAGTTATACTTCAAATTTTAGTTTCTGTAAACATGTAGGAACTTGAGAAAAAGTAAGAATATTTAATGAAATTAGCTATCTTTAAATATTCTAAGAGTTTACATCTTTGGGTTTCTAATTGAAGCTTTTAGTCTTCCCCATTAAAATTTATTATCTCTTTTAAGCTATAGGTTCCTTTTTCATCCCTTTTTTCCCTTTACAGTTTATCTGTTGAAGAACCTGGGAATTTGACATGTAGAGATTCCCACAATCTGGACCTTGCTGACTGCATATTCACGGGGCGGTTCAACATGTTCTTTTGTCCTCTGGATTTCCTGCAAATTGGCAGCTGGATGCAGAGGCTTGATCTGACTCCGGTTTTATTTTTTTGGCAAGACTACAGGAAGCAGAGTGTTCTTTTATTAGGAGGCACATAGTATATGATTATTTCTCCTTTGGTAAAGTTATGTCATCTTTGCTTAACTGAAGCTCATTCTTCAGTAGATTTCTCATTAAGGGCTCATGGAAACAACATTCTTTGTGTTCTTACACGCTGGTAACACTTTGTGCCCTTTATAAGTGAAAGTCAGCTTTGCTGGATATAAAATCCTTGGCTCACATTTTCTTACCTTAAACAGGGACACTTCTTAGTTTGCATTATGGATATTTCTTGTTTCACTACAGTGAAAGCCTGACCCCCCCACCCCTCTCTCCCTCTCACCTCTCTCTCTCCCTCTCTCTCTCTCTCTCTCTCTCTCTCTCTCTCTCTCTCTCTCTCTCGTGTGTGTGTGTGTGTGTGTGTGTGTGTGTGTGTGTTCTGTGGATTCTTGTGGGGAGAGGAGAGGTTTTTGTGGAGAGGAGGCTTTTAAAACACCTATATACACTATCTTTAAATAGTTCACACTATCTTTAGATAGATGGCCATTCTTTTGTCAAAATATGATAATTTGTATCTAGAACACTTCTACCTAAAACATGCATTTTGAAAACAGAGGTTAGCTAAGAAGCAACTTTTGCGAAATAGAGGCTCATGAACCAGGATAAATGAAACCAACAATGTGGATTTGGCAATTTTCACATTTTTCTTGGGAGCGTTTAGTTTCATTTCTTGGTCTTTTTCACTGGGCATCTTCCCAAGTCAACATAATGAGGACCATGTGTAGAACAGGATCAAAGATGAAGTCTTATTTTCTTAATAAGCAATCTATATTCTATCTCCCTATAGTGTCAAATTCCAAGTTCCCTGCCTAATGGTCCCATCCAGTGACGTGCTGGTGTAAACTGGCTCTCCAGCAGCAGCAACATGCCTTGATTTGTAGCATTTGACAATTTCTGTTGTGCAAACCTGCCTACCATGGCTGATGTCAAGCTACTAACAGTTTAATACTTGGCTTATATAATTCCTGAATATTTACTAGTTAGCTCTCAAAGTGGTATGAGCCAGCTACAGAACCACCACTGGCCCCATCCCCTCCCAAAATAATTTGTATGCTTTACATTTATCCTGTGTGGAATGCTATAAATCTCAGTTCTTATTTCAAAAGCCATTCATTTTTCCACACTGCTGAATTTTGATTTGTTCATACATATAGGTAGAGATAAAAAATCAAGGATACAGATTACCCTAATTTGCTCAGATAAGACTATCTGAAGTCATACTTTTTAAAATAAATTAAATCCAGTCAGGCAACTGGGGCAAATGATGGACCTACACCATGCGTATCCTACAAATGATCATATTTTTTAAATCATGAAAAACATCATAACCTTTGTTTATTTCCCTTTGGAGACCATAGCCTTTAGGAAATTATTCAAAAGGAGTGCTATAGCACTACTATTAGTAGTAATGAAAATGGAAAAAAAACCCCAAATGCTTAACAATTAATTGGGAATGGCTATACAAATTATGGCATATTAATATATTACATAGCTATTAATATTACAAAATGTGGAATATATCAATACATGTGTTGATTATATCAGTATAAAAAAGCCATGTGGGGGCTTCCCTGGTGGCGCGGTGGTTGAGAGTCCGTCTGCCGATGCAGGGGACGCGGGTTCGTGCCCCGTTCCGGGAAGATCCCACATGCCGCGGAGCGGATGGGCCCGTGAGCCATGGCCGCTGAGCCTGCGCGTCCGGAGCCAGTGCTCCGCAACGGGAGAGGCCACAACAGTGAGAGGCCCGCGTACCGCAAAAAAAAACCCAACTATATAAAACAATGTTATTTGAATTATAATGCTAAATTTATGTACACATCCATTATAAATACATGAAAATACTCCCAAACTCCCAGGAAAAAACTCTTGTAGAGCCATGTAGCCAGTAAATACCTAAACTGGTTGTAACCTGTTTAATCAATCAATTTCAGTTTTAATTTCAGTTTCGGGTAATAAGTAAATACTATAACTTGTTTTAAACCCATCTAATTAAGTAACAACTCACTTCAATCAACAGCCCACTGAAAGCCAACCAGTGACAGCTTCATACTTTAAAACTCAGTCAAGTAGCAGAAGACTCGCTCCAGAAAACTGACTGAGGCTGGTGTCAACCCGTTTCTCACCTCTATAACCAACACGAAACATGCTTCTGTGTACGACAAAAAATCATTCAAAAACTGATGTCAACCCATTCTTGTTTCTTTAAACCATGAAAATCCAAAACAAACAAGCCCCTAAATCCTGCATATAATCGTTAGTTTGTTATGCTCAATGAGACTGCGCCTCACAAGCATAACTCTTTTACTTAACTCGCCAATAAATTCAGCTTTGGTTTTTGTATCAGATTTTGAGTGACGGTCTCATCCTCTGGCAATTCTAGAAGTTCCACTGAGACAGTTTTAAGTGACCTCACTTGGCAGCTTTCCCTATGACCCTCAGACTAACATGTGCATTCTCCCTGTCCTTTGTTCCCAAATTTCATTTGTCCTTCAAATTTACTTGCAGGTGAATTTATCTCAACAACAATCTGATCTGAGTTCTGATTTGTTTCACTGAGCTCTTGTTGCTAATTTGTTATCCTAGGATTTTTGTTATAAAGACTCAGTGGGTCTTTATATGGGTCATTAGTTCTAAGTCTTTGTTTAACCTTTAGTTTTGGAAGTATACTCATTTTATAAATAATTATATCTAATTTCTGTATAAGGTTATTAGAACTTTTGGTTTAGAGGTATATTATTTAGGAAATATTTTTGCCATTAATCTGTTTATGGTTTTGCTGCTTGCTTTACCTTCTTTTGTTTGAAAATTTGTACAAAGTCTTGTCTCATGTATTTTATCTTGAATTGTCTTTTGTCACTGAATATACAAGGAAGTGCTCTATAAAGGACAGATAGAGGCAAAGGCCTAAAAAGTCCCCAGATTAATCAGGATACCCCAAAGACTAATGGCTGGAGGTTGGTTAAACTAGCAACAAATTTATGCAAAAATAATTAGTCAAATTTTGCCTTGGTTCCTCTAACAAAGCTTTCAAGAGGACAGACACTCTCGCTCTTGTCAATTTGCGAGTCTCTTTGTTTACTCCATAATGCAGGATCAATGATTGTCAGATTATTGATCGTACAGCACTGTTCTAACCTCTCATTGCTTGAGGAACCAGATGCTTTTCATAAACACACAATTTGACCAACTTGTTTGTTACAGGCTTGTATATATCAAAGTTGCAATCTCCTCCTGGAAGAATTTCTGCTTCCTATTTGCATTGCAGTATAAGCCTAATATTTGCACTTACAATAATAAATGATCTTTTAAAAAATTTAGAATAACATTGTGTTGAGCTCTGGACATGTCAAAATAGATAATTAATACAGTTTAGAGGTGCTCTATAAAAATGAAGAGAAAATATCAAACACTCATTAGTTAGCTTCTTTGATTAGTAAACTGAGGCCTCAAAACAAACTGCTGACTCCCAAATAATCTGTTTGATTCTCTAACTTTCTGAAATTACCCTCCCGTATCTCTCTCTACTGAGTTTTGTCTTCACCAATCACTTCACCCCTTCAATTCCTTCTGCTCCTTCCCCTGACCTCCTAAACCATTTCCTAAGGAATTTTTGCAGGAAAAAAGTAGTCACATTGCCCCAAACGACTTATAATTGCTAGACCAGAAGGCTGTTGTAAAGAAGCTGAATTAAAACCCTGGTCTAGAGTTCAGTTTTAAGGAATTTCTTTTAGCCCAGGAAGACAGAAATTTGCTGCAGAATTCAGGATTTTGTTACTTACTGTCCTGAACTATCAGTTATTTTCCAACTAGTTCACTTAATGGTTAGTCCCTCAGGTGGGAAAAAATGGTTAAAAGCAGTAGGGTAAGAAAAACCAGAAGGACATTTAAATAACTCAGGTCATTACAAAAAATTTTTTTAAATTAAAAATTTTTAATAGCCTTTCAAGGGCAAGAAAAATAGAAAAAACACCACACAAGGCCGTTTCAGAAAACTTTCTCTTCAAGATGAATTGGACATAGATTCAAAATTGTGAACAATATAAGAATGAATCAATAGGAAACGTTAAAAATAGACTTCAGGAGATTTTCAAACAATACTCCAGGTACCTAAATAGTCAAAGTAAAGGGAACCTTGTCTTCTCTTTCTAAAATGTGCTCAGACATAAAATACAGGAATCAGAAAAAAACTTGAATGAGAAATGATCAACTTAGAAATTTCCAATTTATGGGTGGCTTTTCAGAGGGGCATGGATAATTAACAAGGTAGAAATAAAAAAATTTGTGGCCCTCCAGATAAAAACAACCAAAATATCCTCTGTTCTCTAAGACTCAGGGAGCCTGTCCATAAGGACAGATATTGCAAGCAGAAAATCCACTGGAAGAAACAAAGTTTCATATTAGCTAAAGATACCTACAGTGTGTATGATTCAGAAAGAAACTGAAGAATCTCTTAGAGTAAAAGTCTCTAAGGATATAGACAGAAAAAGTAGAGAAGACTCTATAAGAGTCCAGATTAACCCCTTTCAAATTATCGTAAATCTTTCTTTTTTATATACACAAAAAGATTAGGTCATGGCAGGTATTAAATCAGCAACACGGTCAACATCAAAGACTCATTGCCTTTTATGGTCTATTCCTTGTTTCTGTAGCCAAGGCTTATCCTCCTTGCCTCAGAGCAGTTGCAGCCTTGTTAATTACTTGAAGCGTCTACAAACTGTACTAGGACCACCTTTAAATCTGATGGTACAACATATAATCACTATTGCTAACTGAAAACACCTCACTTTTTCTGTTCGTCTTAACTAATGAAATGTGTTTTTTTTTTTTTTTTTTTGGTATTACCATCCATTGATTTAATACTTTCAATTCAGAAACTCTACTAACTTTATCCACTGAAAAATGACTTCATGATGGCGTTTCTGCAGTTCAAGAAGGGCCATGGCACCTAGTATAAATATTTTGGACACTCTCACACCAATTTATGACTTACTCTTTCTTAAAAATGTAAAGAGGTAATACTAGGCTGGATACATAATAGCACACCAAATCCTGAATCCACGTATTTCAATTTTGAGTCCAATGAGTTTACTTGTATAAAACTATACACAATCCTAAATATGCATATAACACCATAATTAGCAAACATTAATTGGACATCTGCTGTATGAAAAGTAGGTGCTCTAGACTAAAAAAAGTAAACTACAAAGCTCCTGTTCTTAAGATATTTATAATTTAGTTAGTGGGATGGGATGTGCACATTCAAATATAAGACCACAGCTATAGCTCAATAAGTGCCTAGGATTAGGAGGAGGAAGAGAGACATTAAGGGGTGGTGGTGAAGTGCAAGGGCTTTGAGCCTGTGGCCTAGGTTGAAGGCCAGCTCTGCAACTTAAGGATACATGTGACCAAGGACAAGTTTCTTAATTACTTTAAGCCCTGGTGTTTCCTCATCAGTTAAAAAACAGAAAGAAAAGAATAAAAAGGAGTAACAACATTACTTATTTTATATAACTATAATGAACATTCATTTGAATCATGTAAGAAACATATTTAGGGCTTCCCTGGTGGTGCAGTGGTTGAGAGTCTGCCTGCCAATGCAGGGGACACGGGTTCGTGCCCCGGTCCGGGAGGATCCCACATGCCGCGGAGCGGCTGGGCCCGTGAGCCATGGCCGCTGAGCCTGCGCGTCCAGAGCCTGTGCTCTGCAACGGGAGAGGCCACAACGGTGAGAGGCCCGCGTATCGCAAAAAAAAAAAAAAAAGTGCTCAATAAATTATTACTATGTAGGCCTTCCAGACATTTCAGGTACCTACCTGTGGCCATTGGGAGAATCCTGGTCTACACTGCTTACCTAATTCTGTGTAACCAGATGAATATTTTATTCTAATTTCATGTAATTCTCAGATCACCTAAATTGCTCTCCGAACAGAACGTGGGATAAGGCAACTTTCTCAGACAGAGAGAAGGCTTTTCCCTTTCCTCAGCCCTACCAATGTGTCTTTTCCTTTCATTTACAGCCCAAGGAGCCAAACAACAGCTTCTCATTTTCTCAGTGAAATCATGGATTCCTCTGGTATGACTTGGCAGTTGCAGTCATCATAGATATTTGATCAAGGATGTTTTGTTTCAAAGTCACTGAAATCACTATCAAAGAATTTTATTCTGTAGAGGAACACTCTTAAATCATGGGAATAAAGGGTCCTTAAATATAATTAAGTAAACTAGTGTAAAATAATTCCTAATTTGCCATATGTAGGCCTAATTTGAATGGGAAATTGTGAGAAACAGGTTTATCCTAATATAATAGTACATTATTATATGCTTCCTCTACTATTATTTTCTAGCAATCTTCAGTTTAACCTTAAAACTGGCATGGACTGATCTCCTCTCAAATAATACAAATCCACTGAAAAGAACATGAAGAATTGAGTTTCACTCTTATCTCACAAAGAGAATTCAGATCTTTTTTTCCCACTTTTTTGAGATATAATTGACATATAATACACTGTGTACATTTAAGGTCTGCAACGTGATGATTCGAGATACCTATATACTGTGAAATGATTAACACAATCAGGTTAGCAAACACCTCCATCACCTCACATAGTTACCATCTGTGTGTGTGTGTATGTGGAGAGTCAAATCTACTTCTAAGGTTTAGGGTACTGGTGGGCCTTTAAGTGTATAAAAATGGTTAATAAAAATGCTATGGGAGGGCTTCCCTGGTGGTGCAGTGGTTGAGAGTCCGCCTGCCAATGCAGGGGACACGAGTTCGTATCCCGGTTTGGGAAGATCCCACATGCCGTGGAGCGGCTGGGCCCGTGAGCCATGGCTGCTGAGCCTGCGTGTCTGGAGCCTGTGCTCTGCAATGGGAGAGGCCACAACAGTGAGAGGCCCGCATATCGCACACACACACAAAAAAAAATGCTATGGGAGAAAACTGGGATGAATTAATCCAGGAGATGGAGTACTTAATACTGAGAAGATGAAAGAGAAGAGAATAAATGTAATTAGTCCTAAAACATATGCTCAAGAATCTTTCATTCTTGAGCACAGCCTTCTAAGAGAAGGGAATTTAAGTTTGTGTGCAAGAAAATTTTTTAGGGTTTATTCTTCTTTCTATTACAGGCAAATCTTAATTTACTAACTACCTGTGCATAGAACTGTACATATAAATGGTACCCTATCTCTCTGCTACCAGAACCTCCCCTATCATAGATATCCTCTGCTGGAATGTGCCCAGTTGCTAACTCAGTCCCCAAATATCATGTACTTAAGAATGACCTGGCGAGGGGCTTCCCTGGTGGCGCAGTGGTTAAGAATCCGCCTGTCAATGCAGGGGCCATGGGTTCGAGCCCTGGTCCGGGAAGATCCCACATGCCGTGGAGCAACTAAGCCCGTGTGCCACAACTACTGAGCCTGCGCTCTAGAGCCTGTGAGCCACAACTATTGAGCCCACGTGCCACAACTACTGAAGCCCACGTGCCAAGAGCCCGTGCTCCGCAACAAGAGAAGCTACAGCAATGAGAAGCCCGCGCACCGCAACAAAGAGTAGCCCCTGCTAGCTGCAACTAGAGAATGCCCATGTGTAGCAACAAAGACACAACACAGCCAAAAATAAAAATAAAAATAAATTAAAAAAAAAAAAGTGACCTGGCGAGTAATGATTCCCTGGTCCCAACACAAGAATTTGATTCAAAAGAACTCGGATACAGCTCAGAAATCTAACTAATAAGTTCACCAGGTAATTCCAATCTACGTGCTCATAAAATCTAGCTCTGTGTCTATCACCAAGGCTGCAGATCTCATTAAAAGCCATCTCTTCTGTGTTAGCACACAAGCTAAATACTGACAGCAGTCTTACCAACCTATCTCAGGGCTCCATTGCCTCAGAGAGGTGCAGGAATTATTGGATATATTCAAGGCTCTGGCTTAAAGGGACCAGGATTGAGGAATAGGACCAGGATTGAGGAATATTGTGGCTAGTATTTAAATTTACTAGAGATTAAATAGGCTTTTGTAGACTGGCTTATAAAGATACCCACCATACAGAAATACCACTGGGAAATGTACTGACATCTAAAAAATTGGTTCAAGTGAAGCTTGAGAATATACTTCAGTAAATTGGGGGATGTAGCCTATATAATTAGAGGACATGAAATGGTTAAAGAGTAAACTCCTGGGCTGCTATAACCAAAAGGCACATTTAATGACATAAAGGCTTCTTAGAGTCCACTTTCCAGCATATT
The DNA here is from genome assembly GCF_003676395.1 of Aethalodelphis obliquidens. Classification (NCBI taxonomy): domain Eukaryota; kingdom Metazoa; phylum Chordata; class Mammalia; order Artiodactyla; family Delphinidae; genus Aethalodelphis; species Aethalodelphis obliquidens. The sequence goes on along the minus strand of NW_020837954.1, from coordinate 25,255,912 downwards.
GGGGAATCCTTTTCAGCTCAGGCCCAACAGCAAACTTACTGTTATCACCACATTATAGAACAAGTGGAAACCCTCTCCACTACCTCAGCCCAGCAGAGTTGAGAGAACATGAATGACAAGCACACAGAGAGAAAGCTGTAGAGCCACACAATGGAAAATGAGCCTTTCCCAGCGTAAGAAGTAACTAATGGCTGACCATTTAGCACAGAGCATTAGAGGAAGACGGTCTTGCTTGGTGTTGAAAAATAGTCTGTAAATGAAACAGTTCATTTAAGGTGCACTTCAAATAAGGTCTAACAATCTGAAAAACTCCTAATAAGGATTTTGTAATAAGTAATAAGGATATCGACACAAGGATGTAACCATCTCACTGTAGAGCTATGTGGGGCCTTATGACCAAGGAAGAAAAATTCATAGACCCAAATAGAGACAAATCTCCTACCACACCTGATGAGATATTTTCACCAGGTCCTTAGAGCAAATTGGAAATTATTACCTAAAGTCCTTGTCAAATATGTATGGGTATTACATGTTTAAATTAATGGAAATGTATTCATTCTCAACCAAACCTCTTGATGTCCTAAGGTAGAGAAGCTAAAGAACCTAGTTATTTTTAAAGAATAGTTATATTAATGAGGTAGCTCCTAGTGGATCATTATACTTAAGATTCAAGTGCTCATAGTGAGCAAAGCAAGTGAGAAAATAAGTAATGTCACTCAGAGAATGCTATATTATGTCTTAATTTGGATTATACTTCTGGAGTGTAGTTTACAGCTGGCTTTTATAGGCTTGCAAGGAAGACATTACAGTTTGAGGAATATTACAAATCAGGTTTGTAAACAAGCTATATAGCATGTTGGTAGCTTGAAACTGGCCACAGTAAAAGTATTTACACCACAGAAATCAGCAAATGCTACAAATCAGACCCACCTCCCCTGCTTCCCTAGCCAGTTGTAAACATTAACCAGCACACCACTGGCTAAACTTAACACTTCAAAATCACTTTTAAACTGAATTCACTTAGCTTTTAGTTCTCTTTTTTAAAATATAGTTTTAAAATACAATTACAGATATTTTGTTTTCTTGGTATAAATTGGCTTTTGGTTTAAGAATCCAATTAATCTGTTAATTCAGCTATTCATTTCATTGGCTAATTGCCCTCACTTTTGCTGCCTGAGACATATCTTGTTTATTATTTATAATTTCACTCTGTTTCAGAGTTAAGAATTCTTCTATTTTAAATTTGTTAAATTTAGTTTTAGTAAAAATTATTATTTTAAAAATATTATTGCCCCTTACTTCATTTTCTCAGGCAGTATTTAAAATTTCTCCACAATTTTATCCAAATAAATAAAATTATCTTCTCAGATAGAAGAGAGTAGAAAGTGACCTGCTGAAAGAACTGCTGAAATTAATTAAATTTTTATTTAAAAGTTATTTTATTTTGGAATTTTTTCTATGTTTTTTCTAATTTAAATGTGAATTATTTTGCTGATATCTTAAATGTTGTTCTAAGATTTAATTATATTTGCATTTTATCTTTTAATTTCATGATGTGTAGTATTTTTGTCTTGAATTTGGTTGCTTTAATTTTAAATATTATTTTTTAAAATAAATTTATTTATTTTTGGCTGTGTTGGGTCTTTGTTGCTGCGCACGGGGCTTTCTCAGTTGTGGCAAGCGGGGCTACTCTTTGTTGCAGTGTGCGGGCTTCTCGTTGCAGTGGCTTCTCTTGTTGTGGCGCATGGGCTCTAGAGTGCAGGCTCGGTAGTTGTGGTGCACGGGCTTAGTTGCTCCGCGGCATGTGGGATCCTCCCTGACCAGGGATTGAACCAGTGTCCCCTGCATTGGCAGGGGGATTCTTAACCACTGTGTCACCAGAGAAGTCCCTTAAATATTATTAAAGTAGCTTTGGAAGCTACTTTTGCTACTTAACGAGTTTCTCATTTCAATTTCAGATACTTAGATTTATAAGTCCAAACCTGTTCAGGAGTCACTGTTGACTCATTCAGTCAAAACTTTTTCTTTTCATTGACATTTGTAACGCCAACAGTTTACCAACAAGTAGTGATCTCTTAAAGTTTTTTCTATTGTTTTCAGTTTGTTGTTTTTTGTTAGTTAGTTTAGTTTTGTTTTGTTTTACCGAAGGCCTGTTTGCCTGCCTATCTATCCATCTATCTATCAACAGAGCACTGGTTTGTCTCTTTTGGTTTTAGTTTATCTAGCAAAGTATAAGAAGCAGTGACATCTGCTGGTAAGACTGAAAACTCCTTTCCAGAATTTACTCTGGAGTTACCCAATCTATGTCAATGAGTCCTGAGGTAGCAAGTTCAGAAAAGAGAAAAGTCAAAGCAAATAGCCTAATCACTATACAACACTTCAACTATCAACATGATGAATGATTTCTAAAAAAGACAACAGAGTCTAATGGGTATTGTAAACCACACAGAAGATTGTATGCAAGGACTTATTTCATTCTATATCAACTCTCCCCACCTGCTTCGCCAGATGTGAGAGGAGAGATTCATACTCCTTCAGTCACAGCACACCAACATCTCTCCATGCAAAGGTCCCTTTCTTGTTTTACTTTATCATATTTTTTCCCAGATTCCCACTCCCATTCCTCAACTGTCTGCTCTCAACCACACTTATTCTAACATATATTATTTTGTGTATGTAGAGGTTTTAAAATCACACATAGTATCATGCTATAGAACTCAAACTTTTTCCCTACTTAATTCAGTATTAATTTTAACACTTTACTCATGCCACTCTATACTTTGGGTTCATTGCATTTGGATGTTGCAAAATATTTCAGAGTATGCTTTTCACCCTATTTTATGTATCTGTTCTTCTGGTGATGGACACCTAAGTTGCCTACAACTTCCTGCTACTACAACTCTATCAGTGCCACAGTGAGTATCCTTATATATTTGCCCTGCTCCACAGAATGGTTGCTCCAATCCGCACTTTAACCAACAGGGCTTGAGGGTTCCCATTTACTCAAATCCTAGCTATCATTTCATATTTATCCCCATGTTCTACTTTTTGCCTAATGAGTATAAAGTGGTATCTCATTGTTTTAATCTTTAACTGATTATCAATAAGACTTAACATCCCTTAGAAAATGTGTTAGCCATTCAGGTTTCCTTTCTGTTAATTGTCCATACATCCATTGCCTAATTTTTTTTATTAAGTTCAGTTTATCATTTGTGAATGGCTTGGGATTTTTTTAAGACCTTCTTTTAGTAAAACTGAGAGGAAGGTACAAAGGTTTGCCATATATATACCACCTGTCCCAACACATGCATAGCCTCCCCCACTATCAACATCACTCGCTAGAATGGTATATATATTTTTTAAGCAAGAATGAACCTACATTGACATCATAATCACTCAAAGTCCATAGTTTATCTTAGGGTTCACTCTTAGTGTTGTACATTCTATGGGTTAGGATAAATGTATAATGACATATATCCATCATTATAATATCTTATAGAGTATTTTCACTGCCCCCCAAATCCTCTGTGCTCTGCCTGTTCTTTTCTCTGCCCCTCATGCTGCACCTTCGGCCCACCCCAAAACCACTGATCTCTTTATTGTCTCTATGGTTTTGCCTCTTCCAGAATATCATATAGTTGGAATCATACAGTGTGTAGCCTTCTCAGATTGATTTCTTTTGTTTAGTAATGCGCATTTAAGATTTCTCCATGGCTTTTTGTGGCCGATAGCTCATTTCTTTTCTTTTGTGTTGAATAACATTCCATCATCTGGATGTACCACAGTTTAAATATCCATTCACTTACTGAAGGACATCTTGGTTGCTTAGAAGTTTGGGCAATTATGTATAAAGCTGCTACAAACATCTGTGTGCAGATTTTATGTGGACGTAAGTTTTCAACTCCTTTGGGTAAATACCAAAAACACACTCACTGGATTGTATGGAAAGAGTAGGTTTAGTTTTTTAAGAAATTACCAAACTATCTTTGAAAGTGGCTGTACCATTTTGCATTTCCACCAGAAATTTATGAGAGTTCCTGTTGCTGTACATCCTCATTTGTGGAGCATGTGGTGTTGTCAGTGCTCTGAAATTTGGCCATTCTAATAGGTGTGTAGTGGTTCCTTTGCCTATTTTTGATGGGCATCCCAGTCTTATTTGCAAAACTTCCTTGCACATTCTATATATTAATCCCTTGTTGACTTTTGACATTGTCATTATCTTCTACCAATCCAGTTACTTTGCTTATAGAGTCTCCTGATAAATAGAAATACTTTATTCTAATATAGTAATATCCATCAATTTTTTACTACATTTTTTTTTTAGTGGGGGGGGGGTGTCTTAGTGAATAACTGTTTCTTCACCCCAGGTCAGAAGGATATTCTCCAATATTTTATTCTATTAACTTTTATAGTTTTAAATTTCATATTTAGTTCTTTAATACAACTGGAGCTCTCTTCCACATATGGTGTTCAGGAGAAATTCAACTTTTTCTTCAAAAAGTGAATTAGTTTTTCCAAACCCCAGCTATTAATCCATCCATTTCCCACTGGTTTATGACATGACCTCTACTGCATACTAGGTTTCTATATATAGAGGGATATTTCTGAGCTCTGTTTAGTTTCATCTGTTTTTCTTGTATCTGTGCAGAATCACACCATTTTCATTGCTATGGTTTTCTAGTATGTATTCAATCCCCCAATTTGGATTTTCTTTTTAAAAACTGACAGATCAAAAGAGAACTTAATTTTTCCATATAAGTTATAAAAAATGTGTTGAATTTCTCAAAAAATCCTGTTGTAGTTTTAATTGGAATTGCACTGAGTTTATTGGTTAATCTGGGGAAAAATAAATTCTCTACAACATTAAATCATCCTGTCTGGAATCATATTATATCTCTCTGATTTGTATAAATTTTCCTTTATGATCTTTAATGAAACTTTGAAAATATTTTCTCCATAAAGGTCTTTATATTTTGGATTTTAGTAGTTAACTATCAAAGCTTTTTTTTCTTTTTTCTTTTTTTCTTTTTTCTTTTTCTTTTCTTTTTTGTGAATGGAGAAAGAAACATGACCCTCTTAGTTAGTATACCTGGTTATAATCTTCAGGAAACTCTAATAAGAATTTATCATCATTTTATACCCACTCACCTGAAATGGCTTCAGGAATGTTTCCTCCATTGCCAGCCTGCCATACTCAGTGAAAAGCTACAAGGAAAATCACACACACACACACACACACACAGAGAAAACTTCAGTATCTGCAAAGTTTTACTTCTTGGTTTTCTTCCACTAATTTTTTTCTCTAGCTGTAACATAATACTGTATTATTAAGATTAAAATAATCATTTTAAGTAACTAAGTATTAGATAAAGCAGGGCTACAGTAATTATATATTTTAAAATTAAGGACATAAAGTACATTTTAAAAATGAAGTTTCCATTTTAAAGGTAACACCTTTTATATCTAAAATGTAGGACAATTTTTTTTGTGGGGAAGATGGGGGACAAAGAAACATGTTAAATGACCTTTCAAAGCAAAACTTTCATAGATTAGACCAGAGAGCTATAAACTAAGTAGGATAATTTACTGTTGTTGCCAGAGGAAATTTAACGTCCCAATGGTCTTGATCATTACAAAGACATACAGGCATTTGGTTTAAGAAGTGAAGAATCAAATACACCAACTTCTTTTATTTTTTTATTGCTCCCAATTGAGAGGTACCATATCATTTTGTGTTGCCAGAAATGTAAGGTTTTGGAGAACATAGACTTGAGGGGGTGATTGTGATTGGGCCTCTGGTGAGAGTTCCGTCCAGACTAGCCAGGTGGATTTCCCCATATGTACACAGGAAATGCCGCTTCATCACACGAGAGTACCAAGCCACAGAGGCTTCTCAGAGCTGGGGAAGGATGCCGACACAGAGGATTCCCCTCCTTTGCCCCTTTAGAATAGCTCCCAAAGTACCACACTGCCTCCCCTGTGAAAACTATGGAAATCTAGAAAGCAAATGGTAATAACTAGGCATCTGATTAGAGTGATTAAATGAAAGTCTAGAATATGTCTAAAAGGCAGCAGGTCCAGGGATTAGAATCATTACTCATTCTCATTAGAATCATTTACTAACGTAATTTGAATTCACAATCTTTTTTGAGGAAGGATGAGGTGTTGTCATTTACAGGAAAATTTTTAAATGATCTCAAAAACTATCACTTAATATCAAAGCCCCAAATCAGTCCTTTTTTTAGAAATCCTAAACTGGTATTGAACAGTGCCATGTCATTAACTTGGAAAGCAACTGGCTAGGTTATGACACATGCCTAAAGAAGCAATTGCACTCATTCTAGGAAACATCTAACAATTTGGCATATTGTCTATTTGTCATAAATGGTCAGTGTGATGTACTAGAAACATATTTGGGAGTAATGCTAGATGTGAACTCCAAATGATATTTCCACTCTTACAGATCACCCTGCATTATCATCCTTTGTTATTTGTTAAACTGCACAGGGCTCTTATTGGCAAGATAAAATAATACATTGAAAGCAAAATTTTCTATAAAATATGCAGAGGAAAACTATCAGAGAAACAATAGGTTTTTCTATGTAGCCAAGAATAACATGAATTGAAAAAGAGTAGACAGAGATGCAAACTATCTTTAGGAAACATCTAATCTTCTACTTATTTGAGATTTAAATGCTGCTTGGAGAGTGGAAGAAGCACCGAGTCCAATCAGATGATCAAATTTCTATTCCCACTCTGACACTTACTAGCCACATGAGTTTAGGCAAGTCATTTTTTTTTTCAGAAAAAAATTTCTCATCCATAAAATATTAAGGCTAAATTAGGTGTCACTGAGATCTTTTTCAGATCTAAAATAGAATTCTATGAGTAATCATCAGGTAGTCCCCCATAGTTCTTAGCTATAAAGCGGCCCACAGGAAGAAAAATCTGGCATACAACTGATATCATACTAACAATTATTAAATCCCTGACCATAGGACTTCAACTTCACATTCTGGGTCATTTTTAAACCAAAGGTTCTTTCTCCACTCTAATCTGCCATATATTTTTCCATATACAGGATTGACAGCAAATAGCTTTAGTGAAACAAAGGACTTTGAAAACTGAATTAGAAAGAATAGAATCATACAGGGCTAGAACTAGAAACCTGGAAATGGGACAACCTCCATTTGGTTATATTTTTAAATCTTTCTGACTGTTATGTTTTCCAAGTACAAAAAGACCCCCCAAAATCCTAAAGTTCTGCTGTACATGCCCGAAAGATTACTAGATATACAAAAGGGACTGTAAATATTGTTACCTGAAGGTGCTGAAGATCATCCTCCTGCACATTTTGAGATAAGTTATATACCTTGATTAAGAAATAAAGTCAAAATGAGAAAATAATTAGCAGCATACTAAGCACTTATTTTGTTATTCTCTATTTTTTGAAATATCAATTTCACAAAATCAAACTCTCTCACATATATTTATAAGACCTTGAGAGAGGAGTAAAGAAAGCCTGAGAGACAATAAATAATGTACAATGATCATAAAATTTTTCCAGAAATACAGTAGCTACCTGATTTGGAGACAGAACATTAAAATTATTTTATGAACCTAATTCAACAATTAGTAATAAAATAATCATTCTTACAGGCATATGAAAATAATAATAATCTAGATCTTAATAACCCGTATATAAAATTTTGTCTTGAAAAATTATGTTGGCTTCTTTACAATCAATTATTTAAGTCTATAGAAAGCTCCATCACATGGAAGTTAAGTTCTGAATATCATGCTTACATCCTCAAACATATGCATTACTGCTTCACGAACAGATCACAGCATTAAGGTGAAATTCTTTTTTTCTAAGGAGGAGGATTAATATCAGTAACTTCAAAGAAAAGTTAATGATGTTTATATGTTTATGTACTGATACAAACTGTATACTTTGTGTACTTATTTAAATAACAGACTACTTCTCAGATAATAACAAAAAAATAGTCATTACAAAGGACTTAGAGTTTTCAGCAAAAATATCTAATGTCTCCAGGAAAAATATAAATAGTAAATATTTAAAAGGCAAAATCAATCTGGTTTTAATTGACTTGTGTAAATTGCACATACTGTTGACTATGAAGAAGTTAGATATTAAGTTGGTATTTTAAAGGCTAATTAAATTAAGAAGTATATTTTTAAAAGTTAGTCTTACACCTACATTAATGAATAGATCAACCAGACAGAGAATCAATAAGGAAACACTGGACTTAAACAATACATTAGATCAGATTGACTTAATAGATATATAAAGATCATTCCATCAAAAAGCAGCAGAATACACATACTTCACAAGTGAACATGGAACATTCCCTAGGACAGATTATATGTTAGGTCACAAAACAAATATTAATAAATTCAAAGAAGAATGAAATCATATCAAGCAGCTTCTCCAACCACAATGGTATGAGACTTGAAACCAATCACAAGGGAAAAAAACAGGGAAAAAACCACAAAAATGCTGAGATTAAACAATGTGCTACTGAATAACCAGTGGACCATCAAAGAAATCAAAGAAATTTTAAAAAACATAAAGATATATGAGAGCAGAAATACAACATACCAAAATCTATGAGATGTGGCAAAAATGCTTCTGAGAAGGAAGTTCATAGCAATATAGGCCTACCTCAAAAAAACAAGAAAAATCCTGAATAAACAATCTAACTTTACACCTAAAAAGACTAGAAAAAAGAACAAACAAAGCCCAAAGTTAGCAGAAGGAAGGAAATAATAAGGATCAGAGCAGAAATAAATAAAATAGAGACTAAAACAAAAAATAGAAAACATCAATGAAACTAAGAGGTAGTTGAAAAATAAAATCAACAAGTCATTAGCTAGACTAACCAAGAGAAAAAGAGAGAGGGCTCAAATAAATAAAATCAGAAATGAAAGAGGAGAAATCACTACTGATACCACAGAAATACAAAAGATCATAAGAGACCACTATGAACAGTTATATGCCAACAAATTGGACAACCTATAAGAAATGGATACATTTCTAGAAACATGCAATCTTCCAAGACTGAATCATGAAGAAAAAAAAGTCTGAATAAACTGATTATTAATAAGGGATTGAAACAGGAGTCAAAAATCTCCCAACATGCAAAAGCCCAGGACCAGATGGCTTCATTGGCAAATTCTATAAAACATCCAAAGAAGATTTAATACCTAGCTTTCTAAAAATATTCCAAAAAATTGAAGAGGAGGAATATCTTCCAAACACATCTTACGAAGCCAGCATTATCCTGACACCAAAACCAGAGAAGGACACCACAAAAAAGGAAACTACAGGCCAATATCCCTGATGAATATAGGTACAAAAATCCTCAACAAAATATCAGCAAACTGAATCCAACAATACATTAAAAGGGTCATACACCATAACTACGTGGGATTTATTCCAGGGATGCAATGATGACTTAACATCCACAAATCATTCAACACGACACATTACATTGAGAAAATGAAGGTTAAAAATCATATGATCATCTCAATAGATGCAGAAAAAGCATCTGACAAAATTCTTCCATTTATGATAAAAACTCTCAACAAAGTGGATATATAGAGGAAATGTACCTCAACATAACAAAGGCTATATATGACAAACCCAGAGCTAACATCGTACTCAAGGCAAAAGGCTGAAAGCTTTTTCTCTAAGATCAGGAACAAAACAAGGATGCCTACTCTTGCCACTGTTATTCAACATTGTGTTTGAAGTCCTAGCTACAGCAATTAGGCAAGAAAAATAAATGGCATCTAAACTGGAAAAGAAGAAGTAAAACTGTCACTGTTTGCTACTTCATGATACTATATATAGAAAACCCTGAAGACTCTAACAACAACAGAAAAACCTGTTAGAACTAATAAATGAATTCAGTAAAGTCATGGGATACAAAATCAATATACAGAAACCCGTGGCATTTCTGTATACTAATAATAAACTATCTGAAAAAGAAATTAAGAAAACAATTCCATTTACAATTGCATCAATAAGAATAAAATACCTAGGAGTAGATTTAACCAAGGAGATGAAAAACCTGTACACTGAAAACTATATGTCACTGATTAAAAAGTTAAAGACACCAAAAAATGGAAAGATATTCAGTCCTCATGTATTTAATATTGTTAAAATGTCCATACTACCCAAAGCAATCTATAGATTCAATGAAATCCCTATCAAAATGCCAAATGCATACTTTATAGAACTAGAACAAATAATTCTAACATTTGTATGGAATCAAAGAAGCCCCTGAATAGTCAAAACAATCTTGAGAAAGAAGAACAAATCTGGAGGTATCACACTCCCTGATTTTAAACTTTATTACAAAGCTATAGTAATCAAAATAGCATGGTACTGGCACAAAAAAGACACATAAATAAATGGAATGGAATTGAAAACCCAGAAATAAACCTATACATATATGGACAAGTAATCTATGATAAAGGAGCAAAGAATGTACAAAAAAGAGAAAGGACAGTCTCTTCAATAAATGGTGCTGGAAAAACTGGACAGCCACAAGCAAAAGAATGAAACAAGACCACTATCTTACACCACACACAAAAATTAACTCAAAGTGGATTAAAGACTTGAATGTAAGACCTTAAACCATAAAATTCCTAGAAGAAAACGCAGGTGGTAACCTCACTGACATCTGTCTTAGTTATGCTTTTGTGGATCTGATTTGAAAAGCAAGGGAAACAAAAGTTAAAATAAACAAATGGGACTATATCAAACTGAAAAGCTTTTGCAGAGTGAAGGAAACCATCATTAAAACGTAAAGGCAACCTACTGAATGGGAGAAGATATTTGCAAATCATATATCCAATAAGGGGCTAATATCCAAAATATATAAAGAACTCATACAACTCAGCATCAAACAACCCAATTAAAAAATGGGCAGAGGATCTGAATAGACATTTTCCAAAAGAAGACATACAAATGGCCAACAGGCACAAGAAAAGATGTTCAACATCACTAATTCTCAGGGAAATGCAAAACAAACCACAATGATATACCACCTCCCACCTGTTAGAATGGCTATTATTGAAAAGATAAGAAATAATACATGTTGGAGAGGATGTGGAGAAAAGGGAACCCTCATACACTGTTGGTGGGATTGTTAATTTGTGCAGCCACTAGGGAAAACAGTATGGAGATTCTTCAAAAAGTTCAGAACAGAACTACCATATGACCCAGCAATTCCACATCTGGGTATTTACCTGAAAAGCATGAAAACAATATTCAAAAGGATATATGCACCCCTATGTTCAACATTATTTACAATAGCCAAGATATGGAAACACCTTTAGCATACAACAATGGATGAATGGATAATGAAGATGTAACACACCCACACACACACACACACACACACCACACACTGGAATACTATTTGGCCATAAAAAAAGAAGGAAATCCAGACTTTGTGACAACATGGATGGACCTTGATGGTATTATGCTAAATGAAATAGATCATATGGATAAAGACAAATACCATGTGATTTTACTCATAAGTGGAATCTAAAAACAAAAACAAAATGAACAAATAAAATAAAAATGAACTCATAGAGATCAGATTAGTGGTTACCTGGGGAGAAGGGGGGTGAGGGCTGGGCAAAATGGATAAAGGGGGTAACTGTATAGTGATGGGTAGTAACTAGACTTGTGGTGGTGATCACTGTATACAGATGTTGAACTATAATGCTATACACCTGAAACTTGTATAATAATTTTTTTAAAAAGCTAGGTAATCATAGGTTATAATCATGACTTATTTTAAAGTCCTTTACAAAAAAATTCAGTCTTCCTTCTATCCATCCTTTCACTGTCCTAACTACACATAATGCCCTGGTTGCCGGTTCACTAGCTCCATTCTCCCCACATACTTATAATTTCAGCTTTGACTTACTCATCCTAACCACTTTGCCTTTCCTACCTTTTAAAACTATTTTACCTTTCTTTGATGGTCTGCTTCTTGGTTACTGTCTCTTCTTGCTCTTTCTGGTGAACAGAAAATCTAAAAATTGTCTTAAAATTTTTAGGCTATGTGTTCTGTGATCATAGTAAAACCCTCAAGGACTTTCAGGACAATTTATAAAGCACACAATAACTTCGAAAACAATACTTAAAAAAAGAGAGAGGAAAAAGGGAAAGAAAGACATTTACTTTCCTAAATGCACATTAAGATACTATAAAAAGTTGTGAACATATATAAATGTTTCTACTGGCTATATAAAACAAAATTTGCATTTATAAATCTTATTTCATTAAATGTAACTAATAATAGGTAGTTTCAGTGTATCTACATACATTATAAGATTTAATATTATTGACTTTATTGTAGGCTTGAAATAGAAAAAATTATCAATAAGACAATATAACATTTTCTGACTAAAGCAGGCAATTTGAAAACTGATCAGAAATTAGATGATAGTAATAAAACAATTCCACTCTTAAGGAAATCATAAGAACTGGTATGCTAATTGAGTCAAATAATAGATATAATTTACCATTTCTGTTGTTTGTCTCACTACCACATGTATATAGAAATACATATATTCATAATTTTTATTTAAAGAAACATCCATCAAAATGGATTTATTTTATTCCATACCTGTATTGAGCTGATCATTGTGCTAAGGGCAAATACTGTGGCCGAATCTCTCAAAGTTGACTGACTATCAAAGGTTCCCTGAGTATCCATCAATAGCACTGCAACCTATAGGCAAGTAGAGTACATTATTGATATTTTATAGAACATGCAGGGTATTAGGGTTACTACAAAGTTAACACCGTAAGAACTAAAGCAAACCATTAGCAATGAATACTTAATAGGTAATTTTTCACATGTGCCATGAATGCCACTGAAAATAAAAATATTAATTACCTGCTGACTAGTATAATGATTAATTTTCACTGGTAATCCAACATAACAGAAATAGCACTGAAACAAAATATAGATGTTAGCTGGCTGATCTGCTGTTCTATTGTCCCTATGATTTTGCCTTCTGTGATCAGTAGAAAGGGAAACTGGGAACATGAAATAGGATGCTACCCACTTCCCTTTTAAACTTCATGTCAAGCGGTCACAATTAGTTTTCAAAAGAGCATTTTGGAGGATCCTGAAAAGTGGTAACTGTTGGCAAGTGAAAACTCAATTTTCTTTAAGAAGTTCACACCATACCTTTTTACCGTCAGGTTTATTGATAAGGAAGATTTCACTCCATATCTGGATTCCCGTGGTCTCTCGTTCAGACCCACCTCTCCACGAAAAGCCAGTCAATGGTTCATTGTAATCTCCAACCCAATCAACCGATTCCTATAAATTAAGAAAGTCTATGATATTGAACTACATATGTAGTACAGGTTCTTCCACTCATCCATACCAGTTTGTATCCCTCTCCAACTCTAGACAAAAGGAAACAACGTATGCACATCTATTATATTGATACAATTACTTTATTTACTCATCCAAAAAATAATTATGAAGGAGCAACCATCTGTCACATTTTATGCTACATCCTGGGGATACAAAGATATCATTCCAGATAAGCGGAAGCTCACAGCCTAACAGGGGCACAGACGTACTAACAAACCATTATGATGCACTATATGCATGCCAAAATGGGCGTGTATATTAGATATACGTGGAAGCATAGGAAAAGAAACAACTAACTCTTGGTCAGTTAAGACTTCATAGGAGAAGTGATATTACAGCTAAGACTTGAAGGATGTTTAGGAACTTTCCAGGTGAGCAAACTCAGGGAGGGCATTCCAGAAACAAAGAAATAAAGGTATGAGAGAGCATATTATGTCAGGATATACACAATAATAATATACACAAATGTTTTGCTATTGGGGGAGGAGGGAGCGAACAGCAGGAGGAGAAGTACCTAGTTAAAAAAAAAAAAATCTGTTACACTTTAATCTGAGCAAATGCTATTTAACATAAGCACCATGACAAGCGTTATTGAGTATTTCATTGTAATGTTTATCGCACAGTTAAAATTATGAATATGCCTAAAGCTATATAATCCCAAAGAATGGAAAGTATACTAATTTTGTTCACTCAATTTTCCCACCTACGTTAAGTGTGTACTAATGTTGGTATGATAGAAATAGAAAGTGGTAAGAATTTTGTTTGCTTTCAAAGCCTGGAAGTATTTTGGTTGTTTTGTTCTTAATTTGTTTGGACTGAGGCTAGAGATAGAAGATGTTAAAGCTAACATTACCAAGTTGTTCAAAAATACCCTACCTATAAAAGATCAATCCGAAATGGATAATTATGATATAAATGCATAATACAAAGTTCCTTTGGGTAGTATGTCTATTCTGCCTCAACATTCATATTGGCACCCGAATTACTAAGGGTAAAAGGGTAGAAAAAAAATACTGGTGTGCTCTCTACTCCTCACCTTCTGTTCCCCGACTGTAATCTCCTATTTATTCTTCTGCTTTTGGTTGATCCTAGGCCCCTTAAAGTCTCCTTTCTATGCCACACTATTGTCTCAAATGTTATGACACTGTTGGCTGCCTTTGGGGGTGGGTTAAGGGTGAGACTGAGTGGGAAAAGATAACAGAACTTTGTGGGATAACAGCAAGATACACTTGATAGGTTTTGGGGCTACCCAGGTATTTACATTTTCAAAAAAAAGCAAATGTACACTTCAGATTGGTGCATGTAACTATATGTGAATTTTACAACAAAAGAAAAAAACTAAATAAATACTGAAATATATAATAATGATGTATATTGAAATATTTATAGGGAAGCATACTGAAGTCAACAATTTACTTTGAAATGAACCAAAAAATAAGATGGAGCAATGGACTGAAACAGGGAAGAATAGCTGGCGACACATGTGATAAAGCAAGAATATTAATGTTAATGGTAGAATCTAGGTAGTGCATATCCAGGTGTCTACGGTAAAATTCTTTTAACTCTGCTGCATGCATGAAAAATGTCATAATAAATGTTGGGGGGAAAATGATTATAATAAAAATTATAACAAAAGTTATTTGACATTTTAAACAGTATTTAACATGTAAAGTTTATAACCGTATCACTGTACTTGTCTATTTTCAAAGGAGCTTAAAAAATAAGTTACGTTCTAAGGGAAATGTAGCAAAGTGGCTTCAGACGAAAGTGGCCTATATAGTTTGGTGCCGACAGCACCAAAGTTGGAATGGTTACAGGATAGCCTTTTTAAACTAGTTCATCTTTAGGGAACATAATAATGGAAATATTGGACACTACTACTAAATAAAAACACAAAGTCATAAAAGCACAGAAATCAGAAAACTTTTCAAAGCACCTCTTCCCTACCTGCTTATACATGTATCTCAACATGAAGTCCATCAGGAATGATTTTCCTTTTCTAAATGCTCCAGCAACAGATACAGCAACGACCTCCTTGTCCCTGATAGCCTCTGAGAGAAGGATCCGATTTAGTGCAGTTTCATCTAATTCAAAGGAATGGTCATCTCTGACAATGAGGACTTGGACTGGTCCTGCCTTTTTCACTGGCTCTTCCTCTTCAGAGCTCCATTCATACCCCTTTTCTGAAAAGCCGCCTATTGAATAAAATAAGAATTTATTCAGCAAATTATCTCAAAACACAGGAAATGTATATGTACCTCTCAACATTCAAACCTCTGAAACAGGAGCACAGTGGAATTAGAAATGTTCATTTTATTGACATATATTGATGTCATTTACACCACATCTCCGACTTACATCTGGTCTTTCTGATCAAGTGGCCAAATCAAACAGAATTTTATTTTTAAGAAAGCTCTAAATCAGTGCAGAGATCTCTGTTTGCTGAGTAAGAAAAAAAAAAAATCAAAGCAAAGGACTCTACTTTTGGAGAAGAATAAAATAGCCTTAGTTTACACTTAATCCCTTAGAAATAAGTTTAGTTATTCACATGAAAGATCCTTGCAATACTTTTTAAAGCTGAACATGCATATGCGGAAATACACAGAGGGACTCAAAATCACATATTCTTGAAACTGGAATAAATCTCTAAAGCACCCAGTTCAGCTCCGTCCAATGCATGCAACCCACCTACAAAATCCTAGACTCTTAATTGTCTAAAATTATATCTTGTAGCAATGGAAGTTACAGATAATTAAATTGGGTAGGGCCAGATTACAGAAGACCTTCAAATCTATGGAAAAGAGGTCTGGATATAATTCAATAAAAAAAAAATAAGAAGCTTTTCGAAAGTTACTTTGTGTGGAGAGCTTATAAAAAAGGTTTGTGACTCTGGGAAATTACTAAATCTCTCAGTTCCTCCAACTGTAAAACAGAAACTATTAATAGTACCTATTTAATAGGGTTGTTGAAAAGATTAAGGGAGGTACTATATGTAAAGTGTTGAGAACAGTGCTTGGCACACAGCAAGCTCATAAAGGTTAGCTATTATCATCATCACCACCACTACCTTGGGATTATAAA
Organism: Aethalodelphis obliquidens; assembly: GCF_003676395.1. Classification (NCBI taxonomy): domain Eukaryota; kingdom Metazoa; phylum Chordata; class Mammalia; order Artiodactyla; family Delphinidae; genus Aethalodelphis; species Aethalodelphis obliquidens. The sequence continues at coordinate 25,239,392 of NW_020837954.1, read as the reverse complement.
CTGAACTAAGTATTCCCAGAAGTTTCTGCCTATTTTCTATAAATTTATATGTGTTTGTGTGTGCATGTATGTGTGTGTTCACATGTGTGTGTTTTCAGAGTTTTCTATTTAATTGTCAGAAATACTGTTTTTGACAGAGGTCCTCTTTTAGAAATCATCCCTAATATACAAGAATTTTAGAACGCTAGACCTTGGCATTTGCAGTATATTACAAAACAACTTCAATGTGTCAAGTGACACATTCTTATATCCATAGCCTTCTTAATGTAACTTTGTAATGTCCTCCCACTTTGACTCCGGGGTCAGCCATGTAATTTGTTTTAGCAGACATAACACAGCAGAGACTTGAAAAAGCACTTGTGTGTTTCCATTTTGCTCTTTTGTCTCTGCCATTCATCATGAGAGTATTCCCAGACTAGTCTGCTGCAGGATGAGAGACACTTGGAGCAGAGGCAAACTGCCCAGGTCCAGCCAAGGCCCACAGCAAGCCAACCCCCAGCCACATGAGGGAGCCCAGTCAGGATCAACAGATTTGTCTAACAACCATTTCAACATGTGACCAATAAATACTATTTTTCTATGCCCCTGAGGTTTTGTGACTATTTATTATGCAACATAACAGGCAATAAATAACTGATACACCCTACAACCCCTTCCTCTAGAAAGGCAGTATAGTGTAGTGGTTAAAAACACAGGCTCTGGAACCAGACTGCTGAGATTCCAATCAAGACTTCCCCATTTCTTAGCTGAGTAACCTTAGATAAGTTGTTTAACCGCTTTGTGTCTACCTCATAAAGTTGCTGTGAATTAATATATGCATGTAACACACTTAGAACACTGGCTGGTATATGTATTGGTATATGCTATTAGCATTATTATAGATTTACAAAACTAAAGCCAAATATGTAACTGACTTTGCCCAAGGGAAATAAATGCAATTTCTATATCAGGCAACCTACCATGGATGCCTTCTTGTGTTATTTATTTATTGCTTTCAATATCGCAGCAAGGTATTTATTATTATCTGTATTTTTGACACATGAGGAAGAACTAACTGGATTAAGTAACTTTCCCAAGATCACACCCACTAGAGTTCACATAGTAACTGTCAATTTCGGTTTAGATCCCAGGTAATTAAACTTTAATCTCAGAACTTTCCACTATAATATTCTGCCTCTTTAGTGGAAATCAAATAACGTTTGGACAACACATAAATGGGCTCATTTGCTTTCTATCAAAAGAACAGAAAGTCAAAACATACATCAATTAATTCCTCAGATCAGATATATGACCTAGCCTCAAATCAACCCTTAATAATATTAATTTTGAAATAAACTGGGCTCTTAAATAACCTTTCATCCAAATTTTTGAAAACATATTTAAATAGACATTCTTCATTATGTCTGTCTGATAAGAAGTCTCATAACTAGAGAAAAACAAGGCAGTTATATTTCTCAGCATAATTTTAAATGAGTTTTCAGATCATATTGATGTATGTATACACATATATCACATTGATAACTACATATATTGCTGTTCATCTATAAGGTAATGCCATTGAAATACTACAAATCTAACACATAATTTTAGTTTTTCATTAGTGGAGATAGACATACACCATTACTTTCTGAGCAACAGTATGAAGCATCTGCAGACAACAAAACCACTGCGTTAGCCATGAATCACAGTTGTTCTCTCTGCAAAGTTAAGAAAAATTGATTTTACATCTAACAGACAATAGCTTCTATATTGCCATATCACAGATGCTGGAGTCAGAGTCTTTGTTTAAATCCTAGCTTCACAACTTACACATATAAGAAGTTGTGTAAGTTATTTCACCTCCTAATGACTCACCATCTTCCATATGAAAAATGAGATTAAGAATGGTACCTACGGGACTTCCCTGGTGGTGCAGTGGTTGAGAATCTGCCTGCCAATGCAGGGGACACGGGTTCGACCCCCTGGTCCAGGAAGATCTCACATGCTGTAGAGCTACTAAGCCTCTGTGCCACAACTGCTGAGCCTGTGCTCTGAAGCCTGTGAGCCACACCTACTGAAGCCCGCGCACCTAGAGCTCATGCTTCGCAACAAGAGAAGCCACTGCAATGAGAAGCCCGTGCACTGCAACGAAGAGTAGCTCCCGCTCACCGCAACTAGAGAAAGCCTGCGCACAGCAACGAAGACCCAATGCAGCCATAAATAAATAAATAAAAGAATGGTACCTACATCCGAGGCTTTGTGATGATTAAATGAAGTAATATTTATTAAATGAAGACCAAAGAGCTTGATAAATATTACGTGCCTAATGATGGTGACCACCTAATATTGCTATTATTTATTACCTATTCATATTTTATTCCAGCATTACTTACCCATCTAATTTCAGCCTCAGTAAAAGGTCCTTTCTGAGGGCAACAACACACATTCTTTGATGAACCTCCTTACCTATGGTGTAGTTTTAACCTGCATATACAACTGATGTGAGTCAGGAAGGCTGGCTAGACATAATATTTTGGATAGAAAAACATCTTCAGAGTTGAAAACTAGATCACAACTTTCCACAGACTGAAATAATTCTCTAAGATTGCTTGTAGCTAACTACATATATGCAAGAGGTACTCTGAATGGAATTTCTCGGTTGTAATTTTTTTCAAATATTCAACTTCACAACGTGTTCAGAAATTTTTTCTAAGTGGCTGTAGCAAATTCTCACTCCGCACCCACTCCCAGCAGTTTATTAGACAGTCTATTGATTCACATTCTTTCCAACACTCGGTTTTGCCTGACTTTTAAAGTTTTGTCCATTGGATAGGTATAAAATAAGTAAGTGGGGCTTCCCTGGTGGCACAGTGGATGAGAGTCCGCCTGCCGATGCAGGCGACATGGGTTCGTGCCCCAGTCCGGGAAGATCCCACATGCCGTGGAGCAACTGGGCCCGTGAGCCATGTCCGCTGAGCCTGCGCGTCCGGAGCCTGTGCTCCGCAACAGGAGAGGCTGCAACAGTGAGAGGCCCGCGTACCGCAAAAAAAAATAATAAAAATAAGTAAGTGGTCTCTCACTGTAGTCCTGACGTACATTTCTCTAAATGCTAATGAAGTGAGGACATGCCTTTTGTTCATTTTTTTCTATTAGATTGTCTTTTTCTTAATGATTTATAGTGGTTCTTTATATATTTTGAATGCTAGACCTTTGTTAGTTATGTGTATAGCAAAAATCCTCTGCTTGTCGTTTCACTTTCCTTAAGCTGTTACTGATGAACAGCAATTATTAATTTTGACATAATAGATTTTATTATTTTATCATTAGCACTTTGTATGTCATGTTTAAGAAATTATTCCTTACAAAATCATAAAAGACATTCATATATATTGTTCTAGTTTTTAAGTTTTGCTTTTGATACTTAAGTTCTTAATCAACCAGGAGCTGCTAACTGTATGAGAGGTGAGATAGAATTCCAACTTGATTTTTTCAATACGAGTAACAAAATTTTCAGATTTCTATTTAACAAAGAGTCTAGTGGTCTGCCATGTCATAGTTAAGAGTTACACACACACACATACACACACACACACACACACACACACACACACACGGACCCAGAAAGAGACAGGGAGACAGAGAAAGAGAGACTTTGTTTCTGACCTCGCAATTTTTTTTTCTTTTTTTTTAACATATTTTTTTAAACATCTTTATTGGAGTATAACAGCTTTACAATGGTGTGTTAGTTACTGCTATATAACAAAGTGAATCACCTATACATATACATATATACCCATATCTCCTCCCTCTTGCGTCTCCCTCCCACCCTCCCTATTCTACCCCTCTAAGTGGTCACAAAGCACCAAGCTGATCTCCCTGTGCTATGCCACTGCTTCCCACTAGCTATCTATTTTACATTTGGTAGTGTATATATGTCCATGCCACTCTCTCACTTCGTCCCAGCATACCCTTCCCCCTCCCCGTGGACTCAAGTCCATTCTCTATGTCTGTGTCTTTATTCCTATCCTGCCCATAGGTTCTTCAGAAGCATTTGTTTTTTAGATTCCATATTTATGTGTTACCATATGGTATTTGTTTTTCTCTTTCTGAATTACTTCACTCTGTATGACAGACTCTAGGTCCATCCACCTCACTACAAATAACTCAATTTCGTTTCTTTTTATGGGTGAGTAATATTCCATTGTATATATGTGCCATATCTTCTTTATCCACTCATGTGTCCATGGACACTTAAGTTGCTTCCATGTCCTGGCTATTGTAAATTGAGCTGCAATGAACAATGTGGTACATGACTCTTTTTGAATTATGGTTTTCTCAGGGTATACGCCCAGTAGTGGGATTACAGGGTCAAATGGTACTTCTATTTTTACTTTTTTTAAGGAACCTCCACACTGTTCTCCATAGTGGCTGTATCAATTTACATTGCCACCAACAGTGTAGGAGGGTTCCCTTTTCTCCACACCCTCTCCAGCATTTATTGATTGTAGATTCTTTGATGGTGGCCATTCTGACTGGTGTGAGGTGATACCTCATTGTAGTTTTGATTTGCATTTCTCTAATAATAAGTGATATTGAGCATCCTTTCACATGTTTGTTGGCAATCTGTATATCTTCTTTGGAGAAATGTCTATTTAGCTCTTCTGCCCATTTTTGTATTGGGTTATTTGTTTTTTTGATATTGAGCTGCATGAGCTGCTTGTAAATTTTGGAGATTAATCCTTTGTCAGTTGCTTCATTTGCAAACATTTTCTCCCACTCTGAGGGTTGTCTTTTGGTCTTGTTTATGGTTTCCTTTGCTGTGCAAAAGCTTTGAAGTTTCATTAGGTCCCATTTGTTTATTTTTGTTTTTATTTCCATTTCTCTAGGAGGTAGGTCAAAAAGGATCCTGCTGTGATTTATGTCATAGAATGTTCTGCCTAGGTTTTCCTCTAAGAGTTTGATAGTGTCTGGCCTTACACTTAGGTCTTTAATCCATTTTCAGTTTATTTTTGTTTACGGTGTTAGGGAGTGTTCTAATTTCATTCTTTTACATGTAGCTGTCCAGTTTTCCAGCCCCATTTATTGAAGAGGCTGTCCTCTCCATTGTATATTCTTGCCTCCTTTATCAAATATAAGGTAACCCTATGTGCGTGGGTTTATCTCTGGGCTTTTTATCCTGTTCCATTGATCTTTCTGTTTTTGTGCCAGTACCATACTGTCTTGATTACTGTAGCTTTGTAATATAATCGGAAGTCCAGGTGCCAGATTACTCCAGCTCTGTTTTTCTTTCTCAAGATTGCTTTGGCTATTCGGGGTGTTTTGTGTTTCCATACAAATTGTGAAATTTTTTGTTCTAGTTCTGTGAAAAATGACATTGGTAGTTTGAAAGGGATTGCAATGAATCTGTAGATTGCTTTGGGTAGTATAGTCATTTTCACAATGTTGATTCTTCCAATCCAAGCACATGGGATATACCTCCATCTGTTTGTATCATCTTTAATTTCTTTCATCAGTGTCTTACAGTTTTCTGCATATAGGTCCTTTGTCTCCTTAAGTAGGTTTATTCCTAGGTATTTTATTCTTTTTGTTGCAATGGTAAATGGGAGTGTTTCCTTAATTTCTCTTTCAGTTTTTTCATCATTAGTGTATAGGAATGCAAGAGATTTCTGTGCATTAATTTTTTTTTTTTTTTTGCGGTACGTGGGCGTCTCACTGCTGTGGCCTCTCCCATTGCGGAGCACAGGCTCCGGATGTGCAGGCTCAGTGGCCATGGCTCACGGGCCCAGCCGCTCTGCAGCATGTGGGATCTTCCTGGACTGGGGCATGAACCCATGTCCCCTGCATCAGCAGGCGGGCTCTCAACCACTGCGCCACCAGGGAAGCCCTGTTGGAAGATTTTTAATCACAGTTTCAATTTCAGTGCTTGTGACTGGTCTGTTTATATTTTCTATTTCTTCCTGGTTCAGTCTCAGAAGGTTGTACTTTTCTAAGAATTTGTCCATTTCTTCCACTTTGTCCATTTTATTGGCATATAGTTACTTGCAGTAATCTCTCATGATCCTTTGTATTTCTGCAGTGTCAGATGTTACTTCTTTTTCATTTCTAATTCTATTCATTTGAGTCTTCTCCCTTTTTTTCTTGATGAGTCTGGCTAATGGTTAATCAATTTTGCTTATCTTCTCAAAGAACCAGCTTTTAGTTTAATTGATCTTTGCTATAATTTCCTTCATTTCTTTTTCATTTATTTCTGCTCTAATCTTATGATTTCTTACCTTTTGTTAACTTTGGGAGTTTTTCGTTCTTTCTCTAATTGCTTTAGGTGTAAGGTTAGTTTGTTTATTTCAGGTATTTCTTGTTTGTTGAGGTAGGATTGTCGTGTTATAAACTTCCCTCTTAGAAATTCTTTTGCTGCGTCCCATATGTTTGGGTCATCGTGTTTTCACTGTTATTTGTTTCTTGGTATTTTTTGATTTCCTCTTTGATTTCTTCAATGATCTCTTGGTTAATCAGTAGTGTATTGTTTAGCCTCCATGTGTTTGTATTTTTTACAGATTATTTCCTGTAACTGACATCTAGTCTCATAGTGCTGTGGTCATACAAGATACTTGATATGATTTCAATTTTCTTAAATTTACCAAGGCTTAATTTGTGACCCAAGATATGATCTATCCTGGAGAATGTTCCATGAGCACTTGAGAAGAAAGTGCATTCTGTTGTTTTTGGATTTTCCTATAAATATCAGTTAAGTCCATCTTGTTTAATGTATCATTTAAAGCTTGTGTTTCCTTACTTATTTTCATTTTGGATGATCTGTGCACTAGTGAAAGTGGGGTGTTAGAGTCCCCTACTATGATTGTGTTACTGTCTATTTCCCCTTTTATGGCTGTTAGCATTTGCCTTATGTACTGAGGTACTCCTATATTGGGTGCATAAATATTTACAATTGTTATATCTTCTTCTTGGATTGATCCCTTGATCATTATGTAGTGTCCTTCTTTGTCTCTTGTAATAGTCTTTATTTTAAAGTCTATTTTGTCTGAATATGAGAATTGCTACTCCAGCTTTCTTTTGATTTCCATTTGCATGGAGTATCTTTTTCCATCCCTTCACTTTCAGACTGTATGTGTCCCTAGGTCTGAAGTGGGTCTCTTGTAGACAGCATATATATGGGTCTTGTTTTTTTATCCATTCAGCCAGTCTATGTCTTTTGGTTGGAGCATTTAATCCATTTACATTTAAGGTAGTTATCAATATGTACGTTCCTATTACCATTTTCTTAATTGTTTTGGGTTTGTTATTGTAGGTCTTTTCCTTCTCTTGTGTTTCCTGCCTAGAGAAGTTTCTTTAGCATTTGTTATAAAGCTGGTTTGGTGGTGCTGAATTCTCTTAGCTTTTGCTTGCCTGTAAAGGTTTTAATTTCTCTGTTGAATCTGAATGAGATCCTTGCTGGGTAGGGTAATCTTGGTTGTAGACTTTCCCCTTTCATCACTTTAAATATGTCCTGCCACTCCCTTCTGGCTTGCAGAGTTTCTGCTGAAAGATCAGCTGTTAACCATACGGAGATTCCCTTGTATTTTATTTGTTTTTCCCTTGCTGCTTTTAATATTTTTTCTCTGTATTTAATTTTTGATAGTTTGATTAATATGTGTCTTGGCGTGTTTCTCCTTGGATTTACCCTGTATGGGACTCTCCGCTCTTCTTGGACTTGATTATTTCCTTTCCCATATTAGGAAAGTTTTCAACTATAATTTTTTCAAATATTTTCTCAGTCCCTTTCTTTTTCTCTTCTTCTTCTGGGACCCCTATAATTCGAATGTTGGTTCATTTAATGTTGTCCCAGTGGTCTCTGAGACTGTCCTCAATTCTTTTGATTCTTTTTTCTTTATTCTTCTCTGTGGTAGTTATTGCCACTATTCTATCTTCCAGGTCACTTATCTGTTCTTCTGCCTCAGTTATTCTCCTATTGATTCCTTCTAGAGAATTTTTAATTTCATTTATTGTGTTGTTCATCATTGTTGGTTTGCTCTTTAGTTCTTCTAGGTCATTGTAAAATGTTTCTTGTGTTTTCTCCATTCTAGTTCCAAGATTTTGGATCATCTTTACTATCATTACTCTGAATTCTTTTTCAGGTAGGCTGCCTATTTCCTCTTCATTTGTTTGATCTGGTGGGTTTTTACCCTGCTCTTTCATCTGCTCCATGTTTCTCTGTCTTCTCATTTTGCTTAACTTACTCTGTTTGGGGTCTCCTTTTTGCAGGCTGCAGGTTCATATTCCCGTTGTTTTTGGTGTCTGCCCCCAGTGGCTAAGGTTGGTTCAGTGGGTTGTGTAGGCCTCTGTCTATGTTTTGGTGGATGAGGCTGGATCTTGTCTTTCTGGTGGGCAGGACTGCATCCAGTGGTTTGTTTTGGGGTGTATGTGACCTTATTATGATTTTAGGCAGCCTCTCTGCTAATGGGTGGAATTGTGTTTCTCTCTTGCTAATTGTTTGGCATAGGGTGCCCAGCACTGTAGCTTGCTGGTCATTGATTGGAGCTGGGTCTTAGCATTGAGATGGAGATCTCTGGGAGAGCTTTCACCATTTGATACTCCATGGAGCCAGGAGGTCTCTGGTGGACCGATGTCCTGAACTCAGCTCTCCCACCTCAGAGGTACAGGCCTGACACCCGGCCCAAGCACGAAGACCCTGTCAGCCACAGGGCTCAGAAAAAAGGGAGAAAAGAAGAAAGAAAGAAAGTAAAGTAAAATAAAATAAAATCAGTTATTAAAATAAAAAATTATTAAAAATTAAAAAGTCATAAAAAAAGGAAAGAAGAGAGCAACCAAGCCAAAAAACAAATCCACTAATGATAACAGGTGCTAAAAAGTATACTAAAAAAACCCCCCCAAAAAACAGACAGAACCCTAGGACAAATGTTAAAAGCAAAGCTATACAGACAAAATCACATAAAGAAGCATACACATACACACTCACAAAAAGAGAAAAAGGAAAAAAATATATATATATATTTTAAAAAAGAGAGCAACCAAATCAATAAAGAAATCTAGCAATGATAATAAACTCTAATTACTAAACTAAGATAAACATAAAACCAGAAACAAATTAGATGCAGAAAGCAAACCCCAAGTCTACAGTTGCTCCCAAAGTCCACCGCCTCAATTTTCGGATGATTTGTTGTCTATTCAGGTATTCCACAGATGCAGGGTACATCAAGTTGTTTGTGGAGATTTAATCCGCTGCTCCTGAGGCTGCTGGGAGAGATTTCCCTTTCTCGTCTTTGTTCACACAGCTCCTGGGGTTCAGCTTTGGATTTGGCCCCGCCTCTGTGTGTAGGTCACGTGAGGGCGTCTGTTCCCTGCCCAGACAGGATGGGGTTAAAGGAGCAGCTGATTCAGGGGCTCTGGCTCACTCAGGCCGGGTGGAGGGAGGGGTAAGCAATGCGGGGCGAGCCTGCTGTGGCAGAGGCCAGCGTGATGTTGCACCAGCCCAAGGCGCGCTGTGCGTTCTCCCCGGGAAGTTGTCCCTGGATCATGGGACTCTGGCAGTGGCAGGCTGCACAGGCTCCTGGGAGGGGAGGCGTGGATAGTGACCTGTGCTTGCACACAGGCTTCTTCGTGGCTGCAGCAGCAGCCTTAGCGTTTCATGCCTGTCTCTGGTGTCTGTGCTGATAGCTGCAGTTCGCTCCCATCTCTGGAGCTCATTTAGGCGGTGCTCTGAATCCCCTCTCCTCACACACCCCGCAGCAATGGTCTCTTGCCTCTTAGGCAGGTCCAGACTTTTTCCCGGACTCCCTCGTGGCTAGCTGTGGCACACTAGCCCCCTTCAGGCTGTGTTCACGCAGCCAGCACCAGTCCTCTCCCTGGGATCTGACCTCCGAAGCCCGAGCCTCAGCTCCCAGCCCCCACCTGCCCCAGCGGGTGAGCAGACAAGGCTCTCAGGCTGGTGAGTGCTGGTCGGCACTGATCCTCTGTGCAGGAGTCTCTCTGCTTTGCCCTCTGCACCCCTGTTGCTGTGCTCTCCTCCGTGGCTCTGAAGCTTCCCCCCCGTCTCTGCCAGTGAAGGGGTTTCCTAGTGTGTGGAAACTTTTCCTCTTTCACAGCTCCCTCCCAGAGGTGCAGGTCCTGTCCCTATTCTTTTGTCTCTGTTTTTTCTTTTGACCTACCCACGTATGTGGGGAGTTTCTTGCCTTTTGGGAAGAAGGTCTGAGGTCTTCCGCCAGCGTTCAGTAGGTGTTCTGTAGTTGTTCCACGTGTAGATGTATTTGTGGTGTATTTGTGGGGAGGAAGAAGATCTCCACATCTTACTCCTCTGCCATCTTGAAGGTCTCTCTGACCTCTCAATTCTGATCCATTCACGAATTTGTCTATACCAGCACCAACAGTACACCATCTTAATCAATAGCTTTATAAAAATTCATTATATATAGTAGGTCCAGCCCCTCTTATTCTTCTAATTATTATTGGTTTTGGCTATTTTGACCCTTCCATATAAATATTAGAATCAATATGTTAGTTAAATTTTCTGAAGTTACATTAAATTTATAGATCAATTTGGAAGGAATCAATACTGTTATGGTATTATCTTCAAATCCACAAACATGAGATATCTCTCCATTTATATTTGGTCTTTTATCCCCTTGAATAAAATTTTTATAATTTGGAGTGGTGGGGGAGAAGGGATTTGTTACATTGATGGCCAGAAACATTAGTTTTTGTTGCTAACTATAACTGGTTTCATTGTTGCTTTTTTTAAAAAAAAGAATTATTTATTTATTTATTGGCTGCATTGGGTCTTCATTGCTGCGTGAGCTTTCTCTAGTTGCAGCGAGCGGGAGCTACTCTGTTGCGGTGGCTTCTGTTGTTGTAGAGCATGGGCTCTAGGCGTGCGGGCTTCAGTAGTTGTGGCTGGCAGACTCTAGAGCACAGGCTCAGTAGTTGTGGCACATGGGCTTAGTTGCTCCACAGCATGTGGGATCTTCCTGGACCAGGGCACAAACCTGTGTCCCCTGCATTGGCAGGTGGATTCTTAACCACTGCACCACCAGGGAAGCCCCCATTGTTGCTTTTTGAATTACGTTTTATAGTTGTTGCTTGAGTAACGAAATGTAACTGACTTTAATACATTAGTCTCATGTTGCAACTTCTGCTAAACTATTATTTCCTATAAATTTTGTGTAGATACTTTTGGTTTCTTTAATGTAGAAATAGAAATAATTTTTACAAATAATGAGTTTTATTTCCCCCTTTTTAATTCTTATGTATTTCTTTTCTTTTTCTTGTATTATTGGACGTTCAATACAATGTTGAATAAAAGAGGTAGTAGTGGGCACAACTTCCTGATTTTAATGCAAGTGCAATATTTGAGGTTGTATTTGTTAGTTTCATTGATAGATGCATTTTATCTTATCAGGTTAAGGGAGTTCTACTTCTAGTTTACTATTGATTTTTAAAAATCATAAATAGAAAATAAATTTTATCAAATGTCTTTTCTGTATCTATTGAGATGATCATATGGTTTTTCATCTCTAGCCTGTTAATGTAGTGAGTGATATATCTTTTCACTTTTGTATGAACCTAATATTTTCAAGGTGCAGTAGCTTAATTACACACTATTGGATGCAGTTTGCTAAGATTTGTTTAGGCCTTGCACGCTATATTCATAAATGAGTTGAGTCTATGACTTTCCTTTCTCATTTTGTCTTTGGCTGGTTTTATTATCAAAGTTACATTAGCTTTATAAAATAAATTCGCAAGTTCTTCCTTTTCTATCTTCAGAAAGAGTTTATAGTAAAACATTAAATCGTTTTTTGAAATTTTGACAGAACTTGCCTGTAAAACCATCTGGGTCTGATATTTTCTTTGTGAGATAATTTTTAACTGCTACCTCAATTTTATTAATACTTATGATGCTATAATTATATTAGTAGTAATAAAGTTTTGTATTTCTTCTTGAGAAGCTTTTGGTACATTATATCTTTCTAGGAACTTTTCTCCATCCTCTAAAATTTCAGACAATATGTCAGTAAAGATATAGATTTGAACAGTATCATTAGTCAATCTGACCAATCTGACATCTAATAATTATAGAACCATGCATTCTTTTTAAGTTCATATGGGACATTTACCAAATAGACCAGGTACCAGTTCATAAATCAGATCTCAGCAAACTTCAGAGTATTAAAATAATACAAAATATGTTCTCTGACAATAGACAAATTAAACTAGAAATCAATAACAAGAAGATATTTAGAAAATTCCTGAATGTTTGGAAATTTAGCAGTAAATTTCTAAATAACTTATGAATAAAAGAAGGAATCATAACAAATTAGAAAATGTTGTAAACTAAATGATCCAATGAATGTTCTGATCCATTCATCAATCTGTCTATCTACAGCAGCAATATTACACTATCTTAATCAAAATAGCTTCAAGGAAAGTCACTATATATAGTAGGCAAGCCCCTCATATTTTAAAATTATTATTGGTTGTAGCTATTTTGATTCTTTCCATATAAATATTAGAATCAATATGTTGGAGTATAGTATCTTATATAGAAATAGAGAAATATGACATGTTGGAAACTTGCTTAGAGGAAATTAACACCTTGGAATGCATTTAGTAGAAAAGATGTTTGAAAAATCCTAATCTGATATCCATCTCAAGAAGTGAGAAAAAGAATGGTAGACTAAATGCAAAGAAAAGGTAGGAAATAAAGATAATGTCAGAAATCAATAAACTAGAAATACAGATTAACATGATTAATTTAGTAATCTAAAACTAAGCAAAGAAATAAAAGAGAAAAAACCCATAAATTATCAATATCAGATATGAAAAAGGGATATCACTACAGATCCTACAGATATTCAAAAGATAATGTGAGAATATTATGAATAATTTTATGCTAACAAATTTGTTAACTTTAATGAAATGGACAAATTCAAAGAAAAACATTTATTTTAAAAATCACACAAGAATAAATAGAAAATATGAATAATCTTACATCTGGAAAATAAGTTAAATTCATACTTTAAAATCTTCATGCAAAAACAAAACAAAAAATAAAACTCCAGGCTCATCTGGCTTGCATGGTGAATTCTTCCAAATATTTAGAGAAAAAAATAGGCATCTTACACAAACTCTACCAGAGAACAGAAAATGAGGGACCATTCTCAACTTGTTTTGTGATTTCAGAATAACTATCATACCAAAAAGTGATAAGAACATTAAAAAAAAAAGAATATTATAAGCCACTGTCTCATGAAGATAAACACAAAAATTAAAAAAAAAATAGCAATTCAACTCCAGAGACAATAAAAAATATAATACATCACAACTACACAGTATTTATTATTATAGGAATTCAAGGTTAGTTTAACATTCAAAAGGCAAGCAATATAATTGGCTACATTAAGTGAAAGAGAAAACCATATCATCTCAATAGATTCATAAAAGCAGGTATGAAAGTGCAACATTTATTTCTAATTAAAAAAAAAACTCTCAACAAATTAGGAATAGAAGGAAAATTCCTTAAATTGATCAATGGTATTGACAAGTACAGCTAATATTACACTTTTTAAAAAAAATTTTATTTTTTATATAGTCATCCTAGTGAGTTTGAAGTGGTATCTCATTGTTGTTTTGGGGGCCACACTGCATGGTATGCGGGATGTTAGTTCCCCAACCACCAGGGAGTGAACCTGTGCCCCCTTCAGTGGAAGCGTGTAGTCTTAACCACTGGACCACTATGGAAGTCCCAGGTTACACTTATTTTTGAAATACTGAAAGTTTTCCCTGAAATTGGAAATCTGACATGGATCACTAGTTCTAATCAATATTATATTGGAAGTCTTAGCCAGTGCAATAGGGAAGATAATTAACCAAAAATAAAGGATTGGAGAACAAGAAATCACATATCATTAACACAGATGACATGATTATGTATGTAGAAAATCCAAAAGAATATACAGATAATTATTAATAAATTTAGCAAAGTTTCCAGATATAAAATTGACTTTTTATTATATTCTATTCTTATATACTTGCAGCAAATAATTACAAAATGAAATTTAGAAAAACACTCACAAATATATAGTCAATTGACTTGTTCTTGGTCAATTGACTTTTTGTAACAGTTTAATTGGGATATAATTCACATACCATATAATTCACCCACTTAAAGTCAAAAATCCATTTGATGGCCCTGGTCCGGGAAGATCCCACATGCCACGGCGCAACTAAGCCTGTGCACCACAACTACTGAGCTTGTGCTCTAGAGCCCACGAGCCACAACTACTGAGCCTATGTGCCACAACTACTGAAGCTGTGTGCCTAGAGCCTGTGCTCCGCAACGAGAAGCCACTGCAATGAGAAGCCCGCACACCGCAACGAAGAGTAGTCCCCACTTGCCGCAACTAGAGAAAGCCCACGCGCAGCAACGAAGACCCAACGCAGCCAAAAATAAATAAATAAAATAATTTTAAAAATCCATTTGATGGTTTTTAATATATTCAGAGTTGTGCAAACCATCACCCTGATTAATTTTATAACACTGTGGTCACCCCCCAAAATACCCACACCCTTTAGCAGTCATCCCCATTCTCCCTTACCCACCTCCAGCCCTAGGCAACCATTAGTCTGTCAAAGATTTGCCTATTCTGGACATTTCATATAAATGGAATCATACAATATGTGATTTTTTGTGACTGTTTTCTTTTACTTAGCATAATGTTTTCTAGGTTTATCCCTGTTGTAGTATGTATCAGTACTTCATTTTTTGTGGCCAAATAATATTACATTGTTTGGATATACTACACTTTGTTTATCCATTCATTAGTTGATGGGCATTTAGGCTGTTTCCACTTTTTGGCTAAAATGAATAATGCTGTTATAAACTTAATGAACAAGTTTTTGTGTGGACATATGTTTTCATTTCTCTAGGATGTTCAGTTGATTTGTGACAAAGATGCTAAGGCAACTCAATGGAGAAAGAATAGTCTTCACAACAAATGGTGCTAGAACAACTGGATATCTAACTGCAAAAAAGTAAATTTCAATATATCACACTCATATAAAATATTAACTCAAAATGGATCATAAAGCTAAAGATAAAACCAAAACTATTCAATTTTTGGAAGAAAACATAAAAGAAAAGATTTATGACCTTGGATTAGGCAATGATTTCTTACATATGATGTCAAAAGCATGACCCATTGTTTTAGTCTCTTCAGGCTGCTGTAACAAACTACCACAGACTGGGTAGCTTGTAAACAACAGAACTTTATTTTTCACAGTTCTAGAGGCTGGAAGTTTTGAGATTAGGGTGCCAGCATGGTCAGGAAAGGAGCTTATTCCAAGTTGCAGACTTCTCATTGTATCCTCACATGGTGGCAGAGACTAGGGAGCTCTGTGGGAGTCTCTTTCATAAGAGCATTAATCCTATTCATGAGGCTCCACCCTCATTACCTAATCACCTCCCAAATGTCCTACTTCCTAATACCATTACATTGGGCTTCAGGATTTCGACATATGAATTTTGGGGAGATTCAAATATCCAGACCATAACACCGATAAAAGAAAAAATTATAAACTGGACTTCTTCAATTAAGAACGTCTGCTCTTTGCAGAGGGCGACTGCCCCACCCACTCAGGCCCCAGGAGCCTGCTGAGCTCCCAGGCAGAACCCCTGCCCTCCAAAGTCCCCTCCAGGTCTGGTGTGTCCTTGGGCATAAGAAGGAGGCCGGGGGGATCAAGAGAGGCAGGCGGGAGAGGCCCTCTGGGGGGAGTGGGAGAGGAGCGGAGGGCGATGGTCCCGCTCACTTGGGCCCCAGGAGCCTGCTGAGCTCCCAGGCCGATCCCCTGCCCTCCAAGACCCCTCCAGGCTGCATGGGTCCTTGGGGGCATAGGAAGGAGGCCGGGGGATCAGGAGAGGCAGGAGGGAGGGGCCCTCCCAGACCCAAGACTGGAGGAGCAGGAGAGGAGAGGAGGGCATTTGCCCTGCCCACTTGAGCCCAGAAAGCCTGCTGGGCTCCACGTGAGGTCCCCTGCCCTCTGAGAAGAGGGGTGGGGGGCATGCCTGGGCCCCTTCTGTTCCTTGAGCCTAAGTTCCACCTCCCACAGCCCCCAGGGCCTTTTTTGCCACCCAACGTGGCTTGCGGGCGGAAGCTCCTGTGGTGGGAGCTCAGAGTCTGAACGACTGGACTAACAGAAAACCTCAGACCTCAGGGAATATTCATCAGAGTGAGGTCTCACAGAGTTCCTCATCTCAGCACCGAGACCCAGCTCTACCCAATAGCCTACAAACTCCAGTGTGGGAAGTCTCAGGCCAAACAACAAGTAAAACAGGAACAGAATCCTACTGGTTTTTTTTTTTTTTTTTTTAAAAAAATGAGATGGCAAAAAAATACATCACGGATGAAGGTAAAAACCTACAAGACCAAATAAATGAAGAGGAAATGGCAATCTACCTGAAAAAGAATTCAGAATAATGGTAGTAAAGATGATCCAGAATCTCAGAAATAGAATGGAAGCATGGATTGAGAAAATACAAGAAATATTTAACAAAGATCTAGAAGGACAAACAAACAAACAACCAGAGTTGAACAACATAATAACTGAAATGAAAAATACACTAGAAGAAATCAATAACAGAATAATAGAGGCAGAAGAACGAATACATGAGATGGAAGACAAAACGGTGGAAATAACTGCCAAGGAGCAAAATAAAGAAAAAAGAATGAAAAGAATTGAAAACAATCTCAGAGATCTCTGGGACAACACTAAACGCACCAACATTCGAATTATAGGGGTCCCAGAAGAAGAAGAGAAAAAGAAAGGGTCCAAGAAAATATTTGAAGAGATTATAGTGGAAAACTTCCCTAACATGGGAAAGGAAATGGTCACCCAAGTCCGGGAAGCACAAAGAGTCCCATACAGGATAAACCCTAGGAAAAACATACCAAGACACATATTAATCAAACTAACAAAAATTAAATTCAAAGAAAGAATATTAAAAGCAGAGGGGCAAAACAAAAAATAACATACAAAGGAACCCCCATAAGGTTATCAGCTGATTTTTCAGTGGAAACTCTGCAGGCCAGAAGGGAGTGGCAGGACATACTTAAAGTGATGAAAGAGAAAAACCTATAACCAAGATTATTCTACCCAGCAAGTATCTCATTCAGATTCGATGGAGAAGTCAAAAGCTTTTCAGACAAACAAAAGCTAAGAGAATTCAGCACCACCAAACCAGCTTCACAACAAATGCTAAAGAAACTTCTCTAAGCAGGAAACACAAGAGAAGAAAAAGACACACAAAAACAAACACAAAACAATTAAGAAAATGGTAATAGGAACGTACATATCGATAATAACCTTGAATGTAAATGGATTAAATGCCCCAACCAAAAGACACAGACTGGCTGAATGGATACAAAAACAAGTCCCATATATATGCCATCTACAAGAGACCCACTTCAGACTAGGGACACATACAGACTGAAAGTGAAAGGATGGAAAAAGATATTCCATGCAAATGGAAATCAAAAGAAAGCTGGAGTAGCAATACTCATACCAGATGAAATAGACTTTAAAATAAGGACTGTTACAAGAGATAAGGAGGGACACTACATAATAATCAAAGGATCAATCCAAGAAGAAGATATAACAATTATAAATATTTATGCACCCAACACAGGAGCTCTTCAATACATAAGGCAAATGCTAACAACCATGAAAGGAGAAATCGACAGTAACACAATCATACTAGGGGACTTTAACACCCCACTTACACTAATGGACAGATCATCCATACAGAAAATAAATAAGGAAACACCAGCTTTAAATGACACAATAGACCAGATAGATTTAATTGATATTTATAGAACATTCCACCAAAAAGTGGCAGAATACACTTTCTTCTCAAGTGCACACAGAACATTCTCCAAGGTAGATCACATCTTGGATCACAAATCAACCTCGGGAAATTTAAGAAAATTGAAATCGTATCAAACATCTTTCCTGACCACAACACTGTGAGACTGGAAATCAATTACAGGAAAAAAACTGTAAAAAACACAAATACATGGAGGCTAAACAGTGCACTACTAAATAACCAAGAGATCACCAGAGAAATCAAAGAAGAAGTAAAAAAAATACATAGAAACAAATGACAACAAAAACACGATGACCCAAAACCTATAGATTGCAGCAAAAAGAGTTCTAAGAGGGCAAGTTTATAGCAATTCAATCTCACCTCAAGAAACAAGAAAAATCTCAAATAAACAATCTAACCCTACACTTAAAACAACTAGAGAAAGAAGAAAAAAGAAAACCCAAAGTCAGTAGAAGGAAAGAAATCATAAATCAGAGCAGAAATAAATGAAATAGAAACGAAGAAAATAGCAAAGATCAATAAAACTAAAAGTTGGTTCTTTGAGAAGATAAACAAAATTGATAAACCTTTAGTCAGGCTCATCGACAAAAAATGAGACAGGACACAAATCAATAAAATCAGAAATGAAAAAGGAGAAATCACAACCGACACTGCAGAAATACAAAGGATTATAAGAGACTACTACACACAACTTTATGCCAATAAAATGGACAACCACGAAGAAATGGACAAATTCTTAGAAAGGTACAATTTTCCAAGACTTAACCAGGAAGAATTAGGAAATATAAACAGACCTATCACAAGTAACGAAATTGCCATAATTAAAAATCTTCCAACAAACGAAAGTCCAGGACCAGATGGCTTCACAGGCGAATTCTATCAAACATTTAGAGGAGAGCTAACACCAATCCTTCTCAAACTCTTCCAAAATATAGCAGATGGACAAACACTCCCAAATTCATTCTACGAAGCCACTATCACCATGATACCAAAACCAGAAAAAGATATCACAAAAAAAGAAAATTATAGACCAATATCACTGGTGAACATAGATGCAAAAATCCTGAATGGAATACTAGCAAACAGAGTCCAACAGCACATTAAAAGGATCATACATGATCAAGTAGGATTTATCCCAAGGATGCAAGGAATCTTAAATATATGCAAATCAAGTGGCTTCCCTGGTGGCGCAGTGGTTGAGAATCTGCCTGCTAATGCAGGGGACACGGGTTCGAGCCCTGGTCTGGGAGGATCCCACATGCCGCAGAGCAACTAGGCCTGTGAGCCACAACCACTGAGCCTGTGCATCTGGAGCCTGTGCTCTGCAACAAGAGAGGCTGTGATAGTGAGAGACCCGCGCACCGCGATGAAGAGTGGCCCCTGCTTGCCACAACTAGAGAAAGCCCTCGCACAGAAACGAAGACCCAACACAGCAAAAAAAAATTAATTAATTAATTAATAAACTCCTACCCTCCAACATCTTCTTTAA